>NC_136057.1:547929119-548417031 GCF_964261635.1 Lissotriton helveticus
CCTCCACTCCCACATCAATCAATTTATGCCAGAGCTTGGAGTGTCTGACACAGTCAAACGCCAAGTATAAGTTGACAAAGGCTAAATATAAGTTCCCTTTCTTGACGTGGACATACTTTCAGATTAAAAAGTTTAAATTAAGACTCAGATTGATCGTACCAATTCCCGGGCGAAAACCATATTGTAAGTCTGACAGGGTATTTTCTGATTCCGTCCAGTCCTGCAGCCTTTTTAAAATTATACACCCCACTATCTTAACAAGAGAATCGAGGAGTGAAATCGGTCTGTAGCATGCGGGATTGAGATGATCTCCTTTTTAGAAAATTGGGACGATGATGGACTCTTCCCAAGTGGGCAACTTCTCTTTTATGCAACAAGCCCTGAATACTAAGGCTAACACAAGCACCCAGAAGTGAATATTAGCCTTGTATAAGTCAACCGGTATTGCATCCGGTCCCAGAGCCTTGCCACTTTTGCTCTCTAGTATAGCATTATTGACCTCTTCCAATGTAAAAGGAGTAACTGAAGAAGCTAGAGATGGAATCACGTTTTCAGCGTGGGTATGGACAGGAACGCATGATGGTAGTATGTCAGGTAAGGCGTAGATCTTAGTAAAAATGGCTAATCCATTCTCCCGCCAGAATGTCATGCTCCTCTCTGGGTGCTCTAGGATTTGCGAAGGGTGTAGAATTGATAGCCCGCCAAAATGCTCTTGAATCTTTACTTGCATTTGCTTCCTGTAAGTGCTCCCATACCTTCTCTCTTAAGGTTGATATCCGTAAGTTTACAGCTTGCTTATATTCAGATCTACATTTACACACTTCTGTGGGGTTTCTAGGTGTTTAATGTACCTCCACTTTTAATCTTTTAGGAGCTTTAGAGCCTGTTGAATCAAACCATCCATGTTCCTTCTGTTTAGCCCTCTAGCCCTCGACAAAGAGGCACTCTTTAATGCCCTCTGATATTAATAGAAAAGCTGTAATGGTTTCGATATTTGAACTAGCGTTGTCTAAACAACACTCAAGATAACTCCTCTTGTTATTAATCACCGTTGGAAGGAAGTCTTCCGGGTTAATATTAGACCAACGCATAGAGTAGCCATTACTTTCTTGCTAACTCAACTTCATTTATCTGTTTAAATATTGGACCACGTCTCTGCTTGGAGAATAACACCATATTCGTTTGTATACTCAATGGATAATGATCACTGAATGGTATTGAATGTGTAGAAAACTTACAAAGATAACCTAAACACCATTAAAACATTAGAATGTTGGAAGCTCCATTGAAAACAATGGAGTAGCTCCTGGGTTATAATGGTTGGTATAAGCCAGGAGTGTCAACATTCCAATGCTTCTTTGTTCACAGCTCTGGCTGTGAACAAAGGCTTCAGGTAGCCTGAGGGAATTTCAATCTCCTCGCGCTCCCTAAAACCTTTGTTTAATTTGTTAGAGCATTCTGCCCTCTCGTGGTATAATGGTCTATTAGCCTGATAGCCCTTCGTAGCTGGGCTATACCGGCTATTAAAGTTGTGCTGCCTCGTTAAAGTCGCCTTCTGCTTGGGCCTTTAACGCTGTAGCGGGCCTTTAATAGTCGTTATAGCCGGCTACAGTGGGCTATAAGGCTATAATATGAGAGTAGGACGTGGTCAATGATGCTCTAGCTTTTCCTTCCATACAAGGTTGTTTTACGAGCTACATAAGGGAAGCGATTTCATTTGCAAAAACCAGATCAAGTTTTAACATTGTGTTATTGAGCTTGTCCCCATTACACCCTTGTCTAAAATGGGACTTATCACCACCTTCTTGTTCTTCCATACCCCAGATTTTATCCATCTGTGAGGGGCATTGTTGCTGATTAAAATCGCCACCCCAGTAAATGATAGTTTGACTGTTACTGTCAGAAATAATATGTTCCACTTCCACACTCAGGCTAATTACGGTCTCAATAATTTTCCTTGTTGTGGTGTTATTCTAGAAGTTGATTAATACTAGTCTTGGATCCCCATGTTACTCACATAGTATAACATTTTGATGTTAGTAAATTGGACCTTATTAGACAGAAAGATACATAATCCTCCCTTGACTCGCCCATGAGTTGAATGCATGGCCAATGTGAAGTACGTCCTAAAACTATTAATGTGAACAGGCTCAGTGAGCCATGTCTCCTGCAGTGCAATGATTTGGTGATCTGTCACAAACTCTTTTCATTCTGTGTTATCTCTCAATCTGTGCAATCCAGCAATGTTCCATTTTAGGAATCTAAAGAACTTGCACTTGTCCTCTATATGCTTTTTGCTGCCAACCGTATCTACCATTCCCTCTGGAATCAGCTTGCTGCCTTATTTGCCAAAGAGGGATATTTACCCGTTGTTACTTTGTCTATAGGGCGGGGTTTTGTAAACATCTCTGTGCTACCTATAGGAGGATGATCTTCAAGTCAATCCAAACCATCTAAGGAAGATAAACATTGGAAACGGTTATGGTTTTGAAAAGGGTACCTATGATCTGTTGTCGTTCTCTGTACAGGTATTGCCATTGGTCTGGTGTCATTGAAGTAGGATTTTGGTTGGTTAAAATATCCTAGCGAGAGGGTAGCAGTCTTTTCTGTAGGTATTTGGTAATTCTAGTTCTATTCAGCACAGTTTCAACTAGTAAAGGTGTCTTAAATGTTAATACAATACAGTTTTTTGCCCACTCCCCACCCATTTGACCCATCTTGCCATTTTAAATTCAATGAATAGATGTTTTCTCAACCCTATTCTAGCCCCCAGACAGTTCAAGGACTTTTTTCTTAATGAGATCCAGTTTTCTCTACTGTCCATGGGTAATGGTGGAACATTCGTTAGTACTACCACATATGGTGCAGCCGCAGGTAGTAGATACAAGCGATCTGATTCGTGCCCTATGTGGTTGATTTGTTGGTCTATTAGGGCTGGAATCATTATACCTGGACCACTATTGTGTCCTCCTCTATCTTCAGGATGGGATAAATACCCGGTTGTCGTCACCTTACCCTTTATTCTATCATTTAGTGTACCTACTTGGTTAGGATAATGTAAACCTAGCCCATTAGGCAGCATTTTATTTACTTTGTGTTAGTTCGTTTTGGGACATCAAGCGGAGATAGACATTTTGTACTATCCTTGGATTTAGGTGCATGAGTGGTAGCAACAATATTCAGTAGCTCCAAACATGAGTTGGTTCTAGTCTCTAACTTCGCTATGCGGGTTTGTATGGAGCCGAGGATATTTTTAACATGCTGATCTAATAATTTAAAGGATACAGCTAAGTTTTCCAACTTATCAATTATTAACATACATGAATCTGTATTTGTATAAGCCAGAATGGGGACTGCTTGTTCTTTAACATGAGGTTCACTAATCGCTTGCTTGGGTCGTGTTGCTTCTTAGGTTATGCTGGTCCCAGGTTGCTTCGTGGATTTCTGACCCGCTTCGGGGGGGATGAGTTGAACTTTGATGGTGAAATAGTTTCAGAGGGAAATTGAATACAGCCATTTGCCTTGCTACTGGTACTTTTGTTGTTTTCCTTTCTAAGACCCATGTCTTTACTAGTATTATTGGTATGACTAGTGTGTTTCTCAGGTGTATGATCAGGAGCTTCGCGGTTGTGGTGCTCGTGAGGAACAGTTGTCAAGACAGAATCACAGTCATTAGTTTGTAATGCCTCCTCCACCGTTGATATTTGCTTTTCAATAGCCCCACGGCCCCTGTAATGTTTTTCAAGAGCTTAATTTGAGACTTATCAGGGGTATGATTTTTACCAGCAGAGGCTATATGCCATCTCTTACCCTTACTAGTAGATTATTTATACTGTGAAAGTTGAAAGAAATGAACAGAGTGGGGGGGTATAAAACCAATCTTGTATTCACAGTTCACAGCACAGCTATTGTTATGTACTTAAAAATATCAGTCAATTGTTTGCCAAGTGTAAACTTCAGCCTTCAACACAATTTAACAGTTAATTAGTACTTTAAAGTCCACGATCCCGTGTTCCTGACAAAAGAGTTAGTTGTCCTTGCCGGAGGAGCCTCGTGTATACATGTTAATCCACAATTGCAAAATAGCGAGAGACAAAAAGTGGCTTTGTTTATTTATTTTTTTACAGTAACTTGAATTGTAAAATGGAAATAAGGAAAGTTTTAGCCTTTACCAGAGTGTTTCAAGTATAATCTGGAGGTCCTCTCTTTGCAGCACAGCCCCTGCTATGATCCACAGGTCAGTTTGCTTCCAATTTAGCCCGGGCAGGAAATCCCAATCAGTGAATTCAAGGGGGGTGGCCCCTCCCCGCCTCCTTCTGTCGCTGACGGGCGCATGATGGGCTTGAACTTGGCCCGGGATTTGCCCGGGCACCGCCTGCGCATGCACTGTGCCACGGGGGCTGAGGCAGCGCTTCATAGCAAGATGGTCACGCCATCCCCCTTGGCAGCTGTAACCTGTCCAGACCGCGAGGGTTCGCTTCTATGCAGGGCAAAGTACGAATGAGAATCCTGCACAGTGGGAGTCGAGGCAGCGCTTTATAGCGCGATGGTCCCCCCTCCCCCCTCGGCAGCTGTAACCTATTACGGGCTTTGCACCTTGGGACACCGAGTCCCACCAAGGTGTCCAGACATAGAGGGTCCGCTTTTATGCAGGGCAAGGGCAAAGTACAAATGAGTGGGGGTCGAGGCAGCGCTTCATAGTGCAATAGTCACGCCTTCCCCCCTGGGCAGCTGTAACCTGTTATGGGCATTGCACCTTTGGACACCGAGTCCCACCAAGGTGTCCAGACAGCGAGGGTCTGCTTCTAAGCAGTGCAAAGACAAAGTGCAAACGAGGATCCCTACTAAAGAGGATTTTGCATTAATAATCCAATTATATGTCATTAAGTGCAATCAGGAATTACTCTTAAAAATGGTATTTAAGGAATTCCCAATGTTAACCTATTAGCGGAGAAGGCCTCACAGTAGTGAAAACGAATTTGGGTGTTTTTCACTACTAGGACATGTGAAACAAAAAGGTGCACGTCCTACCTTTTACTTACAGAGCACCCTGCCATTAGGGCGGCCTAGGACCTACCTTAAGGGTGACTGATATGTAATGAAAGGGGAATTTACTGCTTGGCAAGTAGTTGGAAATGCTAAGTCGAAGTGGCAGTAAACTACGCCCGCAGGCCTTGCTGGGCTTAGGCTCCTCCTCCGCCTTCTGACACGACTTGGCCGTCTCAGTAGACACCAATTAACCAGCACCACACCACAAAGATTCCTGAGCAGACTCCAGAGCAGACCCTCTATTAAGTAGTTAGGAGATCGTGAGACCACACATAAGCTTTGCTGTGCTCTCTGCCATTCTTTTGGTGATGTGTGCTCTTTTTCTAGACTGACTTTGCCGCTGGCCGCGCGACGCGAAGGGGAGCTAAGCGGAGACAGCATCTTAGTCCCACATTCCGCGCGCACGCCAGCTGTGATCCGCCCCCTTTCCAGGCTTGGCCTATGGGCGCAGGCCCCAGGTGTGAGGGGCGGCCCCGAAGGAGTTCAAAACCAGCGCGGCAGCGAGGCTCGGCCTTTCCTGCCGTCGCTCCGGGCTGCTCTGCGCTTCTGAGGTCTTCTCCGCGTTACAAAGGTATGGGTCGCAACTAAGCCTCCCCCCGGCCCTGTCCCTGGGCATGACCAGGTCGATGGGGCCCAGTGGTTCGTCCACGGGGGGGGTTTGGTGTGGCGGGCATAGGCTCAACCGAACATTTTACATGAGGGTTTCTTAGTTCAGGCGGAGCTCAGATGTTTGCGGGGCACGTTCGAGCGGCGGGGCAGGGAAGGATCGTCGGATGATACGTTTAAGACGTTTTAATTTGGATTACAGGCCTGGGAAGGCGTTTTGTTGGGGGGGATGGAGATAGGTGATAGTTGAATTACATGCCGGAAGGCGATTCGCTGGGGGATGTAGCTCAATGATAGAGCGCGGCGCCAAGAATGTTCTAACGTCGATGGTGGAGCTCGGTGATAGTTTGAATTACATGCCTGGAAGGCGATTTGCTGGGGGATGTAGCTCGATGATAGAGCGCGGCGCCAAGAATGTTCTAAATTCGATGGTCGCGGGTTGCCAACTTGTGGACGCCACGGATGTAATTTGGGCGCCATGAGGGTTCCGATTGCGATGGCCGCGTGTTGCTAATGGGCGCCCTAGGAAGCGTATATTTAAAGTAGAAGGCGCCACGGATGTAACTTTGGGCGCCACGAGGGTTCCGGTTGCGATGGCCGTATGTGTTAAGGGGCGCCCGAGTCAGCTCATCGAGGTAGGACGCCATCTTGGGCCTACGGGGAGGGACACACAGAGTGTGCCCACGAGGTACATATTCGTTACATTTTAAGCCCATATCATATGGTGTGGCTTTGCTATTCGTGACAATGACAAACAACACACCTGGCACACTAAGTCGGTTCTTGTTTGCACGTATAGTAATACTCTGTTGGGAAAAATTAAAACCCCATAAACAAATAGCCTGTATGTAATGGGCATTCGATGTGGGTGAAAGAGTGTTTACACGTACCTCTAGGCGATAACTACTCCGTTTCGCCTAATGCCTTAATTGCCCACAATTCCGCACTTTTTCTTCTCTCCTGAAAAGCATAAATCGAAGTGCGTGCCTAAACAAAGTGACATATCTATCGCTACAAGCGTCTATTTAAACAGGCAGAGGGCCGCTCACCCTTTTCGTGACTACTACGCTAACGTCTCTCCTTGCTCTACCAAATCCATTCAGTACCAGAAATCTCATTGGGCCACGTAGATGCGGAACCATATTAGTTGGCGCTAGTATTGCTGGGAGTTGTAGTCTTATTGTTAAAAACTGCAGTGTGGCTAAATTAAAAGCGTATTTCCTATCCCATATGGTGATTCCTTGTTGGAATTAGCTTGCTGTATATTGAAACATGGTAGCTTGAAGGGCGAAATGCTGAGTTGTCAGGGTCCCTTTAACAGGTGGGCATTACGCTGCAAACAAATCTCTTCGGCAGCAGTCCAACCGACCGAGCTTCCTCGCCATCCTCTATACCAGCCTCCCTTTCGGGCTCCCCGATACAGAGTTGCTGTATAAGACGCAGCAAAGACACTGTGGAGCAGATAAAGCGCGCGCACAATGAGCAAACAAGGCCCCAGAGATGTCTGTGCAGCTCGGACGCCGCGCCTTACGGACAGCAATTTCTTCATGTCAAGTAGTGTCCGCGCGGCCTCCCCATGTAATATCTGGGGAGGGTGGGTGGGTGGCGCGAGGAACAGGTGACGTACGAATCTCACTCGCCAAGCCACAAACAAGTCGGCCCCTTGGGTACTCAAACCTGAAATATTCGTAAGCACTTGACCCAATTGCTCAAAAGAGAATAAATGTATACATGCATGCATATGCGCTGCTAAGGCAGCCCAGCGGGATCGCGCATCTACTGCTAAGATTTAAGTGTAACATGGACGCCTGAGGTTAGCAGCCTGGCGGGCCAGCTCAGCCTTTCATATTTCTAAGGTCGATCAATGCAATGGTATAATAGTAACGCCTGTTGTAGATAGGACGCCATCTGGGCCTACACGAAGTGTATCGATTCGACATGTGAGTCTGGAACAGGATGGGTCGAGTGTCCCGAGCTGTGTGTTTACATGAATCACGTTGATTAACCTTAGATGCCCCGGGTTCCTCCACGCGTCCATTAGATTTTGATAGTAATGCGGTGTGTTTGTAAAATTCAAGCCCACAACACCGGCCATGTTGCTTGGATAGGTTTTTTTTTTTATTTTTTTTTTTTACGTCATGCTACGGGTCCTCGACTCTATTGCCACGAGGTGCGTATGTTAGTAAAGCCCATGTTACCGGCCGCGTAGCTGGAAAGGGATGAAACGGTGATCTGTATCACGGATCTCCCAGAGGGCAAAGGGTAAAGGGCGTAGGGAGCGCGGGCCTCGCTCACGGCACAGAATTAAAATCACACACCATTGCAAGAGGGAGGTATGTCACATAGCCTGTGGGAAACAAAATGTAGCGTCCTAAAACGGCATGTGCTGGCCGGCTCTAGGATTTGAGATGAGCGGAGTAGCAACGCGTACGAGTTCAGGCTGTAATCCCCAAAGCGCAGAATCCCCGGATCAAGGTTAGAGAGTGAGAGGTGCAGCCACACGCACGCTAGTAATAATTCAGGAACTACTGGGGAGACTCTCAATGCTGCGTGCTGGCCGGCTCAATCACAAGTAAAGAGCGGAGTAGCAACACAGTGAGCGGAGCAGCCACACGTACGCACCATTGCTGACGGCGCTGATATCTGCAGAGCCCATCAGAGGAGGCGATGTTTGTGTAGCGCGGCAGACACCGGGGTGGACAATTTTAAATAGCGACATATAAGACGGTGTTCCCAGCACCCGACTGCAAGACATGTGACGCACTAGCCGCAGTTGAAATAGCATGGCCTTTTTATATTACGTGGCTGGGTGGTGGGGCCGGACCTCCTTTTGTCGTGGCGGGGTGGTGTGGCCGGACTGTCACGGGGAGCACGGTGAATGCGGAGCTGCCAGCGCCCGTTATAAGATGGCGTGGTCAGACCCTTTTAGGTCATAGTTTGGGTTCATTAGTAAGCCTGGGATCAGAGTGAAGAATTACGAGTGTAGTGAAGGGTGAGCCCTTGATTGGTTGATCTGTTGCTGGGAGGCAGGAACGACTGGAGTTACCGCATCGCGTACTTTGGCTGCCTAGCACCCCACTCCCAAACGGGTCCAGAGCCACCAAGCTACAACCATTCAAGACTCGTCCGGGACATGCCACCATGGTCCTACCATATGTCCAGAGAATTACATACAGGGCATCGTCCTTATTGCATGTTGATAACAGGGTACGGCATAACGGTCGGAGCTGCATGCAGTGTCATAATGGCATAATCCCAACAGGGTGTGGCTTGATGGTCGGAGACGCAGTGTGGGGAGGGTGACCAGGCTCCAGCCTCCACTGGAGCCCATCTGCAGGGGGACCTTGGCTAAGCACTCAATACCCCATGCAGGGACTGCTGTACCGGAGGCGAAATTGTAATTGGTTGACACAACAGATTATTACCAGTGAATAACAGTTTTTGTCCTTTCAGATACTCGATGCGACAGCCAGTAAGGGGGAAAGGACTAACAGCGGCGGAAGCAAAGCTGTAGCAGGTAATACTCGCACGGGCGTGCGTCGGGAGTGCAGTCATCGCGTGGTGTTGGACTGGCAAAGAGGGTTGGTGCTTGAATAACGCAGTGTTGTATTACAGATCCCGGCCAGGACCGCGGGTGGGGACAGGCAGCGCTGCCTTGACGGAGCATTGCATTGCCAGGAGCACGAGCAAGGATTAGCACCGCTTTCCGGGAGGGAGCAACAGGTAAAACATGATGGCGGGGCCGTCGGGGAAAATTGCGTGGGGTAACACGGGTTCCTTGCAGGTGCTGGCTCGGAATAAGTCCCGACGAAGTGGGTTCTAAGACTCGTGTACTTTCTCATCCATAGGTATATCATAAGGCAGGAGCATTCGCGATGAGTTCCCACGGCGCTGCGTTGCCACAGGAGGGGCTATGGGCAGAATTCTTGGCGATCGCGCAGGCTAAGGGGCCAGCTTGGGCTCAAGGCTTCATCAAAGGGCGCCGGCTCGAAGAGGCTGGTAGGCCTGTGACACCCGAGGACGCCCCGGGCACGTCAGGGGAGGCAACTCGACGGTCCACCCGCAAACGGAAGGGCACACGAAAGGAGTCCCCAGCCGCCCCGACACGCGGTAGTAAGACGAACAAATCCGCTCCGGCCGGGCCGCCAGTGGAGATTGCCGCCGCACCTACCGTGGTACATGAAACAGTTGCAGGAATGACGGACTTAGCCCAAATGGGTAAGACTATGGACGAGATGTTGGGGTTGATGAATTTATTTCAGAAGCGTTTAGACACCATGGCAGCTGCACAGGAAGGGTCGGTCCCACCGCTTAGGCCGGCAGCAAGGGATCCGGTGAGTCAGGTATGGGCCCAGTCGGGGTCGTCATCTTTCATGGGGCCGCCACCACCGGTCGGACCGTCAGCAGTGGCAACCCCAAACAGTGTCTATGTTTCCACCACACTGAGTGCTCCGCCAGCTGGTCAGCAGAGCACTGCAAATAATGTTTCCACGAATGTCGCCCCAATGCTCACGGTCACCCCGCAGATTGTTAACACTTTTAATTCACAGAATGTATCAGCAGTCGCCCAGCTGACTGGTACCCCGGCAGTGCATCAGGGAATGGCCCCCGGCCTCTCAGCGGTTGCCCCGCAAATTGTCAACTCTCAGAACGCACAAGGCGTCGGCCACCAAGTCATAGCTCCCGTAAGTGTAGCTCCCGTAGTTCCCGTGAGCGCGCCGCCCATCAATCTCCCAACCCAGACCGCAGCTTCCAACACACAGGCAGTAGGGCTTGCACCGGCTGGGGAAGGGACAAGGAACGTTATAGGAGGGGCAGTGGCCGGGGCCATTCCAGTCCCAACAGTGGAAGCACAGCATGGGGCCTCGGCAAAGCAGGGCATCAAAACAGGAGGGGGGTGCTCCTTGTCTAGGCAAGTCCCACAAGCTGCAAAGGAGGGTATATGGAGAAGGGAATACATAGACATCCTGACATTATTAATGCATGACAGTGCGGGGGCGGACACTAGGAGGATGGGAAAGAAGGAGGAAGACAAAGTGTGCTTCCAGCGCTGGCCGGAAAAGACAATAGAAAACTGGACGGAGGCATTTAATATACTGGCGGCTATTGTGGTGCAGAAGGACCCTGCTCAGAGCGAGCCCCTCATGGAATATTCGAACTCCATTCAACAAGGTGCAAGGGAGTCCGGGGGGATGGGTTGGTTCACATACGACCAAGAATTTAGAAAGTCCATGGCCAGTTGTCCCGAAATAGGGTGGGATCACACCAACATACAGCTCTGGTTCAAGCACATGTGCAGAAATGGGAGCAACAGGAGGGATACACCCCAGAGAACACAGAGCGAGGGTACAGATGCCAAAAGGTGGGAACCAGATCAAAGGTGGGAACAGTATCCCAGGCGGTCCTTTCAACAGCCCTTTCGGGGGGGGCGGGGAAGGGGTCACGGAGCAGGTACAAGACGATTTAATTCAGAGACATGCAGGCTGTTTAACAACGGGGCATGTTCATGGGGGAGGGCCTGCAAATTCGCCCACGAGTGTAGCAAGTGCGGTTCTCAACATGCGGCAATATCCTGCACCAACAGCCAACTCCCAACTACCACTTCAGCACAAGGGTCAGATGGCGCACGGCAATAGGCCACAGGGAGGGCAGAGCGGACGGGTTGAACAGGACAAACAGGACAACGGGAATTTTGGCATCCCCCCCCGGCGGCATATGGAACACGAAGCAGACACCAGGGGCCACGTGACTACCTTAGAACAGGGCAAGGGTCTTCCGGATTGCCACAAGCAAACCATTCACTCCAAAGGTCCATCTCCCATAGTGCTGCAGAACATTCTACCTTTGCTCAGGATCTACCCACTCGTTAAAGAGCGGGAGACACTGGTCGACGGATTCGTTGACGGCTTTAGGATCCCATACAAGGGCCCCCTGGGTCCCAGGGACGCCCGGAACTTGAAGTCGGCGAGGGATCTGCACCAGGTAGTCAGTGTTAAGATCAGGAAGGAAGTTGACCTGGGGAGGGTGGCGGGACCGTTCCCTTCCCCCCCCTCCAGAATTTCTTAGTTTCCCCACTAGGCGTGGTCCCGAAAAAGATCCAAGGGGCTTTCAGACTTATTCACCACCTATCATATCCAGAAGGCAACTCAGTTAACCACTGGTTGGAGGAAGGGGCATGTTCGGTCTCATATTGCTCACTGGACATGGCCATTGATCTAATCAGGAGGACAGGCAAAGGAGCTTGGCTGGCCAAGGCAGACATCGAGTCAGCGTTCCGCCTCCTGCCCGTTCACCCTGACAGTCAGCACCTGTTGGGTTTCAAGTGGGAGGGGGCATTCTTTTTCGATCGCTGCATGCCTATGGGTTGTGCGGTCTCATGTGCCTACTTCGAGGCATTCAGCTCCTTCCTGCAGTGGGCCCTCACGAACAGACATGGCATTTCACAGGTGACTCACTATTTAGACGATTTCCTGTTCTTCGGCAGGGATGGTTCCAATGAATGCTCCGATGCATTGCGGGCCTTTGAAGCCTTGTCAGAGCATCTGGGGGTCCCCTTGGCACCAGGGAAGACGGAAGGGCCCTCACAAGTCCTCACATTCTTGGGCATAGAACTCGATACGGTGAAAGGTGAGTCCAGGCTTCCAACAGAAAAGGTATGCGAATTGCGAGGGGACATCAGCGCAATCATTGGTAAGGGCAGTGCCACGCTGGAAGTTGTACAGAGCCTGTTGGGGAAATTGAACTTTGCTGCAAGGGTCATTCCAGCGGGCAAGGTTTTTTCTCGCAGGTTGGCAAAGGCCACGGCGGGGGTGAAGAAGAAGCATCATCTAGTTCGACTAGGACCTGGCCTGAGATCAGACTTGTGCATGTGGGACGAATTTCTAAAGAACTTCAACGGTACAGTAATATGGAGGGCCCCATGGGAAAGCAGCCAGGGCTTATGCCTTTTTTCAGATGCTTCTGGTAGAGTAGGCTTCGGGGTCATCTTCAGGGAAAAGTGGTGTGCTATGAAGTGGCCAAACGCTTGGCGCAAGAAGGGTGTGACGGCAAATATCACGGTACTGGAGCTGTTCCCCATTGTGGTGGCGCTACACATCTGGCCAGTTGGTTTGGGCAACAAAAAGGTGGTGTTCTGGTCCGACAACCTAGCCGTGGTCCAGGCAATCAATGGGTCGACTGCTAACTGTCCGCTAGTCTTAAGCCTGCTGAGAGAACTGGTCAGGGCTGGGCTGCGTAACAACATTGAGTTCAGGGCTAGACATGTAGAGGGTGTCAAGAATGTGGCAGCTGACGCTCTCTCTCGCTTTCAGCTGTCACGATTCCGGGAAGCTTGGCCGCAGGCTGTGGAGGAAATGACACCGTTCCCGGCGGCGTTATGGCGACTACTTCGGTGGGAGAGCGGCTGAAGAAAATGGGCCAACGATCACTGGCTCAGTCAACCAGGAGAAGATACGAGGCCCAACTAACGACAGTCCGAGCAATAATACAGGCATTGGGAGCATCAGCGTTGAGTACTAAGGACCAAGTTGAGGGTTTTGTTGTTTGGGCTAGGGAGACGGGCAAGTCCCACTCCTGGGTATCCAGCCACCTGGCAGCGCTCAAGCACGATACACGTCTAAACGGCGAACAGGACACCACTGGGGAGTTCAGGATAAGGGCCGCACTCAAGGGGTGGGCCAGGGACGAGGGTAGGTCCCCCGACAAGAGAGCAGGGATCGAGTTCCCTGCATTACAACGTATGGTTGACGCACTGCCATCTGTAACGCACTCAGCGTTCGAGACACAACTTTTCTCAACAGCCTTCTGTTTGGCGTTTTTTGGTGCCTTCCGGGCCAGCGAGCTGGTGGCGAAATCTAAGGAGGATAGGTCGGGGAGGGCCCTGGATATGATAGATGTTTGTGCCAGGGATTCGCTAGGTCTGTGGTTGCGCAAGTCCAAAACGGATCAAGCTGGCAAAGGTGTGGCTATAACACTGCATGCATTCGAGGACCCCAGATACTGCCCAGTCTCCTTGGTTAGGGAGTACTTGAAGATAAGGCCATTGCTAGCGGGCGCCTTCTTAATCCACGCCGATGGCACGCCATTAACACAGTTCCAATTCCAGCGAGTTATGGCAAAGGTGTTGGTCAAAGCGGGCTTGGCGCAGACCGAGGGTGACAAAAAATTTTCTAGCCATTCATTCAGAATAGGGGCAGCCACGGCCGCTTTTAGGGCTGGGTTGGGCGAAGAAGGGGTCATGAGGGTGGGGAGGTGGTCCTCCTCTTGCTACCAGCGTTATGTGCGCCCTTGATGTGCGGGTCACTAGAGAACTGGGGCGTGGGTGAACAATGCCATACGAAGACTGGTCCAAGGGGGCCAGTACAAGTCTGTAAAATGTCGAACAGTTTTAGGCCAGCGGCAGACAGTCAAGTGTGTTGTTGTGTGCGGTTTTGTGTTATTTTACAAAGAAAAGAAAAGGTCAAAGTAAAATAAGTGGCTTGTCGCTGTGGTATGTTGTAAATAAAAGGTAATGTTAATACGGGTCCGTTGCTAGGACAGATTTAGGCCAACGACGGGTCAGTCATGTTAAGTTCTTTGTGTACAGTGTTATGTTAATTTCTTTGCGTGCAGTGTTTTGATATGTTACAAATAAAAGGACGAAGATAAAGCAAATTAAGTTGTTTGCTGGCTGTGGTTTGGATAAATAAAAGGTAATACAAGTTGAGTTGCTGAAAATTAAGTTGTTTGTTGCTTGGTATGGATAAATAAAAGGTAATACAAGTTGAGTTGCTGGTGTGCCGTGTGATGTGATTATAAAGGTTAATGCCCACGGTGTCTTTCTTGCAGCCAACTGTCGCGTGTGGGTGATGGGCCATTCATATGTCAACAGGCTCGAACAGTGGGCGTCATACCGGAAATGGGATGCGACCTTAGCAGGAACCCAAATTCTGTGGTTGGGTTGCCCGGGCATGAGATGGGTACAGCTGAGGCGCAGGATCGATCAATGTTTGACATCGCAGGGGGGGCCTCCCAACATCCTCATCATCCATTTGGGCGGTAACGACCTGGTGACCATGGGAAGGAGAGCGCTGTTAGAGGCAATGCAGAGGGACACCATCGCGATAACGAACAAACTGGGGGCCACAGAAATAATATGGTCGGAGATCATTCCCCGTAGGGTTTGGATGGGGGCGCGGTCTGCAGTTGCCATTGAGCAGGGCAGGAAGAGGGTGAACAGGGCCATGCAGAGATTCATGGAGAAGAGGGGCCTGGGGTTCATCAGGCATGCGTTGATTCAGGATAAGACTGTGGGTTACTACGATAAGGACGGGGTGCACCTGTCAGGTTTGGGCATGGACGTCTTCCTCCTGGACCTGGAGGAATGCCTAACAGCAGCAGGGTGCCAGTGACCTGGCGGACAGGTAACATACACTGATACAAGTGGAAAACAGTAGGAAGGAAAGGTGGTGGGGGGCTCTGTCATCGACGGGGGCCTCCTCCAGAGCTGTGGCGGAGTACAGGGCGATCTGGAGGCAGATGGACAGTAGGGGTACCTCTGCGGCAGAAGGACACAATCAATACCTCTGCCTGGCACAGTAGGGGTGCCCGAGCCAAGAACCTGGAGCCGAGGGGGTTCCAGCGAACAGCGTCGGCGCCCCGTTAGTCCTTCGGGCGGTCGGGGGGCCTGAACCGACCGGGGGTGTGCCTCATCGCTCCGCCCTGACAGGGGGGGCGGGAGTGAACGAAAGAAAGTAAGAAGGGACTGCACCGTCAGAGCATCGACTCGCCGTGCAAGAATGGCTCATTAGGCATGCGGGACAGCGAGGGGCTGCCGTATTGGATCGCCCGTAAGATGACCCACCTTATTTCCACTTGTTGTGCAAAATAAAACCTGCACCACGGTTTTCCCACTAAATTGTCTCATGGTTTCCTTGGTATGTGAGTTGAAGGGGCGCAGATGGGAGGGAGCGCTGGGAGTGTGGGCACTATGCCGCTGGCCGCGCGACGCGAAGGGGAGCTAAGCGGAGACAGCATCTTAGTCCCACATTCCGCGCGCACGCCAGCTGTGATCCGCCCCCTTTCCAGGCTTGGCCTATGGGCGCAGGCCCCAGGTGTGAGGGGCGGCCCCGAAGGAGTTCAAAACCAGCGCGGCAGCGAGGCTCGGCCTTTCCTGCCGTCGCTCCGGGCTGCTCTGCGCTTCTCCCACCCTGACCCAAACCCAGCGGCAGAGCGGTAGGCGGGCGTGTTTGGAACTGTTAATGGTCTGATTTTGTGTTGCAGGCGGAGTCACAGGGCGATCTGGAGGCAGATGGACAGTAGGGGTACCTCTGCGGCAGAAGGACACAATCAATACCTCTGCCTGGCACAGTAGGGGTGCCCGAGCCAAGAACCTGGAGCCGAGGGGGTTCCAGCGAACAGCGTCGGCGCCCCGTTAGTCCTTCGGGCGGTCGGGGGGCCTGAACCGACCGGGGGTGTGCCTCATCGCTCCGCCCTGACAGGGGGGGCGGGAGTGAACGAAAGAAAGTAAGAAGGGACTGCACCGTCAGAGCATCGACTCGCCGTGCAAGAATGGCTCATTAGGCATGCGGGACAGCGAGGGGCTGCCGTATTGGATCGCCCGTAAGATGACCCACCTTATTTCCACTTGTTGTGCAAAATAAAACCTGCACCACGGTTTTCCCACTAAATTGTCTCATGGTTTCCTTGGTATGTGAGTTGAAGGGGCGCAGATGGGAGGGAGCGCTGGGAGTGTGGGCACTATGGATCGCACCTGGCGTCTTTCACAGGACGCTTCCCCTGGTGAACTGCACAATCATACAAACAGCTTTTAGTTAGTGCAGTCTAGTGGGTCGCGCATGACATCTTCCCCAGTAGTCGACCTCACCGATCACAAGTACGTGTGACTACTCTTTGCCAGCTGCTTGCAGTCTCTGGTCCTTTTCTGACCCACTAGAGCCCCTCCGGCCCCACTCCCACTTGTCACCCACTCTGGAGGTTCTCTGAGGGTCCCCTTTGGCCAGATTTGGTTGCCTAACATCCACATTCTGGATTTACATATATGTTTTAAGTAGCTCTTTTCCGTTCTTTTGGTTATGTGTGCTCTTTGTCCGGACTAACATTAGGTCCCACATAGTGCCTTTCACAGGACGCTCCCTCTGGTGAACTTCACAAACAAACAAAGAGCTTTTAGTTAGTGCAGCCCCGTGGGTCACACATGACACCTTCCTGCGTGCTCTTCTCAGCCCATCATCATTAAGTGCAGCTACTCTTTGTCATCTGCTTGCAGTCTCTGTTCCTTTTCTGACCTTTTGGACACTAGAGCTCCCCTGGCCCTACTCCCACTTGTCACCCACTCTGGCTAATCTCTGATGTTTCCCTTCAGCCAGATTTGGTTGCCTAGCATCCACATTTTGGATTTACATATATGTTTGAAGTAGAGCGAAACCAAATACCCTTTTGGTTCTCTTGCCCCTCAGACTCTAGGCCTTGGCTCCTCTCTACCAGGGCGATGCTGTCCTTCATCTCTGCTTGCCACACTGTAAAGTAGCCAACCAGCATTGCCGTAATCCCTCGATGTGTTTGGGCATTCTCTCATCATCATTTTCTACTGGGAGGGGGTTGTAGCTCGGTGCATTAAGGGAACTCCAATTTTGTGGTTCTTTGCAGCCTCTGTGGGATGTGACCAATAAATGCCCCTGGCTGAGCATGAGACTTGCCTTCAGCTGTCTGGCACTTCTTCGACTTTTCCTTCTTCCACTCATGACCACAATGAGCCAGGCCTGACACACAATGTTTTGATAAAATCCCTGTTGTGTTTTATGCATGTCGTGAGGGGTAATTATGCTTGACCCAACCCCAACTGTAAGTAATATGTTGTACAGACACAGCCATTTTTTTCACTCACAACTATGCCCCTGACATTTATGGGAAATGCATGCTTATTTGTCCTCTTTTTTAAAAAAAATATTTTTATTTGAGTTTCCCCCCCCCATTTCCGTTGTACAGAACACATAAGATAATTCATTATATTTTAACGTGCAGGACTTGTCACAAATCATAGAAAACTTATACAAATAAATCAAACATAAAGAGATAAAATATACATGACGGCAAATCAAGATATGCAATTATAATTAAACAGTGGTTTATCACAATTACTTTCCTAATCTACCCTGGATCTCTGTCTCTCCACTTCTGTATATGATCCCAAATCTCATTTCCAAGTTTCTTGCCTTTTCTACCTCTCCTTGCATAAATCGCCTTCTCCAGGTTAAAGGCAGCCAATAGTTTCCTTAACTATTGATGGAAAGTGGGCGGCAGTCGATCCAGCCATGCTGTAGCAATACAGAGTCTTACAACAGCCATAGCCACAAAATAAAATACTGATAATTTGTCTTGCCAAGACTATCCTCTGTTCCTAGAAGTACAAGTGATGCAAGTGATGGTGTTAGGTTAATTTCTATTGTTAGAGAACTTTTAAGAAATACTTCAATTTCCTCTTGAGTTGTTTTTAAATGTGGACAGGTA
Organism: Lissotriton helveticus; assembly: GCF_964261635.1. NCBI lineage: Eukaryota > Metazoa > Chordata > Amphibia > Caudata > Salamandridae > Lissotriton > Lissotriton helveticus. The sequence goes on from NC_136057.1 coordinate 547,947,282, forward strand.
GCAAACATATGGACTAGGTCAGCCTGAGTACTATCACATCTCGGGCATGTAATACCAGCTACTGCTCCCCACTGTGCCAACCTAGATGGAGTATTGTACAAAAAGTACAGCGTTTTAAAATGCTGTGCCTGAAGTGATGCTGAGCATAATAATTTCTGCCCTAATTCCAAAGATCTATAAAAACTTTCCTTCTCTACACCCACTTTTTGTATCCATTTACCTTCATATTTTTCCAGGTCATCTGGTTGATACTCTATCAATTCGGAATAGAACCTTCTAATTGTACAATCTGTACCAGCCTGTATACTATCCATAATTGAGTTTGTGGCAAATCCCGCCGGTCCTCCAGTTTTTGTCAAAATAAAGCTTCTAATTTGCAAATATTTAAAATAATGGTTAGTGTCTAGCCCATATATTGCTTGTAAATTATTGAACTGCATCAGCCCATTTACTCCCATCAGATCCCCAATCCGAAAACACCGCCCCTGAAAATATATCACCAGGAAAATTAGGGTTGTTACTCAACCTTGTATAAGCATTATATTTGCCTAAACCAAATTTTTTCGAGAAAGAAAACCAAATCTTAGAGGCAGCCATAACCGTTTTAAACTTAATTCTCTTAAAATAACTATACTCTGTATACTAAACAGGAAATTTTCTGCTTGATCCCCTAATACTAATGAGTAAATTGCCAGCGTTCCTAGCTCAGAGTATCCTTCACTCTCTGCTCCTCCAATCAAACCTGCCATGTATTGGAGGCATGCTGCCCATTAATAAAATGTTAAATCCGGTAAACGCCCACCCCCCTCGTTCCCTCGGCAATGCCATATATCTAAGCGCCCTTCGAGTCTTCCCATGTGCCCAAAGAAATCGGTTTACCATAAGTTCCAAAAGTTTAAACCATTTTCCTTCAAATAATAAGGGTATAGCCCTAAATAAATACAAAAACGTTGGAAGAAAAATCATTTTGACTATATTGGACCTACCTACTATCGAAAAATGTATGTTATTTAGTCTGTCTAAGTCCTTCTTAGCTTTATTTATTATTGGTGATATATTTAATTCCACAAGATTATCTAAAGCTGGGGTTATTATTACCTCTAAGTAAACTCCACTTTGGACCACCCGGGAATCAATACAATCTATCTTATTATTTTTGATAATTTGTGTTTTTGCAGTGTTAAGGGCGTATCCAGACACTTCTCCAAATGCTTGCGCTTCTACCTCAACCAACTCTATAGCTTCCGTGGGTCTAGGTGTTACAATCGCGACATCATCAGCTTAGGCCAAGATTTTACAGGGGCCCCTACCAGTCTCAACTGGATAAATATTATCAATTAGTTCTATACGCATTATATATGGGCCCATGTAAAGGGCAAATAAAAGTGGAGAGCAAGGGCACCCCTGCCGTGTACCCCTCTTTATCTGGAAAGATGACGTATACCTCCCGTTTACTTTTATATGGGCGGTTGGTCCTGCGTATAGTACTTGTAAGGCTTTCACCGTTCCCTCCCCAAATCCCACCCTTCTCAAAATAAACCAAAGAAAGTCCCAGGAGACCCGGTCAAAAGCTTTTTCAGCATCCAGTAACATCACTGCGAGCAGGTCTCCTGCAACCTCCGCAAAATCAAATAAAGTAATAACCTTTCATGTATGGTGAGTAGTGCCCCTCCCTGGTACAAACCCGTGTTGGTTAATGCTAACCAAAGTGTCAATTACCTTTGCTATTCTCAGGGCGAGTATCTTTGAGTATACTTTTGTGTCTGTGTTAATTTAATTTAATTTAATTGTGGGTTTATATAGCGCTAGGAATCGACTCCCGGAGGAGTATCTCCACGCTTCGACCGCTGGGGAACCCGTCCTGGCTCACCCTGAGAGAAGGTCCCTGATGGGTATCTCTAAGGTGCGACCAAGCATCCCCAGCAGTCTGGGGGGCCGTTGTGAAGATGAGGCAAGCTGATGCCCAGAGTTGCCGAGTGTGGTTTCTGACTAGAGTAGGCACCGAGGCGAGAATTGTCGAGTCCGCTGACCCTGGTCCACGACCCTGCCGCGTCGGGAATCGAACCCTGGTCCCGGGCGGTTCTCTGCTTACGGGTCTGCCGCCTCTAACCAGTGAGCCACACTTCTCCATTCATTCATTGTTCATTAAGGTTATTGGCCTATAAGAACCAGGTTGATTTGACGGCTTACCCTTTTTCAAGATTATAATAACAATGTCCGCCCCCGCCCAACTATTTGGAGTTGATATTCCTGACTGTGCTTGCTGCATTGTAATAATAAAATCCTTTTTAATTACATCCCAAAATGTTTTGTGAAATTCGAGCGGGATTTGATCAGGTCCTGCAGCTTTCCCTGATGGGAGGCTGGTTAAGGCATTCAATATTTCTTCTGGTGTAAACAAAGCCTCCAATACATTAGTCTGTTCTTCTAATAAAGTAACTACTGGTATGTTATGTAGATAATTACTTATTTTAATAATATCAGTCGGGCACTCTTGATTATACAAGGAGGTATAACATTTTCTAAAGACTTCTTGAATCCCTTCTGATTCTGTAACTATTTTTCCTGCTTCATCCTGTATCTCTCTTATTTACCCTATAGAGACATTCTGTCTTGTGCGGATGGCAAGCGTACGGCCAACAGTTTCATTGAATTCATAGCATCTTTCTCTATTTGTTAAATATATTTTTGCTGCCTTATTAGCTATACCCTCCTCCGCTTCCATCCTTGCTTTTGCTATTCTGATCAATACTTCATCTAGTGGGGGACCTCTAAGCACACTCTGAGTTAATTCCTCCTCTGCCTCTACCACTGCTTGAACCCTTTCCGCCTCCCTTTGTCTGTCCCCCCCCGCGCTGAAGCTTATTGTCTCCCCTCGAGTGGCCGCCTTAAAGGAGTCTCACATATTCCCTGTTGCCGTACTACCTCTATTAATATATAGGAAACTCCTGATCCAATTCCTCATATGCCTAATATAAGCATCATCCTTTAATAAGCCTCTCTCAAATGTCCAATTTCGAACCATGTCAGTGTTTACCCCAATATTTAGTGTTAGAATCAGGGGATTGTGATCGGATATTATCCGTGGTAGTCTTTCAATTTAAACTTTAGGTTGCAGGGAGTGTGAGATGAAAAAATAATCTAGTCTGGCACAGACTTTATGTGGGGCTGAATAGTAGGTGGAACCCATCTCCTCTGGCTTTTGGGCCCCCCATACATCCACTAGCGCGTTGTTCCTTGTAAGGTTATACAGTGAGAGCCAAACTCTTTCTTTCCTGCCGTAATAACCCCGGCCGGAGGCCATGCCCAGTCCACCTGCCCCATTAATATTGAAGTCCCCAGCCAGAATTACAGTGGAGGACCAGGTGGCTAATTCCAAATCCAAGAAATCCACAATGTCCGGATCATCTTCCGTTGATCCATACACACAGCCTACAGTAATCCATCTCTCATTTACTTTACACTCAATTAAGACCCATCTCCCCCATTGGTCTTCAAGCTTCCTCCTTACTAAAATATCCCTACGTTTTGCTAATATTGCCACTCCTTTATTCTTAACCCCTTGCTTAGAATATGCTAGTACGGTAAATCCCAGTTGTTCTAGTAGGTAACCTTGCCCCCCTTCTACATGGGTCTCCTGCAGACAAACCAAATAAACATTTAAAGATCTTAATCAAATTTCAACCCTCTGTCTTTAAATTCGATCATTTAGACCACAAACATTAACCGTAACTATACGCATACTCATTAGTGTACATCAAATAGATTTCCCGTCGAACTCACACCAGTGATATACAGTTTTTCAACATTTATCTCTTGCTAGGATACATTCTCCCAATTAGACACATCACATTTTTCTCTGTTGCCCTGCATGCGATATCTCAAACAAAAAATAATGTGCTCTGTACCCCTCTTCCACCCCCTCCTCCCCTTCCACCATCCCACCCCTCCCTTACGGGCAAATAGGTCAGTCCTGACCTATACGTGACAGCTGTAGCCCCAAGTGTCACCCGCCCCTCCTGCTCCCACTCCCACTCAGAAAATCCATGTCTCTAAGTTACACACCGCTAGGTGTTGCTGCTGCTGCTGCTAACTATTCCTTTTCCTGAACTATACTTTATTATTTACGTTGTTTGGAGGTCACCATCATAGACTTTGAACCTTCTCTCCTCCCTTTCACCTCATCCAGATATGCCTGCGCTTTGATTTCTGAGAAGAAGATCTTAACCTGTCCTTTATCTATAACTTTAAGGCGACAGGGGAACATTAAGTAGGCCTCACAACCAGCATTTTGAAAAGGGGTTATCATTTGCCTCATGCGCCATCGCCTTTCCACTGTCGCATGACAGAAATCTGGCCGAGCAAAAAACGTTGTGCCATTGTAGGATCGTCTGGCCTCAGGTTTGGCTTTATCCATAATTTCCTGCCTTAATAGAAAGTTTCCTACATATATCAGAATCGCCCTCGGTTTATCTACTATCTGCTCTTTTCTTTGTACCTTAGGGAACCTGTGAGACCTTTGTACCTCACTGTCCCAATTCCAAGAGGACAACTCTGGAAAAGCCCCTTTAAGTAAGGTGACAACAAATGCTCGTACATCCTGTCCCTCTTTTCCTTCCGCGACCCCTAGAAGCCTAACATTGTTCCATCGCTGTCGATTTTCATAGTCCTCTAATTTCCAGTGAACATTCGACGCCATCTTTTCCTGCTCGTTTTTTAATTCATTCCATTTCCCAACATCTTCCTCTAGTCTCTCAGTTCTTGCTTCCACTTCAGTAACCCTGGCTTCCATATCTGCATAAAGCTTATTCACCTTACGTAGTGAGCCCTGTATTTTTTGGTTGGCCTGTTTCGCCCGCCGAGACTCACTTCTAGCCTCCCCCTGCATTTGTTTTAAAGTAGCGTAAAGCATATCCATAGTGGTTGTTTGCCTGGTACAACTGGGAGGTTGCTGAATAGTCCCAGTCTAGTTTTTGGGATACTTCTGCTTGTTTCTGACTCATACTGGACTTTGTCCGATTATGTGATCTACTCTTGAGGCTTCTCATCGGCTTAGCCCTCCGTTTTCTGCATACCTTATGCACTGATGCGCTTTCTTGAGATGACGCAGCTGAATCTGTTCTCCCCTCAGCTTCTGAGGTGTCAGACTGGCTTTCCGTTACAGAGCCAGATGGTGTCTTATCATCATCGTTCTCCTCCTCCCCCTCTTCATCGTTGACAGAGTAAAAGCAATCATCGCTGGGAGAGCCTGGATCAGGAAGTCTACCCATGGTCTGCTCTCTAGGTTCAGTGCATAGAGGTTCTGGGCCGCCTCCGCCCTTAGTTCCATCAGTAACAGGGTAGTTACCCTCAAAATATGATGTCTGTTCTATACTCGACGGTAGTATCATATTGGGCTCCGGGTCCTTCTCCGGGCAAACCTCATTACCCCCAAAGTGATTTGTTGCAACCTCAAGTATTGGAGATTGTACATCAGTGTGCCCATTATAAGTCAATAATAAGGATGGGGGAGGGATATGGCTATCCACCTCCAGAAGAGATTCTCTACCATTAAGAGTTTCAGTCTCAGCGTTATACTCAGTCAATAATAGTGCCGGTTCGCCCCCAGCCGCTCCCTCCTTATCGCATTGCTTTTTGAAGCCCGCACAAACTGCTTGCATCACCTGTATTTCCGAGTATGCAGCGCCATTGCAGCCAGTGGTCCCAGCGTCCACGCCAGCGTCCGCGCCAGCTGTTGTAGTTTGCCGACCTCGCGCATCGCCTGCAACTGCAGGGGGACGCGCTGATGATCCCTGGCTCTCTGCACTCTGCACGTCGTTCTGAACGGCTGCGGCATCCTCTATCGCCCTGGTCATGTCGTCACTCAGCTCTGGGCTCGGCACCTCCATCTCCGTTGGGTCTCCCATGCTGCCGCCATCCATCCCATGGGTTGCAGGTGGGGCAGGGGCCACCGGTCCCGGCGTATGAATCGCAAATGACTCTCGGAGGGTAGGTTGTCGTAAATTTCCTTCTTTAGTGGAAACTTCACTGTTCTGTTTTTTGGTAGTTTTTTTAATCACCGCAGCCTTCTTTTCCTTATCCTTCGACATCGTTGTTCTCTCAGGAGCGATTTCCATGTTCTCGATGTTCTCCTGCCTTCTATTTCTCCGTAGTTGGGCTGCTGATCTTAAATTGGTCGACATTGTAGCTGTAGTTGAAGCCATGCCCGGGTCACTAAAAATAGCTTTATCGGCTTCTTTGTCCTTTTCCTTATCGTTCTCTGGTTTCTGAAGTCGAGGGGCCATAGCTTGCTTCTCCGTTCCTCTTATCCCCTGATGTGGAGAGTCAGTTCTCAGCATTTTTGGCCAAAGAAAAAATGTGGTAACTGCAATGTATTTCTCGCCAACCAGGCAACAATGTGGCAAAATATTTCAAGAGAATGAGGCATACTCCGCTTTCCAGGTACTTCATTCGTTTTTCTTTTTAGCAGCAATCAGGATACGGTGGTGCAAAAAACTTCAGCATAGTAGGAGCAGAAAAAAAGACGACTGCACCCTACGGCCTGTCAGCGGCCATCTTGCCTCTCTCGCTTATTTGTCCTCACGGTACAATCAACTAGAACAAAATCCACGGTTTAAAAAAAAAGTGTTTTGTATATGGTACATTTGCCTTTGCATGTTCAAGATCAACAGGTACTTATAGCTTGTTTTTTAAACTCATTGGGTGCACCATAAAAATGTTTGCACCGAAATTGTGAATACAGCTTGTAAATACAATTTTAATAGTTACTTCTGCTCTTCTATTGTCCTGAAGAGGCCTACCGTTAAAAGGGCCAAAAAGCATCACGACTATTAATTGGAGGAGTCTTTCAATTTAGAATATTCTAAAACAACATTTACAAAACACACCAAAGAAACAGAGGACAAGCCTTTCCTCCATGTATTAATTGTCTTTAGGACTACCTCCTTATGTGGACTATGCGCTTAATTTGAGTGTCAGTCACATATGTCTAAGGCAAATGTAAGACTAATGAAAAGTTCCTAGTTGTCATTTCTTTTCTCATCACACGTATTTGTTTGTATGTACTAATAAGGCAATTGAGTGCGCTCCTGCTATGATTTTGCTTATATTGTTTTTGTTATGTATGTGTATTGTAATATGACAGTTTGTATGTTCTTCTCAGGTACGAGTACTGGCAATGAGGATTATAATGCTTGTTTATAAGTAAATGAATAAATCATGGATTTGATAAATAGACAAACATATTAGTGATTAATTTAAGTATTCACTATGTAACGTTCTCGTTGCAAAACCTGTTTCCATAGTTTACCACTTTTATTTATGCATTATTTGATCACCAGTTATGGTGCGGTCATTTGAGCAGACACCAATAATATGATACTAATACCAGGCTCTGCAGTGGCTGGCCTGGGTCAATTTTGAAGGCTAACTTCTGTAGGTGGCACAACCAGTGTTGCAGGCCCACTAGTAGCGTTTGGGTTTTCAGACCCTGGGGATATGGTATACCACTTTACTAGGAATTTATAAGTGAACCAAATATACCAATCATGGATAAACCAATTGTCATCACATTTTAGATAACAGCATAAGCACTTTAGCACTGGTCAGCAGTGGTCAAGTGCTCAGAGTCCAAAAGCCAGCAAAAATATGAGGAGGAAGGCAAAATGTTTGGAGTAACCCTACAAAAAGGGCTATTTCCAACAGTGTCAGTGAATTCCAGTCATTCGTTATTTATCAGCAACATTGACTTTCTGCAATCAATGTAAGAAATTAATAAATATGTTTCCAGACCACCATATACCAAAAATAGCTTATATTAATAGTATCAACTTCTCATGTCACAATTGATATTCTTCCTGAAAGTGCAGTACGTCCCAGTGAAATGAGAAACCACAAACCAGTGTGTCACAATACTTGTAAAGGTGAAGTATAATGTCCTTTTTGTGTGTGTTTTAACAAACAACAAGGCAGATACACAGCTATTAGGCCAATATCCAATTTATTTTCTTTGTTGTTTATGTCAATGATGTTTCGACCCTCAATGTTATACAGGGTTATCACAGGTCAAAAGGATGCACAAGACATATTGGGCGAGTAGTACCAATGACTGTTGGTCCAAACTACTGAAAAGTGTGATGACAATTTTGTGCACTCACTACGAGGGTGAAAAGTGCCCTCTCTCAGTGATAGTACTTGAATTATGAATGCAGCTGCCTGAGGATAAACAGCAGCTCATGCAGCACTGCAGTGTGACAACTCAGGGGTTCTTGTTTCAGTGCCAGGATGAATTGTACACCATACAAAAACTGATAACATAACATAACAGTATAAAACAGTTTTGCCATACAGTTATACTAAGAACTACGTGGACAAACCCATACATAAGTGTTGCCACTTATATCGACTCAATAGGATGTTGCAGACTACAGACATCCAATGGATCTGAAAGAAGACCCCTCACCCACCAACCTAGTGGGTGGCATGTTTCATCATTAGGGTTCCCACTAGGCTGTTTAGTACAACCCAGCTGTTCTTCAATTCCTGACTACAGCGGAGCATTTATTTTTGTTGTGCAGTGAGGTGAGTGCTAGGTGGTGAAGATTAAAAATGGCTCTAAGAATGCCCACTTGTAAAACTTTATTTAAAGGGTCTTATGACAAGTTTAAAAACTGGTAACAGGATATAGTGAAGATAAAAGTATTATTTCAACATCCCTTGACACGTTGAAGCACAGCTGGGTTGTACCGGACAGCCCAGCTGTCACAAACGCCGGTGTTAGGAGACAACCTTTTGCTCTCCAGGAACTGAAGGGCGTACCTTGTGTTCCATATAGGTATACCTATTCAAATATTGAAATGAACGCCCAGAGCTATCTGTAGACAGATGACATTGTACTGCTTTATATATGTAACCGAGTCTCAGTTTTCAAGCTTCACATGTAAGTCTGACACATTCCAGGAAACAACGTTGAAACTATCAGTAGTGTTTAGTTGGCCTTGAGCATGACTACTCAAACCAACAGTTATGTCTCCTAAATAAAACAAATCAAGGGGACAAAAGACAAGACAAACCTCTCTCCATGGGCTGCCAATACTAAGGGTGACATAGACAAATAAAAATACTAGTAATGACCTGTGGTCACAGCCCTAATAAAAGAGAAGACTTTGCTGCTGGTAGCAATGAAGGACCTGCAATATATTTATATGTGTATTGAATCCAAAGTCTTAGCAACTGAGGGAGTGCTAAAGGACATCAGGTGTATGCTATACGAGACAAAGGGAAAGGTGGACCTGTTGAAGCTGATAGTTTCCAATCTATAGCAAGATAAAGTTGACAACACAAGAGCTACTACACGTGGTAAGTGCACTCTCCCTGTAGAGGGAAGAGACATGAAATAGATAAATAGGATGTTTTTGTGACAGAGGTACTGGGCACCCTACTACATTGGGAGAACAAGACTTGTCAGACCACCCGTGAGAGACCCCTCAGATTATAATTCTGAATCTTGTGCATTTCTAGAATAATTTTTTTACCTGTCAGACACAAAGCCGTCATTAGTATAATAACCCCACAGGGTGGGGTGTAGGACGCCGCCCGCTCAGACGAGTTGGTCAGTGGAGCCCCGCCGGTCAGTTTCAGAAGCGTGTTCGGTGCAGCCTGCTACACGCTTGGCTCGTCAAGGGCTGTGGAGTGCTGCCCGGGAGGCACACAGTGCTTGTCGGAGAGCTGCAGGTAGAGTCTCCTTCCTCTTCCGGGGCAGTGGGGTCGGCAGGGGAGGCGCCAGAACTGACACTGACATCGACCGTGGGATCGGAGACCAGGAGAAGCGTTCATCGAACGGGGAGCTCAGGCCACGGGTGAGTGAGGGTGTCGAGGTGGCATGCTCCTTGGAGGGTGTAGACACAAAAAAGTATCCCAATATCGTCAGAACCAGGGAGGCCAAAGGGAGTAAGAGAGTAAAAATAATAAACCGGGTGCCTGGAGGAAAGGGAGAAGAAGAAAAAGGCTTAATTGCACAAAGGGCTAAGCAGATCAAGGGGCACCCAGGAGTGAACCAGCAGCAGCACCGGATGAAAAAATTCGAAAGCACTGTGGAGGAAAGGAGTAACAATGGGGGTCAGGCCTTGAAAGAGGGGACAAAAAACGCAGAAAACACAAAATCAGCCCAAGTACAAGTGCAAGTGCATGAACTAAGTGGGGAGGTGAAAACTGAGGTGGTCAGTACTGAGTTGTGTAGTCCTATAATAAGTGCCAAGCTAAGGGAGTGTAAAGGGACAGCAGCACTAGTGCCACTAGTGCCTGTGGATAAAGCACACATTGGTGAAACAAGAGTAACCACGGTTCAAGAAAAAGAAAAGGATAAGGAAAAGGGGGTATCAAGTTATTGCCTAAGAAATAGACAATTTCTTAAGCACACCAATCATGCGGTAACAAAACAAGTAATTGCCCCTCGTAGCACTAAAAGGAAGTCTAAGAAGCAAATTAAGTCAGACCCCAGCAACTTTTACACGAAGAGGAAAACACCCAAGGAAACAGGGAAGATCGGAAGCGCACCAGACGCGGCTCTTCGCGTCACTCTCTCTCTTAGATCCTTCTTTAGAGTCCAGGACCAGAGCCAAGTACTTACCGGCAAGGGGGGTCAAGAGGTCAAAGTAGTTAAAGTAGTAGAAAGCAACGCTCCTACTTTGCTATTTAAATCTTGCACACCTAAATCTTGAATACCTCAATTTTGCATACCTATAGCTGGGTCTACAAATATGACTCAAGTATCAGGTACGTTAGCCTCACAAGAATGTACACCCATCCCTTCTATAATGGAAGGGAGAGGTCTCATGCAAGAAAAGCCGACAGCTACCAAAAAACAAGGACAAATGCAGGCAAGCCCTATAACTGACGGATCGGAGGGGTCGGAAGAGCTAGAAAGCGTACATCCTCAACCAGTAGTAAATCAACTGAGTAGCCATCAAATAGGGGACCAGTTATGTCGTGTTTTGGCAGCTCCTGAGTTAGCGTTTAGCACAGCTACACGGTCTTTTCTGTTAACTTGACCAAAACGAACGGGGGCCATTTTGAATCCCTCTGACTTCCGTTTCCTATGAACACGCTGCCTCGTGGTCAGTGTGCCCTTTTGTCGTTTCTCGATACCCATGGTCACTAGTCTGCTCGGCAACAGGCTATTTTTAGTACTGGTCAAGCGCACATGCGCATTACGCACCAATTGGTCACTCTTTAGGAATGTTCACACTAACTGACCAGTGCTGTTGAAACTCCTCCCACATGTTGGCCGTGTTCCAAAAATGACCTTATATGTACCTAAAATGTGTAACTTGTAACCGCCTATCTTTTTATTGCTAATAAACTGTATAAAAGAGGTCGCGCACCAATGTTCGGTGTGCTACTTCTTACATTACCGAAGGGTGCTGTAGGAATGTATCACCACCCCATGGGGTCCTAATAAACTTGTCTTTTACCTTTTCCAGTGTCCGTGCCAACTTCTATACTAAGGTGTTCGAGAGTTAGCAGAGTATGTAGGCCTGATTTGAACCCAACACCACAATTGGCGACCACGAAGGGACTCATCGGCGACTCGGATGCCCGAAGGAGAGGTCGTGACGAAGGTCAGGAAACTCGCCATGGACGCGTACGCTGCCACTGAGTGACCCGAGTCTCGGCACCCACGGTGTGTTTTCCCGTCCTTCCGATCTGACCTTCCAGGTGGCGCCGGTCTTCGACTGAGATTCTGATCTTGGATTGTCGTGATGTGCCGTTTTGGCTGATTTGACCACAGAACTTGGCAGTTGGACTTTGGACGTTTGAAAAGAAAATTGGTAAGCTTTTGATTGGTGAGGTAGTCTACTGACACTTACTGTGGCTTTTTGAAACTTTGAATTTGAATTTGAATTTGTTAGCTAACGTTTTGAATCTTTGAATTTGAATTTGAATATGTGAAGTGCACCTCACATAGGCAGGCATGTAGGGATATTTCTCTGATTTATTTGATTTGAACGGTACACCGCGTTAGGTGTCATTTTTGTAGTATCGCGTTTTCGTGGTACTTTTTGAAACATGCCTGTTTTTAGCACACTCCGTAGGATGTGCTGTTCTGAAAATGGTACCAATTATCGATTAAGTGCAAAACAGCCGGCTCCCCCAGAGGGGACTCCAAATCGTGAAATGTATGTCAAATTCGGTATTCCACCAATAATGTATAGTACATTATGGCATAAGTATACTAAAACTGATCATGAATTACAGTGGCCGCTATATGGGTCGTTTGACCTTCGAAAGGTACAATATGTAGAGCAGTGTTTGTTTCAGCGAAGGTCTAGACAAGATATGTTTGATTGTGTGCGTATGTGGGAGAAAGAGGTGCGTGAACGAGCGAAGCGTGAGGAAGCCTTGGCGGAGAAAGTGCAGCGGAAGGCTGCACATGACAAAGCTTTACAGCTACAGGAGAAGGAATTACAGGAAAAGAAAGAGAGGGAGAGACGAGAACGCAATTTACAGGTTAATGGTCAATTCCCTATCAGGCGTCCTCTCTATCCAGTCCTTACTAATGAAACGGATGATTTTTCATTACTAGATCGTTGTCCGCCCCCGTACGTCGCACCAACGGCTCCGAGCGAGGGATCAGACGAGGATAGTGATCGAACACAGCGTACCAGGTTACATGCGGAACGAGCTGCGGAATTACGTTCATTTGCACGAAAACTAAATATTAATACTGTTACTGTTTCTGACGTTACTGAACAAATGGAACAGTGGCCTGATAAGGAACGACTGTATTTTTTAGATCATTTTGGAGATGAAGTTGTTGAGCGGTATAGAAAATATTCTCTCGAGTTAGAACCAAAGGAGATATCCAAGGGTCGTGAGTATTTTCGTAAAGGTCTTTTTGTTCTTTCAGATGCGGACGACTTCTTCAAGCGTTTGATTGAACTGCGTAATGAGGCGACACGACTACGGGAGTTGGAAAAGTCGAAGAATTCGTCTACGTCCGGAGCGACGGGGATATCCAAAGAATGCCCTATTTTTGAAACAGATAAGATCGCTGCGATTAATGTTAGACCTATGCGAGAAGCTGCGCCTTTATATGTCCCTCATAAAGGGGATGGCACAGATGATGATAAAAGATCCAAAGACGCGAAAGGGTATTTTGTATATAATTGGGTTTATACGCCTTGGAATAGAGCAGATGTCATGGCGCTTAAGAATGCTTTACCTGATCCCCGTAAAAACCCTGCGGCTTTTTATGAAAATGTTGAAAGTGCAATTTCTTCATGTATCATGACGTTAGTTGATATTGATCTATTTTTCGGGTTGATATTGCCCCCTGATATGTGGAGAGTAATTCGTAGGTTTGATGACCTCACGACTCTCGGGGCCACTTGGAAAGATCTTGTTCAGGCTGATTTAGATAGAGAACCAGCATGTAAGCCGTGTCAATTAATATTAGACCTTCCAGGGGCCATACTAACAAAACTAAAGACTCTTGCTCCCGCTAAAAAGATTGATTGGACTATATTAGCCTCTTGTAAGCAGAAAGCGGAAGAATCAGTTTCCGATTTCTTCTCTCGCTTCGAGGAAGCGTTCCATGATTACAGTGGTCAATTATTGACAGAAGATACTGGCAGGCATTTATTCGTTGATAAGTATGTAGCTAATCTCCTACCGGAGATTGCGAAACGATTAAAAGCGAGTGAAAGTTCATGGACCACAGCAACCCCTGCTTCTTTATTGACTATGGCTCAATATTATGAAAGACAGGAATTGGAGGCGAAAGAAAGTAGTGAAAAGAAGGCGAAGGAATTGAAAACGAAGGTAATGTTAGCTCAGGTTCAGGCTACGAGAGGGAACAATAGAGGGGGGCGAGGATCGTACAGTAATGCTCCTCCCCCTCGCTCTGACATTTCTGTGAATCAATGTGCATACTGCAAACAGTTTGGGCATTGGATTGCAGACTGTCCGGTGTTTCGAGAGCAGCGTAATTTGAGGGGACGAGGAAGTGGGAGATCTAGGAATTATTATGGAGGGTCAAGAGGAGGTTATGGCACGAATGATCGTGGAGGATATGGAGCAAGGGGTCGTGGTCAGTCAGATTATAATACGTTTGATAATCGCAATCAATATCAGATAAATGAGGGTGGTCCTGCTGAACCACGGGATGAGCATTATGCATAGGATTGCGTAGGATGGGGGGTGGAATCGGTTGAGGTACCAGTTGATCAAAGGGGTCCATACATAGAAGCACATGTTCTGGGTTCCACTGATCAATTTCTGGTCGATACAGGAGCTACTCGTAGCGCTTTGTCCAAATACTTGGTTCCAAGGGCTCCCCTGTCTGGCGAGGTAATTACAGCAATAGGGTTCGATGGAACACCTACTTCTAGCCCATTGTCTCAACCAGTTGCATTTCATGTTGATAAATTTGCTGCCCCTTGTCCCTTTTTGTTGTCTCCAAATACACCAGATAATATTATTGGACTCGATATGTTAAAACACTTTCGAGCTACTATTCGCTGTGCCCCAGAAGGAGTGCGAGTTGTGTTGAATGAGAATTACCCAGACTTTGAGCGAGTGTGTTTTCTCCATGAATCTGAAGTATTGGCCTCCTTACCAAACACGTTGTGGGCCACTTCTGACACGGATGTGGGGCAGATGTTAATCCCTCCAGTACGTATTACTGTAAAGGAGGGAGTCTCTCTACCACGTGTCCCGCAATATAAGATTTCTAGAGAAGGTGAACTTGCTTTAATACACATTGTAAATGATTTGATTTCGGCAGGAGTAGTCGAGGAAGTTCCTTACAATGTTTGCAATAGCCCAATTTTACCGATCCTTAAAAGAGATACAGATGCTAAGGTTTACCGTTTCATTATTGATTTGAGGGAAATAAACAAGATAGTAGTGCCTCAGTACCCGGTGGTGTCTGACATCACCACATTGCTTACGTTGGTTCCACCGACGGCAACTAATTTTACAGTCATTGATTTGAAGAATGCCTTCTTTTCGATCCCTGTACATCCTGACAGTCGATATCTATTCGGCTTTACATTAAATAATAAATCGTACAGATTCTGTCGAGTTCCTCAAGGCTATACTGAAAGTCCTAGCATTTATAGTCAGGCATTAAAAAGACAGCTTGATTCCTTTGACTTACAAGAGGGAGTGGTTCTCATTCAATATGTAGACGATATCTTACTTGCTGCAGACACGCCAGAACAATGTGAGAAGAGTACCTTTTCCTTGCTTTCCTTCCTGGCCAAACATAATCATAAAGTTTCGAAGAAAAAGCTACAATATTGTAGACCAAAGGTGACCTACCTCGGTCATCTTTTGTCTAAGGAGGGCCGTGCATTGACACCAGATCGAATTCAAGCAATTCTAGATACTCCAGTTCCTCGCACTCAGAAGGATGTTCGCGCCTTTATAGGTTTGACGTCTTTTTGTAGGCAATGGATATTGGGTTTTTCGCATATTGTTAAACCATTGTTAGCATTGTTGTCTAAAGATATACCGATTCCCATTGAATGGACGGATGAATGTCAGAATGCTTTTGAACAATTGAGACAAGCTCTTTGTTCTGCACCAGTGTTAGGTACACCCGACTACACGAAGGTTTTCACATTATATGTACACGAGAAGGATGGGTGCGCATTGTCAGTCTTAGTGCAGACACACGGAGACAAACAGAGGCCTTGTGCATACTTCTCGGCGGTACTCGACCCTGTGGCTCGAGGATTGCCTGGATGTTTTCGAGCAGTTGCAGCAACAGCAGTTGCGATACGACAAAGTGAGGGAATAGTTTTGTCACACAAATTGTTGGTGCTAGTTCCCCATGCGGTAGATGCGTTACTGAATCAAACGAAAACACAGCATCTAACCAGTGCCCGACTTACAGGATATGAGCTAACGTTGTTGGCGCCTCACATCACACTAAAACGATGTGCAACACTAAATCCTGCTACTTTATTGCCGGATCCTGTTGCTGAGACCCAGAAGGAAGAACAACATGATTGTGTTTTCCTGACTGAGGAACAGACAAAGGGTCGTATCGACTTACAGGATACGCCATTTCCAGATGTAGATGGGGAACTGTGGGTTGATGGATCGTGCGTGAGGTTACCAGATGGTACGACTTCCGCAGCTTATGCGATCACGACACTTAAGACTGTGGTAGAAGCAGCACGGATACCCCAAAAATCGGCTCAAGCGGCTGAGTTGATAGCTTTAACGAAGGCATGTGAGTTAAGTGCTGGACTATGTGTGAACATTTACACGGATAGTCGTTACGCTTTTGGAGTAGTGCATGATTTTGGCCTACTTTGGAAGGAACGAGGATTCCTGACTTCACACGGAGTACACATCATGCATGGAGAATTGGTACGCGATCTCCTTAATGCACTGTTATGCCCAGAGAAAGTTGCAATAGTCAAGTGCAGTGCACACAAAAAGGTGACGGACAAAATAGGACAAGGCAATGCTTTTGCAGACCGTATTGCAAGAGAGACCGCTATGCTGCAAAATAATTTCCCCATGTATGTGGTGAAGTCACAAGCTGAGCGGTGGCATGATGCTAGAGAAGAAATACTAGATATACAGAAGTCAGCATCTGAGGCAGAACGTATGAAATGGGCCACTGAAGGAGTATTGGATGATGAGGGTTGCTGGCGTAGTAAAGATATGGAGAGATGG
This sequence comes from Lissotriton helveticus, assembly GCF_964261635.1. Classification (NCBI taxonomy): domain Eukaryota; kingdom Metazoa; phylum Chordata; class Amphibia; order Caudata; family Salamandridae; genus Lissotriton; species Lissotriton helveticus. The sequence goes on from NC_136057.1 coordinate 547,963,977, forward strand.
AAACTACCCATGGCCTATTTACAAACAATGGTGCAAATGACACACGGGCTGGCACACATTGGAGCTCTCGCAATTACTAAACTGCTTGCACGAGTTTGGGAAAATGCTGACATTGCTAGCATGGCTAAGAGAGTAGTGCAGACCTGTCTGATATGCTTGCAGCACAATCCTGGACAAGGGACTCATACTCCTAAAGGTGGGTTTGTTCCACCTACTGCACCATTCGAAGTACTACAAATGGATTACATCCAGCTGGAGCGCTGTAATAATCTCAAGTATGTCCTAGTAGTGGTGTGTGCCTTCAGCAAATGGATTGAGGCTTACCCTACGAAAGACAATACCGCATTGACAACAGCTAAGGTGTTACTTAAGGAGTACTTCCCGCGCTACGGTGTTTGTAAACTTATGTGGAGTGATAATGGCCCTCATTTCATTGGAAAAGTAGTGGAATATGTCCTGAAAGGATTGGGAATCAAACAACGATTCCATGCTGTCTTTCATCCGCAATCAGCAGGTTTAGTAGAACGATACAATGCAACTCTGAAGCTGAAGTTAGCAAAGATAGTGGCATCTACATCTCTGAAATGGCCGGATGCTTTGCCTTTGGCATTGCTGTCCATTCGATCAGTGCCACATTCTCGATCTGGCCTCACACCCTACGAAGTGGTGTTTGGAAGGCCTATGAATATTTGGGGAGTTCCAAAACCTCGTTTGATACATGATATGCCTTGTATAATGATGAACGATTATCTGGCACGATTAACAAATGATTTGCTTTCTATTCATCAACAGGTTCGAGAGGCGCTCCCTGATAACTCCACTGGTGAGGCTCACGATCTCCGCCCTGGGGACCACGTGATGGTCAAAGTCTTTGAGCGATCCAGCAGTTTGGAACCGAGATGGCATGGCCCTGAGCAAGTGCTGCTGGCTACGCGAACTGCTGTGAGAGTCACCAACAAGAAGCGGTGGATACATTCAACGCACTGCCGACGTGTCTCTCCGGATCTGGTGAGCCCTGTGGTGCTATCCGACTACAGAAAGATTTTGGATACAGAAAAGAGCCCAGCTGTCACGCCTGATGAATTGGAGGGAGCCTTCCCGGACCACGTTGTTTCTGATAAAGTGAAGTATAATCTACGCCCCAGGAAATAAGATTCCTTTTGTGTTTTTGAAACTGGTTGGTAACCGCTCTGAGGTTTGTGAAACGGAAGCCGGGAATATCAAGGGGGGGGGATCAGTTCTGCCCAGTGTAGCGACACCCGTCTTGAATCCCGGAGAACAAATCAACGGCAGCCTCGGTTCAGAACCATCGTTTTTTATTTTTCCCGCTTAGTGTTGTTTTTGAAGAGTATTGTTTTGTGAACTATGGCATCTCCTTCGACAAGAAGAGGGAGAATTCTTGGTGCTGTTTTGTTTGTCTTGACCGTAGTGGTGATCGCAGTATTAGCCTGGACTATAGAACTGTTGTTTCCTGTACGAGAACATTTGCTGCCCACCACTCCAAGTCCATCTGAACATTTTCATTTCACTCTGCCTTTTCACGAAGAAAGACATAGGCAGACTTATTTGAACAACAGCTTTATTAAGATTCTGCATCATACTCATAATATGACCAACACGTCCAATTGTTGGGTATGTGGAATGTTGCCCGGACACCAGAAGAAGGGAGGAACACCACTCATTCCTCTCCCGTTTTCTCATAATGGTTCTTGTCATGCTTGGTACACTCTTCTTTTTACTCTGCGATGGCCAACGAAAGGTGGACTACTTTTTCGGTTGAATAAAATATGCTATAACGATAAAGATGGCTATCCACACGCTGAAGGAACTAAATTCGAATGGGAAGAGTACCGTCCGGACAATGTTTCTACACCTCGTGTATATACGAATCAAAGACTTATAAATGTGACGAGCATGCATATAATAACAGTCATTGATACAAAAGCAGATTTGTGTATTAGAAATAAAGGTACAATCCCTGTAGGCCGCAGTGAATGTAATATTACACTTACCTTTGATACACCAACTGGAATTGCATTTGTAGCTTCACGTAACACATATTTTATTTGTGGAAATAAGGGATACCACCGTCTACCATTGGGATGGTTAGGAACGTGTTATATAGCTTTTGTATTACCACCTGTATTTATTGCTCCTCCCATGTATCACAATGATTATGTTTTGTACCATGATTTCATATTGAATAGAGTGAAACGAACAATAGATCTTGATGAAATAGACCAGACTGATACCACATTACAACAATATGTAGACTTCAATTTGGGGTTATTTTCATTCGTAGGAGCTGCACTGAATAGCAGGAAGATAAGGCGGCTTACACGTGTGGTGGAAGCCGTCGCTAATGAAACTGCCTCTGCTTTAGGGAATATTACTGAGGAATTACAAATTACCAGAATTGTAGCGCTCCAGAATCGAATGGTTCTAGATGTGATACTAGCTGATAGGGGTGGAGCATGCCGTGTCATCGGAAGTAGTTGTTGCGTGTACGTACCAGATAACTCACCTTCTGTATATGATTCGATTACAAAATTACATAAAATAGCTGCTGAGATCCACCCAGAAAATGGAACATGGACCTTTTCTGGTTGGTTCTGGACCCTGCTTAGTACTTGGGGTTGGAAATTATTAACGATTCTCTGTGTTTTTATTGGAGTACTATTTTTTCTTTGTCTATGTATTCAATGTGGCCCTACATTATGTTCTGTATGTATCACAGCCTGTATTCCGTCCAAACGAGCTATTGTTAAGCAAGAGAAACTGATCAATGATGAAGTATTGAAAATAATGGCTATTAACATTGAGGATGAACATTCTGACTACGTCCACTATGAGGTAGCTTTTGCTAAACGCTAAAAGGGCCGTCTGTCGTGTTTTGGCAGCTCCTGAGTTAGCGTTTAGCACAGCTACACGGTCTTTTCTGTTAACTTGACCAAAACGAACGGGGGCCATTTTGAATCCCTCTGACTTCCGTTTCCTATGAACACGCTGCCTCGTGGTCAGTGTGCCCTTTTGTCGTTTCTCGATACCCATGGTCACTAGTCTGCTCGGCAACAGGCTATTTTTAGTACTGGTCAAGCGCACATGCGCATTACGCACCAATTGGTCACTCTTTAGGAATGTTCACACTAACTGACCAGTGCTGTTGAAACTCCTCCCACATGTTGGCCGTGTTCCAAAAATGACCTTATATGTACCTAAAATGTGTAACTTGTAACCGCCTATCTTTTTATTGCTAATAAACTGTATAAAAGAGGTCGCGCACCAATGTTCGGTGTGCTACTTCTTACATTACCGAAGGGTGCTGTAGGAATGTATCACCACCCCATGGGGTCCTAATAAACTTGTCTTTTACCTTTTCCAGTGTCCGTGCCAACTTCTATACTAAGGTGTTCGAGAGTTAGCAGAGTATGTAGGCCTGATTTGAACCCAACACCACAGTTAGGGGGAGGGCAATCTCAAACTCAAACTCAAGCCCAAGCCCAAGTCTAAGTCCTGGAGCTAACCTCAACAGAGTTGATGATGGAGAAAATGATGGAGGAAATGAGGGCAAAATTTGCCGTATCCGAGACAAATCAGAGTAAAATCCGAGAGGTATGTGAAGCATTAGACACTAAGATGAGTGCGTTGAACGATCGGGTCACCGTGGTTGAATCAGTTCTGGAGGGTCTCTCAAAAAAAGTGGAGAGAAATGAGAAAGAGATAAGGGTCCTCAAAGAAAGTGATAGGAGCACCAGCAAAAAACTGGAATCTTTGGAAAACCAGGACAGAAAAAATAATTTGAGAATTTTGAATGTTCCAGAAGGGAAAGAGGGGACTGACGTAAGGAAATTTATAATACAGCTACTCGAGGAGCAATTTCCATGGACAAAGGAGATAGGACTAGATGAAGATATTCAAAGAGTGCACCGAGACCCTTTCGGCAGAAACAAAGAAAGAAAGAACCTAGGAAGATCCTGATAAATTTTAAAACCTACACTATCAAGGAGTGAATCCTAAGTGAGGCGCTGAAAAGTGGCTCACATAGCAAAGGTGATTGGACATTTAGGATCAGGTCCGATATTTCTAAAGCCACTCAAGATAGGCAATGGGAATTGGGGCAATATATGCAGGAGCTGAAAAGTTTAGGGGCAACTGTACAAATGAAGTTCCCCGCTGCACTCCGAATCATGTGGAGGAACAAAATGTACAATATAAGGGAGCCTTCTGAAGTAGCTCATTTTTACTGGAGCAGATGAAGGATCAAGGGAGAATGCAATCTGAGCCAGAGCTTGGGTCCGGCGCTAGGTCTGGGTGCTGACCCCTAATCTCTAGTATCTAGTCTCTAGTCTTTAGTTTTCAGTCTATAATCTTAGTCTTGGTCTCCGTAGATGGGATTATGGCCCCTAATCTCCCCAAATTTCAAACTTAATCTTGATAGAGGAGAGGGGACCGAACAATACTGTATGAAAACAAGGAGGGCAAGAACATATTTTTAACAGAAACAAAGAGGGAGTACTACTAGTAAAAAGTGGGCAGTCATGGGGCTCAAAATGGGCTAATAATGCAGCCCAAATGAAAAAGAAGGGAAGTTTCCCCAGGGAGGTTGTTTTTATGTCACAAAAAAATAAAAAGATAAAAAGCACTTGGGTGGGGAGCAAACTATGGGAAAAAATTGAAAAAAATCCTCAAAAAGCAGAAAATGAGTTATCAGGGCCTGCAAAGCCTAGGCTAGGGGAGGACATGGAAAATTTGTATGTGAAAGAAAGAGGAAATGATGGGGTAAAATGTTAACATACTATCTTGGAATGTAAACGGGCTAAGACTCCCAAGTAGAAGGCGTAGAATCTTTGAATACCTAAGGGTGGCAGATTGCGAGATCATTATCTTACAGGAAACACACTTGTTGAAGAAGGAGTGGGAGGATATCATAAAAAAACTAAATTGGGTGGATTGGTATGTATGTACAGATCAGGAATGTGTGGTTAAGGGGATAGCGATACTCTTAAAAAAAAAAACTAAAAGTAAAAATTGAAAAGACTGAACTTGACAAAAAGGGTAGGTGGGCAATCACCAGGGTAAGAATCTATGATACCCCATATACAATAGCGGGTTATTAAGGTCCCAATTCCGATGATCCCACCCCCTTACAGAACTTGTACACCCATCTTTTATCATATACATATCCGGTGATCGCAGGGGGGGATTTTAATCTGATTCCAGACCCTAAGGTAGACCATTTTCCGCCCATGAAACAGGTTAATCTCCCACTGCAGGAGTGGTTGGGAATCTATAAAACTAACTGGAAACTAACATCAAAAACCTAGACTTACTAAAAGTGGCTGAGGCTGATCCTGAAACAATAAAGAAGTTGGAAGAGGACAGGGGGAGGCGAGAAGAACTGCTAACAGGGGAGTTAGAGAGTAGGGTAAGAGAGAAATGGGAGGCAAGCAAGTTGGCGCATTATGAATACGGGGAGGGGTGCAGCAAGCTGCTGGCGTGGAAATAAAAACAGATGCCAGTAGAAGCAAGATACTCAATATCTTACCGCAAGACGGTTCAGATATTTGTTCTGAAGAAGAAGTAATAAGAAAAGAATTCGTAGACTTCTTCTCCCTATTATATACCGAGGACACAGCCCCATTAAGTGAAGATTTAGATAAGTACTGAGAAACCCTGGATTTACCAGTGTTATTGAACCAGGAACAAGACGAATTAAATGCCCCAATTGCAAAGGAGGAGGTAGAAGAGGTGTTGAGAGGCTTGAATAGGGGTAAAGCAGCAGGCACGGATGCCCTACCAAATGAACTCTACATTAAACTTAGTGAGGTCCTATCCCCCCCTACCACAAATTTGCTAAACAAAATCTATCTAGAGAAAGGGAAACTTCCGGATTCGTGGAATGACGCCACGATAGGTATCTTGCTAAAGCCGGGTAAAAATCCAGCAAGATGTGAATCCTATCGCCCTATAAGCCTTCTTAATAGTGATTATAAGATCTTTACACACATTTTATCAAAAAGGCTCGGTAAAATAGCAGGTAAGCTGATAAAAGAAGATCAGAAAGGGTTTGTAGGAGGCAGGCACTTGCAGGACCTGACTCACAAGCTTATTGGGTCTATAGATATAGCGATAAGCGAGAAAATCCCCTTAACAATAATAACGCTGGACGCGGCTAAAGCGTTTGACAGAATGAACTGGGGTTTTCTAAATGCAACGCTAGAGAAATATAAGTTGGGTGAAAACTTCCAGGAAGCTGTTAAAGAATTGTACCGATCACTAAAAGCCAGGGTTCTAATAAATGGGAGCTTAACAAAGAATATAGATATAAAGAGGGGGACTAGACAGGGGTGTCCCCTCTCGCCCAAATTGTTCAATATAATGGATGGGAAAAGAAAATAGCTTTGTATGCAGACGACCTGATGATTTTCACGGACAATTACGTAGGATCCATTAAAGCTATTGAGGACACTCTAAACGACTTTGGTAGGATATCCGGCTATCAAACTAATCAATTAAAAACAGAGATTATGAGCTGGAATTCCCAAGTTATTAGCAACTATACCAGGGAGAAAATCAGATACTTGGGGATAGAGTTGACCAAAAACTTAGATAAAATAGCAAAGATAAACCTAGACAGGATAACAGCGGAAGTAAGAAAACTACTGAAGGCATGGGGAGGTCTTCCTTTAACATTTTTAGGTAGATCTAACCTAATTAAAATGGCCATCCTCCCGAAATTCACATTTATATTTAGTGCTATCCCTCTAGAATTTAATAGAGATACTCTAAAGAAAATACAGGGTGAACTGTCAAGTTTCATTTGGGCATTTAAAAGCCCTCGCATTGAATGGAGTAAATTGCGGAGAAAAAACTGGAAGGAGGAATTGCTAGTCCCGACCTAGTTGAATACTATAGAGCCTTTCAATTTAAGCATATTAGGGTCCTCTTAGGTAAACAAGATCTGAACCCGGGTCATCTTAAAGCAACGACCAATAATATTGGCCACTATTTGTACAAATTCGGTCACCCGAAGTACTTCAAAAAAATATTGTCGCAAATATTGTACTTCAAAGAAATTGTGGCAAAACCACTAAAATCATCAGGTTATGAAGTATGGGGCCAAGTATTGGTTAAGAACACTGTAATAGATTGGGAGTCTCTATGTACAAGCACAAATGCATCCCTTTCAAAATTCAAGTTTTATCAACTTTCTGGTTCGGCAAAAACTCTGAAGGAGAAGTGCAGTGGAAATAAAATCCTAGAAGCTTCAATGTTGCAGAATTCCCCAAAGATAAAAGAAATTGCATTATGGTATTGGGCACTGATTGGAGCCAAGGAGGAGGACCTGTCCATTCCGGAGAATACCTGGGGAAAAGATCTGCCATCGTTGGACCTTCAACATTTGTGGCAAGTATCTATGAGCAAATGTTGGTCCATTGTGAAATCTGCTTCTCTAAGGAGAAATCACCTATTTACTTCCCACAGAGCCTACTGGACGCCAAAGCGTCTATCCAAATTCAGTGGCAGTAACACGAAATCCTGCCCCAAATGTGGCCTACCAAGGGCGGACGATGTGCACATGTTCTGGCAGTGCCCCCAGCTCGGTGGTTTCTGGCAGGAAGTGAGTAAAATCCTAGAAGCGGTACTGAGAAGACCACTCATAGTAAGTATGGATCCTGTTATTTTTGGGGTCTGCCGGCAAGAGGAAGTAAAACCCTTAACAAGGAAAGAAGAGAACTTGTTGTTAATGTTGATTCTGCTTGCGCGAAGGGAACTCTGCATTAAGTGGATAAGACCGGTTTCCCCTACGCATTTAGAATGGGTGGCTTCCATAAACAGAGTAAATAAGTGGGATAGGAAAGGGAAACCCAGTAGGAAATACAACTATTGGGAGATTTGGGAGGATTCACAGTTTGCAAACTAATTGGGAGATTGAACATACTAACATGCTAAGCCCTACTCATTTCCAATGATTATGCAATGGCAATATGTACCCAAGCATGATGCTTGTGAGAGTGGACAAGGTTGTCAGCTCCCCCACTTCGAAATAAAAGTATTGAAAGTGTCATGAATGTAAGGGGACCCGACTTTGTAAGTACACATAGTGAGACTCCCCAGCACCTGGGGTGGTGAAGGTCCGGACAGCTGAGAAGCGGGTCCCCGATAACTTCAGATACACTCTCATGCAGAATGAGGAAAATAAATAAATAAATAACACCACAGTGTGATTAGAGACCCATACAAATGCCAAAGAAGACATGATCTTTGGAATCACTATAAGAGGTTGGTTGGCCCATGCTTGTTAGATGTTTTCCTCTATTAATAGTTCATGGAGTAGGCATAATATGAACCTGAATCCTACTTTTAATCCTACACAGGAACTTCAGAATAAATTAATTTAGTATCCAGGAGGTAGTTTTAATTCATCACGTTCACACAAAGAAAAAATCCTACTCCTCTGTAATCAGGCATTGTAGCACACCCAGGCGGCATTCAGCCCCCTGGTTGGGAACCCTATGATGAAGCATGCCACCAACTAGGTTGGTGGGTGAGGGTTGTCTTGAAAAAAGGAAGGTTTTTTGTTGTAAGGGATACCCCTTTCAAAAACTATAATTGCCATTAATTCATGAAAATACATTTAGCGCATTCTCATTGCTTAACCGCATGCGCGCGGCGGCTTTTCCCGCTGTACGCGGCGTTTTTTAAAAACGCGCGTTACATGACGAGCTCAGCTCGTCATCAGCATGCGAGCGGCGCAACTGATGATGAGCTGAGCTCGTCATCAGCGCTGAAGTGGTTAATATTTGAATTTGGGGAGACAAATGAACCTTTGGACTCTCTCCTCTAATGTTGATGATGATGTTGGATATATTTAGACAGCACATAGCTGTGAGAGGTAGCTACATTTAGCTTTGTGTTACTATTTGTTAGAACTGGGGGTCTCTAGTTGGCAATGCTATACACCTTTCACCAAATAGGGACCCTTGCTTGTAAGTCAGGGAAAGGGGATTACACTACTGGATAACCCCTGCTCACCCCCTTGGCAGCTTGGTACGAGCAGATAGGATTATCTCAGTGGCAGTATGTTATGCATTTGTGAATACATATAGTAAAACAGTGAAAACACTGGATACCACACATGTTATATAAAAATAAGTATTCTTTATATAGACTTATCACAACACCATAAATGACAAAAATCCACAATACTGTAATCAATAATAATTCAAGAAGGTAGAAATGGCTAAAAGATAGGTTATTCACTTAAAAATAGTCTTTAGCCACAAATAACCCCAACGGGAGTTATCACAACGTCAAGGTCAAGAAATCCCAAAGTACAGTGCCGATCGCGAGGTGCGCAGGGTCGGGCCCGTAGTCGAAACAGACCCACAAAGAACAGTACCTTGGAAAAGCAAAAATAAAGACAGCTCACCGCGTCGGGGAGATGCACCATTGTTGGCGCGTTGAGGCGTCAGTTCCTTGCTTTGGGGGAGATGATGCTTCGGGACCTGGATGCTTGCGCAGGTAGGGGAAGCGTCGGTTCCTGACCGCAGAGGAGGTGACGTAACAATGGCGCCGAAACCACGGTTCCATATGATTTCACGATGTCGATGGATTCTTGACTACCCACGTCGACGATCGGATCCGCAATGATGTCAGCTTCGGAGTCGATGCAGCACAGTAGCAGTTGTTCGGCCAGCATTGCAAGTCGGAGCAGTGCTCCCAGCTATGGCACGCCTACAATGTTGTTCGCTGGCGTCGATGTGGCACGGCGGCTGGCGTCGGGTCTACGTTTCAAGTCGGAGCAGCGCTCACAACTTTGGTGCAGATTACTGTGTCCCTCGCTGGCGTTGGTATTGTAGATTCCTTCTGTAGCACTAGAACAGCAAGTTCCAGATGCAGGCAAACAAAAGGGGATGACGTCCGGTATCCCTGAGACTTTGGTCAGGAGGCAAGCTCAAACAAAGCCATTGGAGTAATATTTTGCAAGATGATGAAAGTTCTTTAAGAAGTTCCTTCTCCTTTCCTTGGCAATGAAGAGACCACTGCAGGCCAACCCAGCAATCAGCACACTGGCAGAGGGGCAGTCCAAAGTCCTGCAGCCTCCTTGGTTCTTCTCCTTGGCAAAAGGTCCGTCTTATGCCTAGAAGTGATCTAAAGTCTTGGGGTCTGGGACCCCATATTTATTCTCATTTTCCCTTTGTTTTCTGAAGGCAGAGAGGCATTTGCCTAGTCCAAACCAGTTCTGGTTAGTCCTGGAGCACTTTGTTGACAAGACTCATTCTATCCTTTCACAGTGTAGGCCAGGGACATCAGACACACCACCGAAGGTGGAGCCAGCATTGTGGAGGGAAGGAACTGCCCTATTCAGATCCCAGGTGCAACTCCTCCCCCCATCTACATGCAGATCTCTAAATTCAGCCTTGTGCTGACTCACCCTGTCTCCTGGAATCACTCAGCCTCTGTCACTCAAACTCCAAACAAGGCATACACAACCCAGCAGAGGCAGTCTTGGATAGTTAGGCAAGAAAATACCTAGTTTCTAAAAGTGGTATTTTCAAACACAGAATGTTAAAACCAACTTCACTGAACGATGTATTTTATCATTCTGAGTCCAGGCATACTAAACCCGATATTCTACCTAGTTCCCTGAGTCAGTTAGGATTATAAGATATTATAATCAAATTGCTCATTCTGGCCTATGGGGAACAGGTAGACTTGCAATAGTGAAAAAGGAAAATGGCTGTAATTCACTATTAGGACATGCCACACATTAGGGCATGTCCTACCTTCTAATTACAATGCACCCTGCCCATGGGCCTCCCTTAGGGGTGACTGATATGACGAAAAGGGAAGGTTCAGGGACTGGCAAGTGGGTGCACTTGCCAAGTCGACATGGCAGTCACAGACTGCACACAGGCCTTGCAATGGCAGGCCCAAGACACACTCTACAAGCTGCTTATATGGGTGGTACAACAAGTGCTGCCAGCCCACCAGCAGCATTTGATTTACAAGCCCTGGACACACATGGTACACTGTACTAGGGTCTGACAAGTAAATCAAATAACCCAATCATGGAGTCACTAATTAGTACATCCATTTAACATAGGGAGCACTTGCACTTTGGCACTGAATAGCAGTTGCACAGTGCCCAAAGCATCTAAAACCAGTAAACAGATACAAATAGAGGAGGCAATCATAACAAATGGAAGGGAGACTCACACCAATGATACCTGGTCTAACACTATTTTTTATAAATGGCTTAAACGTGGTAGAAAATCATGGTCTAACTTTCACGGAAGAGGATATTAAATTCTGTCCGGCTCACCACTTTTGACAGATATAAAAATTGCACTATCCATATCCTAATCTAAAGATTGGGATAGTCCGATTGAACAAAAAAGGACACGTATCAGGACGATACTACACTGAATAACTCGAATAGAATATTTAAGAACAAGCACAGGATTTTCTTCAAGATGCTGACTTCAGAAAAGATTGGGCACAAATTGCATGGCATTGCATGAGGGCTTGGTTAATTTTAATAATAACAACTGCCAAAAGACTATCTGAAGCTATGCTGATTGAGATACAACTGACCGAAAATAATTTCAAGACTACTGTGACATCCTTCAAAAAAAATTAGAATAAGTAAACAAGGAAATAGTTTGCAACAAGGAGAATGTGACCCAAACAAAAATACGTATGTTTCAGAAAGATTTAAAAAGATGTACCTACACCAAAGTCTAGCCATGCGCAAAACTCTTATACACCCCATTGGAAAACCCAGAAGATCCATCAGATACTTCAGAAGGGAACACCACTGATACAGGAAGTGGCTTAAGTTTTGGTAGCTCAAAAGGAATATAAGGGGGAAAGTTGGATCCCAACAATGGCCACAGCAATGGCAGCCTTATTCCAATATAGGTCCGGCGAGACACCCATTTCACTTTCAACCACCTATGCTTTCTATGTACACTTGGAATGCTCCATACCAACAAGCTCAATCCCATTTGTCCAGAATCAAAGATTACCTTTTTAGGCAGAGGAGGAAGATCATGAGGCCGGAGATGGAGAGACAACCAAGTGCATTGGGAGGACCAGAATCCAGAATGAATACCATGAGCAAGCGAAAAGAACCACAAGAAGGTCCTAACAGGAACTGGGACTAGTCACTCACTTGCTATCTCGGATACTAAATGACACTGAGTTGAGTGTCCTCAATAAAGGACCATGTTTGGTGTCCATGCCCAGTCTTGACAAATTTCAATTCAACTGTGAACTATCTGAGTTTTTCAAAAATTGAAAATGAAGGCATTCTTTGAGAAGAACCCAACTACAGAAAATGTGGACACAATGGGAGACACTAATCTTAAGAATAGGTCAACCTTTTGCCCCCCAATGAACATTATACCAGTAGAACTGCAAACATTTGCACAAGCAGTTATGAAGGATATCGACACAACTAAACCAAAGAATACATTTTATAATATGAACAACAAGGAACACCTATCGCTTAAACGATTACAATCGGATGACACATTAGTCATAAAACAAGCAGACAAAGAAGTAGGAATGGATTTATTGAATAAATCAGATTACAGAATGGAATGTGAATGTCTACTAAATTTCCAAAGAATTACAAACCCCTCTGCAAGGATCCATCCCCAGTTCTAAAGTGGATAATTGCTTATATGGTAGAGGAAGCAGGAGTTCTTATGTACCAAGCAAGCGAGAATCCCATATTTCTACATACTTCTGAAAATTCATAAAAATAGATTACCTCCAACTAGGCCGAGCATCGGTGTCGGGCATCAATTCCCTTATGGAAACCCCTCCCTCGCTTGTGTGACTTTTTTCTAATACCACTGGTTTAAAAAACTTCTACCTATTTGAAAGACATGGAAGACTTACTGAAACTACAAGCAGAAGTGGAGTTTAACCCACAGTTCAATTTGTTAATAAGCTTGGACTTTGAGAGCCTTTATACAAGTCTCCCACAGAATGAGACCATCCAAATGATAAGGACCATCCTAGATGACACCAATTGGGAATATCAGACACCAATAATCTTTGTGATTGAATGCATGGAAAAGGCACTTAAAGAAAGTTTCTTTGAATTTGAAGACAAGTTGTTTCTACAAACCCACAGTACATCCATGGGGAGTACCTTTGCCCCAAGTGTGGCAGGGCTCTATGTTTTTGGCTTCAAGAGAAAACACATCTGGATGCTCTCAACCCCTTCAGAACAAAAATCTAATTCTGGAAATGATTTATTGACGATGTACTCTTTATATGGGAAGGACAAGAAACTGCTTTCTTAGAGTTTTCAGAATTGTTGAATAAACGTGACATAAACCTGAAGTTCGCACACACTATATGTACTGGAGAAATTATCATCCTGGATGTAACATTCTTCTTTGAAAGTCATAGATTACAAACTAAAACCAATTATAAACCAACAACTACAATCACATTGTTAAAATTTGAGAGATTCCATCTGAGATCTCACAGGGAAAACCTGTCCTATGACCAATTTTTAAGACTTTGAAGGAACTGCAGGAAAATAGAAGATTTTCTTTTTCAAGCAAAAGATCTTGGAGAGCAATTGAGGTGCTGCAACTACCCCGAAAAAATCATCAAGACCACAAGAAAAGATCAGCAAAGAAATATAATGGATCCACCACTGACCTGTGTTATAACCTAAAACACTATCTCTAACCAGATGACAAAGATCATAATTAAACACTGGCAAATTCTATAGACTGGAAATTTAAAATGGGAAAATCCACTATTTTCATTCAGAAGACCAAGAAGCCTGAAAGATCACCTGGTCTCTACATGCCCAAAAAGGACATTCAGAGGAAACACCGTCCTCAACACATGGGAGTTACCAAACATAACAGGTCACTACAAATGTGGAAACTAAAGTGTATGCCATCTTACATACAAAACAAAAACACTAGAGTTGGAATCTGAAAAAACATGGCACCTAATAAAACACACATATTGTAATTCTACCAATATGGTCTATATGATCACATGTCTATATGATCACATGTCCGTGCAAACTGTGATAAATAGGAATGACCAGCAGAAAGATAAAGGCCAGGATCTGTGAGCATCGCAGCAATATTAGATGCAAATGGAATACCACAAAAGACTTACCATTTTCAAACAACATGCCACACGATCAATAACCTTCAATGGGTAGTGATAGTACAGATTGAAACACGACTTGACAATCCTCAAAACTTACTCCTAGAGTAGGAACAAAATGGGTATACCATTGTACAACACATTTACAAGGTCGAAATGATGATATACCGTTGAACGTACTCAACAGTAGAAACCAAACAGAAGAATGAAGAACCTTTCATTGACAGCTCTCAGTAAATACTTGAGTACATATAGACATATAGGTTTGTAACTTACAAACCCACTCCCATTCTGTTTTTCACCTTAATGACCACTTCCCGAACAACATTAATCAGGAAACTCATTACGTCAGTTTCTAATGAGGCTGCAAAATAACACAGACAGAAAAAAAGAAAGGTTTGCATTTATGCAGCTTAAAAACCAAATAGGCCCAAAATAAAAGCCAAATAGTGACAATGCCAGAATGATCAATGAAAGATAGATGTATTTACTACTACATAGCAGTGCTCCTTCCTAAAAAAAAATGATAAGGGGCCTGGTAATACCATGACTGAATGTGTGAACAACAAAGTTCTTTGAAAAAATGTAAACACACCGAAAAAGGGTCGGTCTATGGCATTTAATGTAAAGCCTCGCCCTTGTTGCGTCACGTGTGCATGTCATGATGCACGCGGACCATCGCGGAAATGTATACATTACTCAAACTGCATGCAACAGAAGACATGGCAACACCGGAACCTTGGACGAGGCTAAAAGACAGATATGTCTGCAGGTGACTGACCGTGGCATAGTAAGTAGGCCTTGGCGGTGAACTTTGCTCTGTTCACGGAGATTTCTGCACTTCGCACTCTGCGGAGTTTGCGGAGTGCAGAAAACTCCACTCCGCGATGTGCAGCGGAGTTTTTTCCCCGCTCGCGATTGCTAACAGTAAGCTTGTGATTGTGAACAGTAAGTTCGTGAGTGCGAGCTGCAGTTGGGGTAGAATGTCTACCTGAGTGGCAGAAATACCTACACAAACTGCAGTTTGCACTGCACTCCGACACTCGCGGCACTTCGGTGAGTTTTTTTGTAACTTCGCGGAGTTTTGCAGAGCAAAACTCCGCTAACTACACCCAGACCTGGTAGTAAGTAGATCTACTGAGAGAATATGGCCCATTTTTAGAAAAAAAACAATTTTAGATGGACAAATAATGCCTTGTTTCGTTAATTCCGCATACACGTATAGTGTGACATTAGGCACCGACTCCCTGCTGGGAGCCATGTTACAGATAGTGTTTGTAACTCCAGTAGATGTCATCTCTATTGATCTTTAAAAGTGGTCACAGGCTTTATTAGAGTGCATGCCATAAGTTCTTGAATACTACTGAGCGATCAGTTAAAAATATAAAATACCTACAGCAACTCTTTTGCCACTATGATGCCCAGTCACATTTGGGCGCAATAAAGTGTTTTTAAAATAAGATGCTTTTGCATGATTGAATGGTCATCAAACTCCTGATCATTCATATTCTAGAATACAAGCACTGATCTGAGGGTGCATGATCGATGGGGCACCCCTACCCCTGTTTTTTACACTTTCATGAAACTATTTACCTTTTCTCTCCTATTTTTCCCTTATAGATAAGGAGCTTATGGTGACAAAATGTGGAAGTTCAATTTTACAACATTTGAGCACACCATAGTGTGTGTTTTCATTTTCACAAACTCAGGCTGAGAATTCAACTTGATATTTCTGGTCCTGAAGGAAGGCAACCCATTGGGCTAGCATTGGCTGAAACATTTAGACCATTTCAATTTCTTGAGCGCTGTTCACAAATTTTAAGGGACGTATCAGAAAATCTTTGCTCACATACAACTAAACAAAACTTTTAATCCTACCCAAGGAACTGCACGATAAATCAATTTAATATGCTGGAAATAGTTTTAATTTATCACGTTCATGCAAAAAGAAAAAAAACGCTCCGCTGTAATCAGGTGTTGTAGCACACACATGTGGCATTCGGCCCCCTTGGTGGGAACCCTATGAAGAAGCATGCCACCAACTAGGTTGGTGGGTGAGGATTCTTTTAAAAAACATTTTTTTTTATTATAAGGGATACCCCTTGGAGATACTAGAATTGCCAGTTGATTCAAGAAAATACCTTTTGCTCGTTCTCATTGTTTAACACTTGTTGTACTCTGCACCACCTTGTTTGCCTCACTCTCCCAATGTATGGGTCTTGGTTGGTAGCACTTGGCCTTCCAGACATTTGTGAGTCAAGATATAGTATGGGGTAAAAAGAAGTTAATAGCATGGAAAGAACAACATTTTTGACTATTGGAAATGGGATGATTACTGTGATCTACCATGCAGATATGTAACTGAGAGACTCAAATAAAACTTTATTTAAACATAAATATAAAGTCAGTCTCTAGGATCCTGGGTCAATAAACTCTCTTTTTTAGGTGTGATTAGAGACAGTCTCTGCTGCATGCTGAAGCTCATGTTAATATAAAAACGAGAATTAAAAAGCAGGGTAGAGAGGGGCTATGGCTCTGATACCTGGCTGATCATCTTCCTTCAGGACATTTGATTGGACAACATTTGTTTTAATTTATGAAGCTGTTTAATTGTTTATAAGCAATTGATTAACTCACACTGCATATCAAAAATAGTGAGAATGAGTGTTCCCGTAATGAAAACTCCAACAAATACAATAGGAAGGATACCTGTTGTTAGTCTTGGGATCTTTGGCGTGGGTTCCCCTGACTTTTTGCCTCTACCTCCTGTATTTTGGATCATGTGCTGGTTTTCGTCTTTGCTGGCTTAGATGCTTTGGGCACTTTGGCACTGCTGATCATCAGTGTCAAAGTGCAAGTGCTCCCTGTACAAATTGTGATTACAATTGGTTCTCCCTGATTGGCATATTTGATTTACTGGTGATTCTGTAGAAAACTATACTGAGTGTGCTGGGACATGTAAATCAAATGCTACTTTTGAGCCTGTAGCACTGATTATGCCACCCACATGAGTAGCCCTGAAAAGGTATCCAAGACCTGCCACTGAAATGTCTGTGTGCAGTTTTAAACTGATATGTCATACTGGCATGTGCACCCACATGCCAGGCCTGACCTTCCCTTTTTCATGTGTAAGACACCCCTATTGTAGGCCCAAGGTACCCCTCTGGGCAAGTTTAAGTGTATGTGAAAGGTTGGACATGTAATAGTGTGTGCGACATGTCCTGATGGTGAAATACTGCAAATTTAGTTTTTCAATATTGAAAGGCTATCTGCCCCATAGGATGATTGCTTTGATCTAACACGGAGATATGTAACTTATAGTCCTAATCATTGAGGCTTAAATAAAACTTTATTAAAACATAAATCTAAAGTAGGTCTCTAGGATCCCGGGTCAATAAACTCTCTTTTTTAGGTCTGATTAGAGACAGGCTCTGCTGCCTGCTGAAGGTCATGTAGTTATACAAACAAGAATTAAAAAGCAGGCTAGAGAGGGGCTATGGCTCTCCCACATGGTTGATCATCTTCCTTTATGACACTTGATTGGACAACATTTGTTTTAACTTACAAAACTGTTTCATTGTTCATTAGCAATAGATTAACTCACACTACATATCAAAAAGAGCAGGAATGAGTTTTCCATTATGAACATTCTGACAAATACGATAGGAAATAGACTTATTGTTAATCTTGGCATCTTTGGCTTGGTTTCCCCGACGTTTTGCCTCTGCCTCCTGTATTTTTGATGCTGTGCTGGATTTAATTTTTGCTGGCTTAGATGCTCTGGGCACTTTTTCACTGCTGATCAGTGTCAAAGTGCAAGTGCACACTGTGCAAATTGTGATTACAAGTGGTTCTCCATGATTGGCATATTTGATTTACTGGTAAGTCCATAGTAAAGTGCACTGAGTGTGCCAGGGCCTGTAAATCAAATACTACTAGTGGGACTGCAGCACTGATTGTGCCACCCACACGAGTAGCCCTGAAAAGGTATCTCAGACCTGCCCTGCAGTGTCTGTGTGCAGTTTTGAACTGCTATGTCAACCAGGCAAGTGCACCCACTTGCCAGGCCCTAACGTCCCTCTTCTTACATGTACGACACCCCTATGGTAGGCCGAAGGAGCAACCTGGGCAGGGTGCCGTGTATGTGAAAGGTAGTACATGTACTGGTGTGTGTGTGACATCTCCTGAGAGTGAAATACGGCATATTTCGTTTTTTACAATTGAAAGGCTGTCTGCCCCATAGGATAGAATGGGAAATATATGTAAAATCTTACAAGTATAACTTCCCATTGGGACAAGATGGAGAAATAAAGTTTAGGCTCTCTGAACTCAGAATTTAATAAAACATATTTTAGTAAATATGTTTTTTAAATTGCGTGTTTGAAAAGGCTACTTTTAGAAAGTAAACACGAGGAGATGATAGATGGAGCACTGAAAGTTTTCAGACACTCTCCCCCAGTCTCAGATCTGGGTTAAATCCATCATAATTCTTTAGCTCACTTGGCCACCCCAGTTCAGACCCAACCATATGCAAATCAGTCTTGACCCTGTGCCTCATGGGAGTAGGCCAGCCCGTACTGGCAAGCCAGGCCTGCCCTGGACAGGAAACAAGCATCCTGGGACCGGTTTTGGGGAAACATCGCTCATCAGCCAGGCTAGCTTAAATCCAGTGGCAAAGTGAGCAAGGGACCCACGTCTGGGCATACCCTGTCAACTTTGGGAAAACAAAGCAAACACAAGGAGATGATGGACAGAGAAAGTAGGCATCTTCTTGTGTAACCATTCTGTGTGCCTATGCCTGTTTGTGGATTGACTGTCTAGTTATGGAGTGACAGGGCTGAGGAATGTGCATTCACTGTAGACAGCCACTGGGGGTTGAGGTGTGCCTGGCTCTTCCTGGATGACTCGGAGCTGAGCTGAATGGGGCTTGGCTACATTTAGAGTAGTGGGAGGAGATATCCTTGCACTTGAATAGGACCTGTCTCCCTTGCACAATGGTGTCTCCATGTGGTCATACTGTAAAGACAAAATGGGGTATAAGTAGTAGACCTTAAACCCCAGAACTTTAGATCACTTCTGGACTCAAGAGGAACCTTTGCTAAGGAGAAGAACTAAAGATCTCAATCAATCAATCACAGGTTTGTTAGGCACGACTACTCACTCGTAAGGGTCTCAAGGTGCTGGGGAGGAGGGGCGTGTAGGTTCCTGTCCATTAAGGAGGGGGTCTATCGAAGAGCCAGGTTTTGAGGTTTCTCGTGAAGATGGTGAGTGATGTTGTCTGCTTGAGGTGGAGCAGTAGGACGTTTCATGCTCTGGCCGCGAGGAAGGAGAAGGAGCAGGCTTCTCATCTGGTCTTCCTGGCATGGGGAACTACGGTGTAGGAGGCCTATGCCGATCGCAGGGCTCTTTGGGGATGCGTGGAGGTTGATTCGGCTGTTGAGGTATGCTGGTTTGGCATTGTGGGGGGTTTGTGTGCCTGGGTGAGGATCTTGAAGGTGATTCTAGCCTCGAGGGGGAGCCAGTGGAGTTTGTGCAGGTGTTGGGAGATGTGGCAGTGTCGTGGTAGGTTGAGGATCAGTCTGCTGGTAACAAGGGCTTGGGTTTGACGGGGATCCATTTGAAGGTCTTAGTAGGAGGCGTGGGATGTGGAAGCAGAAGGATGTGACTGAGTTGACCTGGTGGTTCATTTTGAGCTCGGAGTCTAGGGTGATTCTAAGGCCGCATGCATGGTTGGGTGGGTGGGCCACCAAGGGCGGGGGGGCACCAGGTGTTGTTCCAGGCATTGGGATGTGGGCCCATGATGAGTACTTTTGTTTTGTCTGCGTTAAGTTTTAGGCAGCTGGTTTTCATCCATTTGGCGATGGCTTCCATGCCTTCTTGGAAGTTGTGTTTGTCTGCGTTGGCTTCTTTGGATAGGGAGAGGATGAGTTGGGTGTCATCTGCGTATGAAACAATGTTGAGTTCATAGGTTCTGACGATGGGGCGAAAGGAGCAATCTAAATGTTGAAGAACGTTGGGCTGAAGGAGGACCCCTGGTGGACTCCGCAATTGGTTGGTGCAGGGTTCCGAGAGGAATGGGGGGAGTCTGACCCGCTGCATTGTACCGGAGAGGAAAGAGTATATCCATTTGAGGGCTTTGTCCTGGATACCTGCATCGTGGAGTGTGAGTATTAGGGTATTAGACTGCGGTGGCATACCATGTCGAAAGCCACTGAGAGATGGAGGAGGATGAGGGCTACTGTTTCTCTTTTGTCCAGTAGGGAGCAGATTTCATTTGTTGTGGTGTGGAGGGTGGTTTCTGTGCTGTGTTTTTTTGTGAACCCGGATTGTGACGGGTCGAGTATGTTGTGCTCTTTGATTGAGGTGGCGAGTTGGCTGTTGATGGCTTTCTTGATGACTTTTGCTGGGAACGGGAGCAGGGAGATGGGTTGGTAGTTTTTTAGGTTGGAGGAGTCTGCCAAGGGCATCTTCAGGAGGGGGTTGATCTTGGAGTGTTTCCAGTAGTCGGAGAAGGTGTTCGCCAGGAAGCAGTTAATGATGTGGCGAAGCATGAGTGTGATGGTGTCGGCAGCTCTGTTGAAGATGTGGTGGGGGCAAGGGTCCGTGGGGGCCCCGGAGTGGATTGACTTCATCATCTTCAGTGTGTCTCCGGTGGTGTTGGGCTGGCCAGCTGTCAATCGTTGGCTTCAGGGTGTCGGGGTGGCTGGTGGGGGTTCTGTGTGTTGTTTGTCCTTGTCGAAGTTGTTCTAGATGTTCTTGATTTTGTGGTGGAAATAGGTGCTTAGTTTGTTTCAGAGGTCTTGTGAGGGGGGAATGTCAGTTAACTTGCTGGTGGGTTGGCGAACTCCTTGATGGTGTTGAAGAGTTAATGTCCAGTGGAGCAACGGTGGACCACTCGTTCCGCACCTCACTGCAGTTCCAGTTAGTAAGTTCGCCACGCACGCTTACCCAACGCCAGCCGTTGCATGATTAATTCACTGTGCTCCAGGTCAAGGAATCGTTTCTATGTTCAAAGGAGGTGCGCAGATAACAAAGTCCAGTAGGCAAATGTAGATGAGAAAATAGTTTCTTTATTTCAAATTGTATTAAAATCATCAGACATAGACACTTCATCCAACGCTTTTCATTCCCATACTGGGAAGTTCATCAGGGCAAATAGAAAAGGTAGTATAGAATGGCTTGTATCTAACGCCTCACAAGGGCAAGTTTTTGCGTACCGCAATCTTCAATGAGGAGAATTCTCCCAAGGTGAATGTGCGTCTTTTAATAAATTCTAATTTACATTTGTAATTTTATGTTTAGCATTTAGTTGTGTGGGAATTAAAGTGCTTTTTTCCTAAAAGTAAAAACACTGACTCGATGTCATAAGTGTTACTGTGTGTTTTGTAAAGTTCTAAGGGTATACCCCACGCTACCTGGCCGAGTCTGGAAGGTTCTGCCTCACAACTCTGAAGGGCAACTGCTAATGGGTTGTACTTGATTCTCCCTTTGCATCCAATAGTAAGGTGATCTCAAGAAATCATAGGTACAAGACTCCAGTTGTCACCACGGAATCCCTGTAACGCCTAATTGCCTTGCTGCCCTTGAACAAAGCTAAAACAGCTTTCAAAGTGTTGCTGAAAAAACAGCCACAGTGCATCATGCTGCTTGTGTCAGCAGCAGGGCCTGCTCAACTCTAACTCGTCATGATGGGCTCACAATTTAATACTCTTACGTAGGCTTATTTGTCTGAACCCAAAAGCGCAGCATCATTTGAATGGGTTGGTAGGTGGTGCGTGCCAATATAACCACCCAAACAGTTGAGATACTGAGGTATGCTTCCTGTCTTTCATCAGGGACTGTGTTGTGTATTATTTTGACTGCTGCTGGGCTTTCCCCAGAGCGCCGCCTCGGCAACTCAGTGAGTGATGACAATGGCGGCTGAGGTCAAAAATACATTATACTGGTTTAATATGTTTGTGTGCAGGGTGTTCTTCGGTGCATGCACGGTTAGTACCAAAACGCTCTGCATGGCTACATCAAAGTCGACGTAGGATACAATGCCTTCAGTTCACGTAAATTAATAAAATACGCAAAATAACGCTCAGTTTATCTTTTGTGCATCACAAAACGAAATGACAAAAGCAAAATTGTAGTTTGATGTTGGTACATGTGACGTTTACTTATCCTCAAAGAGAAGGAATAGCCAATGCTAGAAAACCCTAATATTTTGAGAACAGAAGGTTGAAAAAGTTGTCAAATGCCGCTGCTAACTTCAATTATGTACTCTAATTTAATGCAGTCTTGACCCCTGTCGCAAGTTAATACAGCATGAAGAATAATGTGCAAAAACATAACTATTAATGAGCTGGGTAAAGGATGTGACATTGTTTTTGTCATGTTTCCATGAAATATCTTTATATAGGAGTTAATAGACCATAGACAGGTTTAGCATGTAATTGTGTCAGTTGATATCTTACAAACTAGTACTGTAATAATGAGGTTTTTAATTCCTCATTAAAACAAGAAAGGAAGCTGTATATTGCATAGACATTTAAAATACAGCATAACATCACTGAAAGTGAATGCCCACAGTTATATTGAGATAGGTTAATTGAGAGTGAGTTTGTCACTGAGTTAAAAATATTTCTGCTAGGTTTGTTCTGGGCAATAGCTACATATTGATTTATGATTGTATCGCAGACTACCATTGTGGAATCTCCCTAGTATTCAAGCACACAATGTGCTACCTTCCCAAGCACAATATCAATACCTATCCAAGCACAATATTTTCCAATTTCTTTGTTGCTTAACTTGTGTTCTCAAAATCAACCATGTGGCAATTATTTTGAACTTTGGTGATAACGTTTGTATTACCATATTGTTTGCCCTAGAGTTGTCACCTTAGCTTTCCATGGTTTATTGTTGACAAGCAAGTGGACCTCAGTTTGATTGACAGCACGAAATATCTATCCTAAGACAATTCTTCATATTTCTAAATTAAAGGGTGTGAAACGTGTGGGAATAATAATGCCCTCTTGAAGTTCCTATTGTTCCACTGTTATACTTTCAAATAGACAAGCCATGCTTTTATCCTGTTGACGTGTGGCTGTGTCTAGAGGATGATATCATTTGCTCTATAATTTGCTTAGATTACTGGGCATATCTATCTGTATGCCTCAGGAAGCCTTTCAGACTTTTCCCTACAGCACTGATGTAAGACTACTAAAAAGTTAACAAATGGCAGGTGAATCAATCACTTATAACCCCATATCCTCAACCTAGTAGTCGTAAAAAAAAAGGATATGTTCACCTTCATCCACAACAAACTGTGCTACAAAGAAGGAGTTGGAAGTGCTTGTAGATGAAATAGTCGAAGTAGAGACACAGTTATTTGGGAATCTAGTCCAACAGGTCCCCCGTCCCAAAGAAATAGGATGTGGGACAGGATAGACAACACGGTGAACACTGAAGCACCTGTACGGAGCACAATGGATGATATCAAGAGTAGGTACTATGATGTGCAAAGGAGGGTCAAAAAACTGATAGCAAAAGAACACGCACAAAGTCAGAAGACTGGCAGTGGCCCACCTGCACCACCTGTCCACTTCAATTCCTGGAAGGAGAAGGTGCGTGACATCCTTCCGCCAGAAGGCATCTATGGAATACCAGCAGCAGCATAGTCTGGTGAGTACCTACTCCACATTCCAATAATGTTACTGATAACACCTCCACAGATATCACAGTCAAAGATACAGTGATGTAAATGAATGTTTTGAAAGCTTCAAAAATCTAGAGTGAATGAGCATGTAATGTGTATGACATATTGACTACATACCTGCAATGAAAATGAAAATGTATTACATTCCTACCATGTACATATTTCTTACAAAATCACAGCAAGGCATTGTGCTCCACACACCACTCACCAGCATCAGCCATCTTGCCAGCACAGTTGCACTCACTCTCAGGAAAGCTGAGTCACAGGTAGGCTCATTGGAATGGCTGGGAAGGTTGATGTGGGCAAAGGCATGATGGGAGTTGTAGTCACAGCAAACACTCTTCCTCCCACATGGCCCAACAAGCCCACCTAGAACTATGCTTTCCTGACAGTGAGTGGAAGAGTACTGGCAAGATGGCTGACACTGGTGACTAGTGTGAGGAGCACAAGGCCTTGATGAGAGTTGTGGTCAACTCAGACACCGGGCACCAGTGTTAGACATCTTGCCAGCACATTTTCACTCACTCTCAGAAAAGCTGAGTCACAGGAAGGCTCTTTGGGATGGCTGGGAAGGATGTGGGTACAGGCCGGATGTGAGTTGAAACCATTGCAAATATGTTATGTTATAGGTGGTTTTATAGTGCGCTCAATTACTCAAGAGTATCCTGGCGCGGAAATACTCATCCTCACACCCAGTCCTGCTAACTCCTCTGTGCCTATGCTTACCTCACAGTGAGGGAAAGTGTACTTGCAAGGTAGCTGATACTGGTGCATGCTGTCGAACTTTAAGCAAACTCCCTTCAAGGCCCAGTGCACCAAACATCATGCAACTGTGTCAGCCTTCTTGTTAGTACAATTCCATTCAGTGTCAGGTAGCTAATGGCCCAGGTGAGCTGTTTGTGTTGGTTGGGAGGAGTGTTATCCCTCACTTCATCTCCCCGCCGGCCCTGTTATAAACACTTCCCAATCAGCACAAACAGCCCTTCTGGAAATCTGCTTACCTGACAGTGAGTAGAAATGTACTAACAGAATGGCTGACACTGGGAACAGGTGTTTGGAGCACAAGGCCATGATGGGATTTTTGGTCAACTCTGACAAAAGGCACAAGTGTCAGACATCTTAATAGTACATTTCCACTCACTGTGAGGAAAGCAGAGTCCCATGTGTTCTGTTTAGGCTGGCAGGAAGGTGTGTGGGGGACAGGGCCTGATGGGAGATGTTGTCAGTGCAAACACTACTCATTCCAAATAGCACAACAAGCCCACCTGGAAATATGCTTACCTGACAGCAAGTGCATATGTACTGGCAAGATAAATGACACTGGGGACTGCTGTGTGGAATCCAAGGCCCTCATGGGATTTGTGGCCAACTCAGACACCAGGTGCAAGTGTCACACATCTTCATAATCCTTATCCAACACTGTCAGGGAAACATTCTGCCATATGGTCAGTTTTCTCTGGGAGGGAAGAGTGTGTGTAGGACAGAGCCTGATGGGAGTTGGAGGAATGTAAAACACTTCTACCCCCATCCAGCACAAACACTTCATTTGGGCCTTTGGCTACCCGACAGTGAGTGGAAGTGCACTAGAAAGATGGCTGACACTGGTGCATGGTGTTTGGGGCACAATGCCTTGTTGGGATTTAGATTCAAGTTTACAACATACAGCAGTGTCAGCATCCTTGCTGGTACACTTCCCCTCACTGCCAGTCAGCCATAGTCTCAGAGGAGTTAGTTGGGCTGGGTAGGAGGAGGATTATTTGGTATCGCTACAACTCACATAAGGCACCGTTCAACATACACCTTGCCACCCACCACAAATAGCCCAACAGGAACTAAGCTTACACACTGTGTTTCCAAATTTTCTAGCAGTATGCATGACACTAGGCACTGGTGTATGACTTCTCCACAAATAACAACTGGGACTTGTGCTCAAAACACCTGGCACCACTGTCAGCCATCTTTGTCACTACAAATCCACTCACTCTCAGCAAAGCATCCTTCCAGGGGTACTGTTTCAGTATGGTAGAATGTGTGAGTGTAGTACAGGGCCTGCTGGGAGATCTGGCAATTGAAAACACTCCTCCTCTCACACAGCCCTACAGGCCCACTACGAAACATGCTTACCTGACAGTGAGTGTATATGTTACAAAATGTTTGGAGCACAAGACCATGATGTGAGTTGCTTTCAACTTCAGCGCCATGCAGTAGTGTCAGCTAACTTAATAGTCCACTCATCCTCACTGTGCAACGGAGACAGATGAGTTTAGTGGTGCTGGGTTGGAGGAGGAGGATTTTTCATCAATAAACTACCACCATGCCTGTGCCCCCAGACACATTCCCACCCATCACAAAAAGTCCACCTAGGAATCCACTCTTTTGAGAGTGAGTGTAAATGTAGAGGCAAGATGACTGACAATGGGGACTGGTGTGAGGAGCACAGGACACTGATGGGAAGTGGTCTAAAGGCACACACCTTTCCCCCAGTGTCAGACATCTTGCAGGTACATTGCCACTCAATGTTAGGAAAGCATATTTCAATGTTGGATGGTTGGGCTGGGTGGGAAGGTGTATGTAGAAATGGGCTTGAAGGAAGTCAGAATGACAGCAAACACTTCCACACATCTAGCACAACCAATTTATGCAGGGTTATGTCTACCTCACAGTGAGTTTATGCAGAAGTGTCTGCACTGTTGACATATTATTAAAAGTACGCGGTAGCGGCATCCTAACTGATTCAGACACAGCCATTGGCTGCAAAATGTTATGGTGACAGATGCGTGTGAGAAGTTGGCCTGACATTTGCTGTCCACTATTCAAGTGGGCACCTTGCACCAGTCCAAATGACCCTTATTGATGGTAGGTTTAAAGACAACCTATATAGAAAGCTATCCTAGTGGTAGCTGTGGAAAGCAGCCTTTAGGCTAAATCTTGAAGGAATGTGAAGCAGCTTGTTTTACCAGTCTATAATCTCATAAATGACCAAATGAAAGGAGAAACAGACCAGGTATATATATAAAATATATGTATTTATTCTAAAAACATGCTTCTAGTCTCTTTTTAAGGCTAGAGGCAAAAGTACATTCAGTAAACGTATTTAGCACACAGTAAATTAGCACAATATACATTGAGCTCTAGGGGCGTACCAAACCATATATTAAGAAAGTTATATAAGAACCACGACTGACATAGAAACAAGGCCTAGAGCCTTTAGAACCACTGGGGCCACCAGGAACCACCCAAGGTAGTGACACAGAGGACCCACGGGGGACGCGCGCAGTGCCTAAACACAGCTGGGAATCACCATTAACTTCTATGGGGAAAGTCGCAGTTGGAATTCTAAAAATTAAGGACACTTAGAAGAGGACTTCGAGCAAACCCCTTTAGAACTAGGAGGTTCTAGAGTCAACACCCACGGGAGCACCGGAGTTCTCGAGTTACCTCACCCAGGGAAGCCAGGTGCATAGGTGTCTTTTTGTGTCAGGTTTCGACGTCGATTTTAATTGAGAGCTGCTGTAAAATGCTGCTGTCGTCCAAGTGGAAAGTATCCGGGTGGATCCAAGGGTGGATCAGAGACGTGAAGAACCTGAAAGCAGAGGGGACAGAGTCTGGGCCACTTGACAGTGACCAGGATGGCGATGAGAAGATTCCCACCGATGTCGGGTGATTTCTGGTGCAGAAGGTGAAGCTTGACTCTTTAACCACGAGAACTAGGAGGCGTTGATGATGACCAGGACCTGGATTCGGGCTGTGCCACAAAGGATGTCGAGTGCTGCGGTGTCGGTATTCGGATTGGACCCATCAAGCCTTGGCCATAGCAACCCATGAAGAAAGCAAAGATTGGCTTCGGTGCAGACCAGCAAGGTCTGAGAGACCCACCCTTTAGAGGGAAGTCAGGGCACGTCTGGAGCAACCAGGAAAGCCCAAGAAACAGAAGAGTTACCTTCGTGGGGACCCACCAGTTGACGGACCAGGGATCGTGAATGAGCCTCAAGCGGAAATGCTAGAAGCAGGTCCACGGAATATTCGTGGAGTGTAGGTTCACAATCCTCAGTGCAGATGGTGATCGGGGCTTGCACTACAAGTAGCCCAATGCACAACTTCAGGAAAGTTCAGAAAGTTGATGCACTTGCAAATGTGTACAGTGTCTAGGAGTTCCAGTTTCACGTCACCGGTGAGGGTTGCGGTTCTCAGCTTTGCTGGGATCTCATGTTGGCCTCGGAGAAGTCTGGAATTTTGTGTCTTGAGTCACAAATCCATCGGGATCTGGCAGGAGCCTTGGAAATGCAGACCAGCAAGATGCTTCTTTGGTGCCTGTTTGAACAGGGGAGTCACTCCTTGACCCCAAGGGAGATTCTTCCATCTTCTAGTCAAAATAGAATGTCGAAGTTCGAGGATATATGTTGCAGAGTTTCATCCAGGTGTAATCTGAAGTTCTAAGGACTGGGATCCCATACTTATACTAAGTTAGGGGGTTATTTATACTCTAGGAACCCATCTATGGGAGGGTCAGGGAGAGGGGTGATTACACCCCTTTCCTTTTGTCCAGTTTCAAGCCAGAGCAGGGGCTGAGTGCCCCTGCAACTGGTTTGAACTGGGGTATGCACTGGGACAGCAAGTGTGCCCCCAGCACTGTCTGAGAAGCATTCTATGAATGCACCCACCCAGCCCCAATATACTAAAGCCTCTCTGGGAGGTGGTTACACCTCCCTGTGACTGAAAACCTATTGTCCAGGCCTCCTCTGCCAGAGTTTCATCCAGCAGCAGGAGGTCAGACCTGTGCCTGTGGCATCCATTTTGTGATGCCAGGACTCTTTTAAACTATTACCGGTCAGGTAAGTGTGTACATGTCTTCTCCCTCTAGAAGGGTGGAATTCTACCCCTGCCACCAGGACTGGTGGGGGGGGGGGTTAGATTCCAAAGTGTTTGACACCAAACACGACATGTTTCCATCCAGCCATTCCAAAGTTAGCATTTACCGCGAGCTTAAAATGCACTTAAGTGTATATGGCCTGGCTGCATCACAGAACAGCCTCAGAGAATATGCTCTAAAAGCTGCAGAGGGGCCCAGCTAATGCATGGGGACCCACTCACACAAAACCAAGCACTCTACCTTCAGGATTGATGAGGGCTGCCATAGGAGTGACTTATAAGTTTATATGTGTCAGTGATTAAAGGTAGATATAGGTAACCTATATCTTAGGAAGGGGTGCATGCACCACCTTACCTAGGCTGCAGTAGCAGACCTGTGGTGCCATTTTTGGAAGGCTTCCCAGGGGTGGCATAATACATGCGTCAGCCCCTGGTAGGCCTCTAGGGTACATACTGTGTACCATATACTAGGGACTCACAAGGGTAACCCAGTAACAAATCTGGAGTGTACCTAAAGTACATACAATCATTTTAAAGAGGAATCTGCTAGGCTGGGGTCCTGAATAGCAGGGCCCCAGCCAGACTAAAGTCGAAAAACAGTGAAACACCAGCACAGCAAAAAGTGGGGGTAACCATAGTAAGCAGATCCTACTCTCTGCAACGCGGGCGAGTTTTCAAAGGATGAGGTAGCTGCATTCGGACACAGCTATTGGCTGCAAGATGTTATGGTGACAGACGCAAGTGAGTTTTCAAAGGGTGCGGTAGCTGTATCCAAACCGATACAGACACAGCCATTGGCTGCAAGTTGTTATGATGACAGATGTGGGTGAGTTTTCAAAGGACGAGGTAAGCACATCCACATGTTGACAGATGCACGTTTCAGTTCGTATCCTCATCGCATGGAAACTGACTTGATAACCTCCCATCACCAATGTATCAAAGTCACTCGCAGTCCGATGATGAGTTTTTGAATATCGCAGTAGGCGTGTCGTCTGCAAGCAATGTAATGCATTTGACAGATTTAGAAAATGTCACCAGCGTGAACCTATCACTCTGGCTGCATGGATTTAATGCTGTTTAGATATAAGTCTGTCTGTTCCCTAGAGACTTCAATTGCCTGCACTACCTGCATAATTCCTGCACCTCCCCATCTCTCTGCTGATGTTACCACATGCTCTGGGAGCTACTATGGCACGTACAGTGGTCAGGGCCTCAGCGTTCATAGAAGAGAACCAGGCCCTGCTGGAAACACTCCTTCCACTGTTCAGCTATCTGTATGGTAAACCAGAGGAGCAGGTAAGTGATGATTACACTGCATTTTCATTGGACATGTGCAATTATCATGCCCTACTAGCATTAGGAATCTCATAGGCAAGCATCTAAATTGTGTTTTTGTAAGTTTAACAGCAGGTACACTGCTGTAGAAGTGCATGTCCTGGGGTAAACATCTTATCACTGTTCTCATGTGACGGAGTCATCATTGAACACAAGACAACTGCACATAATGTCATATGCCTACCCCTTAGACATTGTTGACAATCTCCCCAAGCGATTTGTGTAGAAATATCTGACTGAGAAACATGTTGCATGTGAACTAAGGGTCTGTGACCATGTCATCCTTACAGTTCTACACCACCCATGAGAAGGCCAAGATGTAGATGAACATCATCTGGAAGGTGCAAAATATTGTGTTGGACACTCGCCACATCCGTCATTGCTGCAAGAGGTGGCAGGACCTTTGTGGCTGGACCAAGAAGATTGCTGAAGTCCAGCTGGGCCTGTCACTTCCAAGCAAGAGGGGCGGGTGTCAAACCCTGATCCCCATATGTTCCACATCCTTGTGGTGGTCTTCCCTGGCCTAGATGGTCAGTTGAAAGCCAAACAGCAGCAAGGAGGGAGTGAGTATGTACCTTGTCGCACAGCTTTTTTAACCATGCATGTTGAAGTGTCTTAGCCTGATGGCCCTTTTACAAGTCAGAAGTCAGCCAACCCACTGTTCATTTTTATAAGATGTATAAGCAGAAGGATCATTAGATGCACAGTTATGCCCCTTTCAACAGGGACATGTGAGAAAGTTATGTTCAGGGTAGTGACATTAGTGCCATGCTCATGTGATCTATTTATAACAAGACGGGAGAGAGAGACTATAGTGAATTCGTTCTCCCTGGGCAACATAAATAAACAAAATAGAATCCACTAGGGATTAGGAGAGTGGTACCTACTGTGGTGGGGAGCGCATCGTGTTGTTTAAATACCCCTCACACACCAAAAGGACCCTTGGTGTCATTCTACCATCATTGGGGTCTTCGCACCCCTCTACGGGATGCGGCGTGCTGCGACCTAACGTTTGCGCGGGAGCACTTAATTGTGTGGACTATGTGTGGTGGTGTGTGGGGTACAAAATGTGAGTGGTGGGGTGGTGAGAGTGATATTAAAAAATACCTGGCTCAGGGTTGAAAAAACTTTAATTAAGCCCTGGCTGGTATAGTTAAAAACGTGCTAAACGAGGTAGTGGCTGTATAATTATGTACAGTTACCTCTTAAGTGCGTCGACATGGACATGTTTCGGAGTATCCAACTCCTTCTTCAGGACGGGAAAGCACTTAATTCCCACCTTACTCACAAGTGGTGTTTGTTTAAAAGTGTATTATACAGACAAATTACTTCATATAAAAATTAGGCGTATGTGTGCCTAATATGTATATAATTCATGAAGTCCTAGCGCCCAATTGGCGAGTAAGATCGGACCTGGAGGAGAAACAAAGTATTGAATCAATACCTATATTTATAGGAGGGATAGATGTCCAGGCAGGTTAAAAGGACCTAGATGGGAAAATATGCTTGTACATATAATACACATCTGGAATTAGTGATTGCCTCCATCCCATCATCATTCCTGTAGAGAAAGTAAGAAAAACGACAAAAACACACATGTAACACTTATGTGACACTGGACTTTTGAAATGGTGATGGTATCTGAACATATCCTGAATAGAAAAGGGTTATCTTACTTATTGTAATAGGTTACTTTGCCTCATGAGCTTTTGCGCACAATATATATATTGGGGCGTCCCATCAGGCTAAGAATCAGCAATCTGTAGGTATGAGGAGAGTAGGGTTTTAGTTTCTATTCCATACCTTAGAAGATTGCTTAGTCGCTAGTGCCCCAAAGTTTAACTCACGGTCTCAG
The DNA here is from genome assembly GCF_964261635.1 of Lissotriton helveticus. Classification (NCBI taxonomy): domain Eukaryota; kingdom Metazoa; phylum Chordata; class Amphibia; order Caudata; family Salamandridae; genus Lissotriton; species Lissotriton helveticus. The sequence goes on from NC_136057.1 coordinate 547,995,896, forward strand.
GAGAAAACGTTCCTCTTACTGCCCCTCAACGCTGCTCCGACGATTTTAATGGCCCTGAGAGGACTCGCGCTTTTATATCCTCACTAATTGTTATAACTCGCGGCAAAAAGGGTCAATTACCGGTCGGAAAAGCCCAAATATGGGTGTGCCGATCGTGTGGATTCTCAAGGTATTGTCTCTACCTAAGCGCATGCTCACAGATCGGGAAAAGAGGTGCGCATGCGCCAAAGAAGAGTGTTCGGCTAGCGCATGCGCGGTGGTAAGAAAATTGTGCGCTGTGTTCTGAATTAACCGATGCCTGCGCAAAAACTTGTTTAGGGGTAGAATAAGGGTAAACCCTGGTACAGTTGCCTTCAAAGAGCCTTGGAACCTAAGGGAAATACCAAAAGTGACCAGTAGGTGTTTCTTATTGTGAGATCAGTAGTATTCAATGGGACCTCTTAGCATAATAATGCATATAAGCTTCAACATGTGGAGCAATTTTAGGTCAAAAAGGGGCGGAATTAGAGACGAATTATGTTAGTTGGGACCATGGTATGGCATCATTAAGTCCCACCACATGGGTGCCCAAACGGAACACCCACCGCTGCTCTTTCTCAAACAAACCAGCCTCGGATGTTAATTGTTCAATGACCGTCCATGCCAGTTCATTGACACAGTTGTCTTTCAAGGAAATGGGCTGCCATTTTCGTGGTGGATTTTTGGCATCTCACATTACTCTTCTGTTCATTTATCCTCACCTTTATCGGTCTGGTGGTCATGCCCACATACTCTAAACCACAGGGACACGTGATCAGGTATACCACATTCTTGCTATTGCAATTAGTGAACTTTCTCTGTTCCCATCTGCTCCCGTACCTGAACGTGAGAGAGAGACTCTTTTTAGTCAGATGGCAACTGCTACAGGTACCGTAGGGGTAATGTCCATGTACCCCCTGTAGCCTTGGTTGTTGGTCCGTTTCCGGACGGGGTCTGGTGTGCACCAGGGTGTCTTTTAGGCTTTTTCCTTGTCTATGGGCAAACAGAGGTTTTTCGAGATTGAGTGTGCCACTGGTCAGGGTTCTCCAGTGCTTGTTCACAAGTTTTGAAACCACGTTGGATTGTGCGCTGTATGTAGTCACACAAACTGGCCTGTCCAGTGTTTTGCTTTTTGTGACCTTGTCCTCCAGGAGGGCCTCCCTGTTATTGTTCCTAGCCCTCTTTATGGCTTTGTCTATTACTCTGTTTGGATAATGTCTTTGCTGAAGTTTCTTTTAAAGGTCTTGGGCTTGTGTCTTGTATCTGCTGGTATCGCTACAGTTTCGCATCAAGCGGAGAAATTGCCCATATGGTAAATTCTTGCGTAAATGGCGGGGGTGGAAACTGTCGAAACGCAGGAGGCAGTTCTTGGCGGTTGGTTTAAAGTGTGTGTCTGTTTTGAGAGTACCTGCCTCATGGTAAATATTCAAATCCAAAAAGACCATGCATTCTTTAGACATTGTATGGGTAAACTTCAGGAAAGCGTTCTGTTGGTTCAGCCAAACTAGAAAGTTACCTACTGTCTCAATTCCTCCTTCCCAGATAACCAAGACATCGTCTATATATCTCTTCCATAATTGGATATGGTTTTTAAACGGGTTAACTGGGTTCAGAATTCTTGTTGTTTCCAAATGATGCACATATAGGCCCGCCAGGCTCGGCGCAAAAGTACTGCCCATACTGGTGCCATGGCATTGTAAATACAAGGTTCCTTCATATTCGAATACATTTTTGGTTAGGGCTGTGGAAATGCATTCCATGACAACCGAACGTGGTGTCTGGTACATCCATGGGGTTGAGGTTAACACCTCTTCAATAATAAGTAGGGTCTCGTGGTGTGGTAGACTAGTATATAGACTCTCCACGTCCAAGCTCAACAGAATCTGATTGTCTGCGTTGAACGGGAGGTCTTGTAGAAGTTGGAGTACAGATTTTGTGTCCTTTAGATATGTGTCTGTTTTTTGGACCAGCGGTCTGAGGAAGGCATCTGCGAATTTAGACAGTGGCTCTAAGATGGATGAAATACCCGATACAATAGGTCTAACAGGTGGTTGTGTTAGACTTTTGTGAATCTTAGGTATACTGTAGAAGTATGGGGTACTAGGATTATTTTGTATTAGAAACTCTCCTTCTTTTCTAGAAAGCCAGTCATGGGCCAGAGCCTCTTCAACCATAGCTCCTATGCTTATCCTTAATTGTTCTGTTGGATCATTGGGTAGGATATGGTAGGTCCTCCCATCAGACAAAAGACGTCTACACTCTTGATCGTAAGCTGTAGTGGTCTGCAAGACTATTGCTCCCCCTTTGTCTGCCGGTGTAATTGTTATGTCCCTGTTTTGGGACAATTCTCTTATAGCCTCTGTCTCTAGTTTGCTCATATTGTGGAACGTTTGTTGAGTAGTAGTTCTCATTTTACTCAGTTCAGTCATTAGGGCTTTTTCAAAGGTTAATACCTCCACCGGTAGTGTATGATTAGGGGGGGGGGGTAAATGTAGACTTTGGTCTGAGTCCAGTGTCTTATCTTTCTGGAGCCTCTTTTCGATTTTGAAAAAAAGCTTTGAGTTTGATGCTTCTAATGAATTGTTGTATTTCCGTATTAAGGCGGAAAAGATCAGTTTTACTGGTCGGTACATAGCCCAACCCTTTGTTGAGAACCTCATTCTGGAGATCGGTTAATGGCCAGGGTGTGATGTTGATCACTAGGTTCCCCCTCTGCTGGTTGATGCTTGGTTGGACAGGGCTCCCTTCATGCTCCTCGTGTGGACCCTCGGGTCGGTTTCTTCTATGGGTTGCCACGTCACATTCGAACATTTCCTGTTCCTGCCTCTCCTGGGTCCCTGGCCCCAGTCTAAAAAATGTTGCTGATTAGGGACCATTGTCGATTGGTCAGGCGCCCATTGTGGGTACATTGGGCCCATTGGTCCCATTGGTGGTGGCCCGTAGTGATACTGCGGGTATTGTGGTTGGTTCGGGAAAGGAACAAACTGAGGAGGGCCTTGATAGCCTCTCCATCCTCTCTGTCGTGGGTTTTGTGCCAGCTGTTGTCTATACCCTCCTCTTTGGTAGTTCATATGTCGGCCTCTGTTTGAATTTGAACTGGAGGTACTGCTCCCAGAACCTGTACTGTCTGTATCACTGATATCTTTTGAAACATAGTCAGCTCTGGTATATGGGTAGGTCCCCTCAGGGGTGAACCTGTCCTTATCTTTTTTAAGTTTATTAAATTTGCTTTGCTTAAGTGTTGTCTCAAAATCTGTCATCTCCTTGTTCAGCTCTTCCAACCTCTTTTTTAAGACACAGTTGGGGCTATGTAGGCCTTCAGCTGAACCTCGATTTTCTGAATCTCAATTTTGAGTTCCTGATCTTTCCTAGCAGCTGTTTGAACGATCAGGACCAACCAGTCTCGTGTACAATGCCAGGAAACTAGGGACCAAGCTTTTTTGAAAACCAAATCATCTTGAAAAATGAAAGGCTCATTTTTTACTATAAGTCCCTGTGGAGCTATTTTATGCCTTAAGTATTCCGTCATTAGGAGGCCATGTAGTGCTGTCCTGATCTGTATCTTTCGTAAATTACTGAGTTCATCCCAGTCTGCACCGGCGGACCCCGGGTCGTTGTTGCTTAATCCTTCGAAGGAATTTACAGCTGTCCAAATTCTGTCGATTTCGTCTTCTCCAAAGGTTAGACCATGTTCATCTTCCATTGTAGTGTCACTAGTGTTTGACTATGTGTGTCCAGAAACCTCCCACAGCTGTGCGCTGTCTAGGACATATTTATAACAAGAGGGGAGAGAGAGAGACTATAGTGGATTTGTTCTCCCTGGTCAACATAAATTTAACAAAATAGAATCCACTAGGGATTAGGAGACTTCAGGACGGACGAAGAAGGAGTTGGATACTCCGAAACATGTCCATGTCGACGCACTTAAGAGGTAACTGTACATAATTATACAGCCACTACCTCGTTTAGCACGTTTTTAACTATACCAGCCGGGGCTTAATTAAAGTTTTTTCAACCCTGACCCAGGTATTTTTTATTATCACTCTCACCACCCCACCACTCACATTTTGTACCCCACACACCACCACACATAGTCCACACAATTAAGTGCTCCCGCGCAAACGTTAGGCTGCAGCACGCCGCATCCCGTAGAGGGGTGCGGAGACCCCAATGATGGTAGAATGACACCAAGGGTCCTTTTGGTGTGTGAGGGGTATTTAAACAACACGATGTGCTCCCCACCACAGTAGGGAACACTCTCCTAATCCCTAGTGTATTCTATTTTGTTTATTTATGCTCATGTGTTCAGCACACATTACAAAAGCATGTGCATAGGGATAACCTTCAGCAGTAATGTGATAGCTCGACACGTGTCTGCACATTGAATAATGGGTGAGCCTGTTCTCAGTGTGTCTCAGTCTGAGATATGACTGTAACAGGGCAGTTTGAATGAGTGAGGATAGCTGTTAATGTGCACAAGTCAATGGTGGTATGGAGCATGGAAGTCATGTGGATGTGACAGGGCCACAGTGAGACTAATGTAAACGTGTCATTTGTAACAAAGTGGATATGTGTATGTAAAGGGTATACACCAGTTGTGTAATTCAGGTTGCTGAACTGTGACATATGAGGTGTTGTATAGTTGTTATATGTTGTGTTTGAATCTGTGGATACATTTGTTTCAGAAATGAAAATCAGTAGAACTTAAGAAGAGTATTGTAGGTGTATGTTTATCTTCAAATGGCTGAGTACATATTCATTGAGCAATGTGTCTTGTGGCGAGATGTGGTGATGTGCTAAGTGACCATGTCCGCGGGTGCTATTATGCCTCACGTAGTGAAATGAGTGCAGTCCAAGACATTACTGAGGGTGCAACTGGTGATGAGAGGGGTCCATTTGACATGTTACGTTTGACGTCTGCTGAAGAAGTGATAAGTACAGTACATTGTGTACAGGTCATGTATGTGAGAGGTGTTGTGGACATAGTGATGAAGAGTGGTTCTGTGAATATAGATGTGGATGTAAGAAGGGCAGCGCAACTGTGAGAATGTAAGAGTCCGTTTTGAAGAGTTTAAGTACAATGCTTGAGCTTGTGAGGCAGACATGCTTTTCGGTCGAGATGCACCAGAGGGTGCTTATGACATGCTTGTGTGTGAATGATAGTTTTGAGAGATGAACATGTGCTTTGAGGTAGATGTGAGAGGGGTCATAGTCACACCAGTGGAGATCATGCAGGCCAAGTGTTAATGTTGAAATGTACATATGTGTAGATTAGGTGTATGTAAGTACGCAAAACAGTAGCTAGTGTAATTATGAAGATGTGTAATGTGTTTGCTGCAGCTTGCTGTCTGCCACTGAAAGTTCATGACTGATTGTTGTAAAGGCTGCTCTGAGTGCATTGGCATATGCAAAACACATTGTCCTCACAGGACATTTTACCTCCAGCTACCCTTGCCTTGTCTGAGTTGTGTGTGGGCAGCTCTGTGGAGTTACCCTTTGTAGGAAGTTGTAGCCACTGATTGTTCATTCTTGCCCTTGCTTACTGCCTTTTGAATGTGGTAAATGCTTATATTGTAATGTCCTGATGCTGGAACATTGGATGTCAGTACATTGCTTAGAGGTCTATAACCCCCAAGTGAGAAGTCAATGAAGATTGGTGTTGTGCCACCTGCTGTCAGTCTACTCCAGAAACGCATCCCCACAATTCACATTAGACTACACATGCATGGTTATTATTGGCATTCTGACTTTGAATGTTCAAGGGGACACCAAGGGAGATGGACTCATTGTGATGATATATCTGGTTGTACTAAGGAAAACACATTGCACTGTAGGCAAACACACATGTGACACTGGAACATTACACCCAGTTCCAATGATTGTTTGCATTGACAATATTTTGCAATGTTTAATCTGGTTTGGCAAGGGGAGCCCCAGTGTCTGTCCATGGGGGCTCCCATTTTGCCTATTAAACACTTCCCTAGAGCATGAGGGAAATATATCTTTGTGGAAGGTCTCCTTGACATTTTCATAGATTTTTGAGACAGTGTTTCAGTGCCAATTGTGTACAAAGCAGACTTCATTCTGCACATATCACTCATCCTCACAAGATGTACCCATATCCCCTGGCCTAAGGATGGCTGTGTCAATTGTGTTTGGGAGCCACAGTTTGAGCCAACCCACCTGGCATCCTCATCAGTACTGGCAGCTTATCTTACACAACAGGCTGTGCACTAGACCACTCTTACTACTCGGCAGGACACAATCTGCCCATTCAACATGTGATTTATTTTTTCTGTCACACACTACAGCCTGAGGAGCTCAATGCAGAATTGCTGTGAGTGACACTCTCCAAAGATGACCATGTACACATACAGATTGGGAATTGTGTGCATCACCCACAGTCTACAACTGGGGACTGCATTCCACCTTGTTGTTGGCCCATGCTTTTTTCAAACTAAGATGGATATTGCCTTCAAATAATTCAACCATGAATGTGACACAACCACTTCTTGTTTGTTGTATTGGGAGGCACTGAAATCAGTACAGAGTGGCTGCAGCTGTGGAGTGGTGTGTTGTCTGGGCAAATATCCTCTGGGGGTTAATGTGCACAGAGGTATCACAATGTCATACCTTTGTGAGTACTTTCAAGTTCTGTTGTCCTGCAATGTTTCAATGTGTGTTGTGGTGGACTCATGCATTAACTTTGTGATACATACATATGTGTGGTGATGTTAATTCCTGTTCCACTGTCAAAAGTGTGTTTCTAAAAGTATTTTGGTGAGCTAAGTGTACCTACCTGAGGACGGCATTACCTCATTGGACATGCACAACATGTTAGGGAGCCATGGTCGGATTAGTATCAGAATGATGCTTGGGCACTTTTAGAGTAATTGGCAAATATTATGTGATCCTCTCTTTCATTGTAGCCTCTGTTCTTTCACCTGTCAAGGGAGCTTTTACAAAGGCACACTGCTGCTGATCAAGAGGGTGGTGAACAGGTTAGGCTGTCCAAATGAGACTTAGCTCACTGCGAGGCCCCTACATACAACACAACCTACCTGCACCTGTCATGACTTGAAAGTGATTGGTGCGTGGCAGAGATGACACTGCTTTTGTCAAGACATGCAAGGCAGTGTGCCAAGGTGAGTATGCTCGAAAAGCTATCCCCCAGCCTTAACAGCACATCTGGTGGTGACTGGTGAAGTAAGTCAGTCTCTATCCATTCTGTGCAGAACACTTTCTGATCAAAGTTAACTCCCATAGGGCTCTATGGGCTTCACCCCACCCCCACCCCCATTGTTTGTGTCAGCCCAGGCTGAGAAGGCTTCCACACATTCACATACAGTACTTGAGCTGCTGTGTGTGGCTGGTCTGTCATGTGTGTGCATCAATACCTGAGTATTTAACAGGTTTTCAAAGGACCAATTACTAGATGATGAGGGTTTATTTGTTTTGCAACAGTCCCTGGAGCACCAGCATCTCCACTCTGCCCATTCCGTAAAGTTGCCAGTTACTTTTGCTGCCACAGTGTGGGAATGCATTTCCTGCAAAATATTGTTTGGGTTTGATGTTAAAAAGAAATCCCTGCAGCATGTACTCCAGCTGTTGGTATTGAGACACTTTGCATGAGCACCAGTTACATTGTTCAAGTACACATTGATGGGGATATTAGCCCCGCAAACCCAGATTTACCTCTACATTGCGGGGGGTATTAACCCCCCAACCGCAGATTTGCCTCTACATTTCTGGAGGTATTAGCCCCCACAACCACAGATTTGCCTCTACATTGCTGGGAGTATTAGCACCCTAATCCCAAATGTGCCTCTACATTGCTGGGGGTATTAACCCCAACCGAGATATGCCTCTACATTGCTGGGGTATTACCCCCCAACCCCAGTTTTGCCTCTACATTGCTGGGAGTATTAGCCCCCAATGCCAAATTGGCCTCTACATTGCTGGGGGTATTAGCCCCCCAACCCCAGATTTCCCTCTACATTGCTCGGAGTATTAGACCCCCAACCACAAATTTGCCTCTACATTACTGGGGGTATTAGCCCCCCAACCCCAGATTTTCCTCTACCTTGACCTCCAAGATTTGGCTGGACCTTGGTGGGAGTATTAGCCCACCAGACCCCCCTTTGGGTCAGAATGGCTGGAAGTATTACCCCCGCCCCCAAAAAAATTGCCTCTACATTGCTGGAAGTATCCGCCCCCCCAATTTAGCTGTAGTTGCACTTCTGCTTTCTCTTGTATTGTCTATCATGGGGTAGTAGCGTTATTGTGTAGGTGTCTTACTTACCGTCTGCGACAAACATGTTGGTTGCGGTTATAGTATTCATCATAGATTTAGAGGATAGGAATGACGTGTGCGATGAGATACATGGCTGCATAGTCTCGGTCACAGGAATCATGTTGTGGCGCGATTCGGATCTGAAATACTACCCTTCCGGATACATCCATTCTGTGTTACCGAGTAGTTCTTGTCAGTAAAATGAAGACGGATTTGGAGTGGCTGAGTTGTTTGGAAAAACTGGATGCCAGTACGAGTAGGATTGAAGGTCCAACTCTGGACGGCTCTAGGATGGCCTTCCTGATGACATTGTAATCTATATACATATATATATATATATACATTCTTGTTTTTTTATTTGCAATGGGGCATGTGTTTTTATGCAAAAAAACAGCTTTTAACTAATCTCTGCGCAGAATCCATGCGGAATAATACCTCTTATATATCTATGGTCATGTGACCTGGAAGCTCGTGTCAGGGAGGCGGTTACTTGTATTCACTGCATAAAAAAGACAAAAAATGTAACTGCTCTGCATGTGATCAAGGGCTCATATAGCCCGAAACACATCATGGCTGTTTTCCTGTGCCAATAAATCATTCTATGGCCAGATCCTGTAGTCCGTCTCCTGTTACTAGCTTTGCCGGTCTAATGGATTTGGAGGTGGCTTAAGGAGTGTTTCTGTGCATATATATATATATATATATATATATATATATATATATATATATATTCACTGAAAAAAACATAGGTTTCACACCAGTTATAGTTAGGTATTAGCATTTAAAAAACCTATTAAATTCACTGAAAAAACCATAGGTTTCACACCAGTTATAGTTAGCTGGAAATTTTACTCGCATAAAACCATTGAAATTCCCACGTTATAGTTAGTAGGACTCACTATAACTTGCGCGTGCAAAGCACTGCTGATGACGTCACATATTACACCACTCATGACATGGTCAGTGACATCACTCATGACATCACTGATGACACCATCAAGTGAATGTGTGTAGTTTTAAAAAAATAAATATGTGTTATATATGTATATGTAAAAGTTGATGGAAGAATAAATGTTTAAATAAGGGTTTACATGGATGTTTTTAAAAAAAAAATTGATTGGTTCACTGACTTATTAAGTGTATCTTAGTGTATACATATATTAGTGAGTAATGTTTAAATATTTAAATATAAGGATTAGTGTTTCACTTTGTGTATAAGTGGCTGCATGGGTTGGTGAGTAGCTACATGTTATGTTATGTTATGTTATGTTAATGGGTAACTTATATAGCGCACGGCTACTCCGAGGAGTGTCCCGGCGCTTTCTGACCCATTACTGAAAAAGAAGAAGGATAACAGACATAACAGTATTATTGATTAAAAAGCCACGTTTTCAGGGCCTTTCTAAAGGAAAACAAATTGGAAATGTGGCGGAGACCAACGGGAAGAGAGTTCCATAGTCTGGGGGCATGATGTTTAAAGGAACGTCCACCAATTCTGGCTTTCTTAATGGGAGGCACCATTGCCAAGCCAAGATTTTCTGACCGGAGAGATCTGGTGGGCTTGTAAAAGGAAAGCCGTTTCCTAATGTAAGAAGCCCCTACCAGATGGAGTGCCTTGTGGGCCAGTGTGAGGGCTTTGAATATGATTCGTTTTTTAATCGGAAGCCAGTGCAGGGAGACTAGCAACTCAGAAGCTCTGGCTTGCCGGGGTAGGCCGAAGATGGCTCTAGCCGCAGAGTTTTGCACAACCTGGAGTTTGTGCAAAAGATAATCCGGCAAGCCCAGGTAGAGGATGTTAGAATAGTCAAGCCTGGAACAAATCAGAGCTTGTACTGTCAACTTCCTATGGGCAGCGGGGAGCATAGGAAGGAATTTACGAATCATTTTTAGCAGACCAAAACAGGTACCTGTGAGGCCTGTGATCTGCGTTTTCAAAGCAAGGGTGTTATCAATTTTAACCCCCAGGTTTTTTGCAACCGAAGAAGAGGAGGAAGGGGGGGACATGCTCGCTGGCCACCATTCCTGCCAGGGCGGCTCTGCCGGACATCCGAAGAAGAGCACCTCAGATTTATCAGGGTTGCATTTGAGGCTGCTTCGCTGAAACCAGTTGAAGACAGCCCCAAGGCAACCACGGATGCTCTCCCCGTCAAACTCCGTGCCCTTCTTGCAGGTGAAGAGTAGCTGGGTGTCGTCAGCGTATGATATGATCTGGGCACCCATTGACTCCGCCAGCGCTGCCAATGGAGTCATGAAGATGTTAAAAAGGGTCGGGCTCAGCACCGACCCTTGCGGGACTCCGACATCCATGGGCGGAACTTCAGCAGAGTACGGGGGGGCCCAGACCACTTGACGGCGACCCGCTAGGAAAGATCTCAGCCAGCTCAACACCGTCCCTCTGAGACCGATCTCGTGAAGTCTTCTCAAGAGGGCCTCATGCGGGACGGTGTCGAAGGCCGCCGACAAGTCCAGCATCACCAGCATTGCTCTTCCGCCTGCGTCGAGGACTTCCTTGATGGCTTCGCTAACTTCCAAAAGAGCGGTCTCAGTACTCAGATTGGAGCGGAAGCCAGATTGGGTGGAGTGGAGTAACCCATGATCTTCAAGGAAGGAAGACAGCACAAGGTGAACGTGCTTCTCGACGATCTTAGCCAGGGTGGGTAGGAGAGATATGGGCCTATATTTGGCATGTATCTCTGGATCGAGGCCTGTTTTTTTTAAAAGGGGAACAACCATAGCCTTCTTCCAGGCTGGTGGAACAGTGCCGCTGGACAGAGAAAGGTTGAGAATGGGGGAGATTATGGGATTCAGGGTCAAGGCATTCCTAGCTAAAAAGCTCGCCGGACAAGGATCAAGCGGGGAGCCAGATTTGATTTTGAGTAAAAGATCCAGAGAATTGGATTCCAGTAAGGGAGGAAACTCCGATAGAGTGGGGCAGGGGTCAGGGGATGAAGACATCAAATTAGATTCATACATTAAAGCAGTTGGAACAGCAGGTGGAAAGGATTCTTGAATCAATTTGATTTTAGTGTTAAAGAAAATGGCCATCTCCCTAACCCAGGGTTCAGAGAACTTGTGCTGGACTATGCTCGATTTAGGAGAGGTAAATTCTTTGACAATGGAAAAAATTTCTTTACTGGAGTTTGCCGCAGACTCAATTCTATCTGAAAAATAGTTTTTTTTGGCCTCGAGAATGTCAGAATGGTAGGATTTAATAGCTAGTTTATAAGCAAACTTAGTTTCTAGATCATAATGCTTCCGCCAGAGTCTTTCGGCTACCTTACAATTACGGCGTGCTAGAGCAAGTGATTTAGAAAACCAAGGGGCCGAACTACGCTTGACGGATGAAGAAGGGGTGGAGAGAGGCGCGAGATCATCAAGCCTATCCGTTAACCACTCATGGAAGGTTTCAAGGTCCCTCTCCAGATGGCCGGATTGGATACAGGGATAATCCTGGAGCGTTTGAGCCAGATTCTCAGGAGTAATTTTATGTAGAGGTCTTCTGGGATGTCTGTGGTGGTCTGAGTTAGTATAAGTAGTTTTACTTCTGCCCTGGATCAAAAAACTGATCAATGTGTGGTCAGACCAGAGAACAGGGGTGGGCTGGGACATAACAAGGGGAAAGGTGGAAAACACTTGATCAAGCGTGTGACCCTTGTTATGCGTTGCACTTGAGATGTGAGGCATTAGACCCAGAGGAGCAGTAATGTCCATGATTTTAGTCGCTTCACTGTCAGACTCGACGTCCATATGGATGTTAAAATCCCCTAACATTATGCAGTTTTCCACCTTCAAGCAGAGAGAAGTAATAACCGATTGAAGGTCCTCAAAGAAGGAACCCCGCAGACCCGGAGGTCTATAAACAAGAAGCCCAGTAAAAGATTGATGCGGGGAGAGTACAATGGAGAAGGCGAGGGATTCGCAGCCAGGAATGGACAGAGATGGAATTATTGAGCAGGCAAAAGATTTTAGGACTGCAAGTGCAACACCACTACATGTGTATGTATATGGGTTGTTAGATGTTTTTTTTAATATCAATATGAGTGTCTATATGTTTGGTGGGGGTATTACTTAGAACATAGATGCATGAGTGACTGACTCTCTGTTTGTATGTGTTTTGAAGACAGCATATGTGCAGGACTGTATGGGTGGATGACTGTGTATATGTGTGTGTTACTGACTGAATGACTGTCTCACTAGTGTCTTTATCAGTAACTACATATGTTTTAATGTAGTATATGTGAATATTGATGTATATAAGTCAGTATATGTGAGAGTAAGGGATTGTAAGAGTTCCTGTTTAAATAAGTATGTGTTTCTATAAGTGATTGTTTAAGAGAGTAAGTATGTGTAAGTTTCTGTAGAAGTAAGGTGGTAGTGTGTGTATAGCTGTATATGCAAATAAATGGATGTTCAATAGTTTATTTGCATGTGTGAGTATGTGTGAGAGTATCTTTTGGATGACTGTCGGTGTGTAACAGGATGTATAGGTGTATCACTACATATGATGAGTGAGTATACGTATGAGTGATTATATAGAACTGTTGGTGAATGAGTGGATGTGTATATAGATGGTGGAATTATTGAATTGGTTGTTGTAACTGGTATGGGTATCTCCATTTTTTTAAAAATTTTAGTTTCTATTTTTGAATATGTGTTTTAAGGGTTACATTACAGTGAAAGGAGGTCTGTCACTGTATCACAAGGATGGTGTCATCAGTGATGTCATGAGTGATGTCACTGACCATGTCATGAGTGATGTAATATGTGACATCATCAGCAGTGCATTGCACGCGCAAGTTATAGTGAGTCCAACTAACTATAACGTGGGAATTTCAATGGTTTTATGCGAGTAAAATTTCCAGCTAACTATAACTGGTGTGAAATCTATGGTTTTTTCAGTGAATTTAATAGTTTTTTTAAATGCTAATTCCTAACTATAACTGGTGTGAAACCTATGGTTTTTTCAGTGAATTTCATAGGTTTTTTAATAGCAAATCTCTATAGGTATGAAATGTAATATTTTTTATAACGAATTTTATATTGTATAATTATGTAATATTTTTTCTTTTTTTTGCCCCGGAGCGCTCCCGGGGCGCGTACCGATGCGCTCACCGGTAAGCGTAGTGCTACGGCGCGCCCCGGGGCGCGTACCGGTGAGCGTCCCGTTAGCGCAATTCCCGCGAACGAAAACAACATCGTGACGTATCGCGTAGCCGCGTGATGCGTCATATGACGCACAGCGTAAGCGCACCCGGAAGCACGCAATCGCATACGATCGCAAAACGTCCTGACGCGCTTATGCAACGCGCCACCGGGCGCGCCCCGGGGCGCGTAGCGTAAGCGCGTCGGGTAATGTGACCTGAAAATAACACTTTTCATTGGTTCAGAACACTTTTGGTTTCCAAATGATGAAAGCCCTGCTCATGTGACTTGAAAATAACACTTTTCATTGGTTCACAACACTTTTGGTTTCCAAATGATGAAAGCCCTGGTTATGTGACTTGAAAATAACACTTTTCATTGGTTAAGAACACTTTTGTTTTCCAAATGATGAAAACCCCCACCTTTATTCCTCATTTTCACTTTGTTATTTGAGTGAGGAAGACCTGCTTTTTCATTACAGAGATGTCTACAGTCATATCAGCAGCTGGAGCATCTGCCCCACCACTACCACCACCACCATCAAAAAGACCACCAGAAGATCACATTGGTGGTCAAGAAGAAGAGGAGGAGGATGATGAAGAGGAGGGACAGACAAGGCATTTCCTGCCTGAAGATAATCAGCCCTACAAACCAAAAGAGCATTTCGTATGGCAGTTCTACAAAATCCCAAGGGGTTTCAAAAAAGTCAACGCTGCGAAGGTGACTTGTCTGATTTGTGGTGCTGAGCTGTCCAGGGGGAACCCTAACAAAAAATATTCCTTCGGGAATCATACCATGATTCGGCACATGATCCGTTGGCACCCAATCAACTATTCTGCTGCAGAGGTAAGGGACCTCTGCAGTAAGCTATCCCAATCAACATCCAGACCCTCAACATCGAAAGAACCAACTCCATTGGGTTAAGAGGCAATAGAGACGATGCCTATCATACAACCAAAATTTATCGATTTTAAAATCGTGTGCAAATATTGTGGAAAGTTACTTTGCTATGGTGAGCAAAGTATAAAACGTATCATCTGTGCTGGGGATAACCATAAGTGCCCGAAAAAACACTAATTTTTTCTGGTTTTTTTTTGCTCCAGTTGAGCCATTTACAATTCCCTGTTTTTTGTTTCTCCCCATAAAAAATACAAAAAAATATAAAACTGTTAAGAAAAGCCAAAAAAAGTAAAAAATGTTCAAAAAAACAATAAAAAAATATAAAACAACAAAAAAAAAACAGTTCTTTTTAGAACTATCTTTAATTTATAAAAAATAAACCTATATTTTTAAAGAATCTCTGTCAATCTTTTTTCTGCAGGGTACGCGTACCGGTACGTGCACCGGGGCGCGCACCGGGGCGCGCACCCAAAACATTTTTTTTAAAGAAAGAGTGAGCATGAGGGAAGAACACAGAGAGAGTAATGTTAATAGAAAAAGAGCTAGAGGGAGCTACACAGAGGGATTGTTTATTACATAGTAAAAACCAGAGAAGGTGTAATAGGGTGTAAGTGAGAAAAGGAAAATGAATAAGGGAGCGAAAGAAGGGAAGAGAGAAAAAGAAGACTAAAGTAGAGGTACTGGTAGAATGTGAGTGGGTGTTGAAAGTAAAAGGAAGGACAGTAAAGAATGGGGAATGAGGGGTAGTGACGGAACCGGAATAAATGAACAACGGTGAGGGAGGGTGAGAAAAGAGCAGTGAGTGTAAGTAACGAGGGGTGAAAGAGGGTGGATAAAAGTGAATAAGGGTAAGACATGGGGAGTGACAGAGAGAAAAGAGAGAGCGAGTAAAGGAAGGAGTGACTGAAAGAGTCTGAGTGAAACAGGAAAGAAAGGTAAGTAAGGCAGTGTGGGTGACTTATAGGGAGTCAGTGGGTGTAGGTGGGGGTGTGGGTGTGTAAGGTGTGTGTGTGGGTGTGGGTGTGTGGGGTGTTTGGGTGTGGGTGGAGGTGTGGGTGTGTGAGATATGTGTGGGGGTGTGTGGGTGTGGGGGGTATGTGTGTGGAGTGTGTGTGTGTGTGTGAGATGTGTGGGTGTGTGTGTGTGAGGAGTGTGTGTGTGGCTGTGTGTATGTGTGTGTGTAAGGTGTGTGTGTGAGGTCTGTGTGTGGGGTGTATGTCAGAGGTGTGTGTGTGTGTTGGGGGGGAGGTGTGTGTGTAGGAGTGAAGTAAATGATTAAGGGGAAGAGAATGAGTGAGGGAGCAAAGGAAGGGAACAGAGGGTAAGGGAAGTAAAGAATGGGGACTGAAAGAAGTTGAATGTAGGAGGGGAAATAGGGAAAGGGGAGTAAAGATGGAGAATATGAATAAGTGAGGGAAGCAGAGTAAAGAAACAGGAGTGAGGTAGGTTGAGAAAATAGTAGTGAGGTTAAAGCAAAGGGTGATGACAAACTACATTTTTTAGTCACACTTACCATATAATAAATGTAACTTAATTACATTTTTTTACTACATTTTATATCTGTGAAAGAGAGAAGAAAAAATAAGTTATAATTAGTAAAATATGTATTGTAAAATAAAAGATACAAAGGAAGAGGTTAAAAATCATAACAGTGTATTTAGAAATAAAGTAAGAGTGAAGGACACAGAAAGGGAAATAAAGTAAGGTAGAAGGACAAAAAGAGGGAAAAAGAAATAGAAGGAGAGTAAATTACTAAGAGTAAGGCATATAGATTCACTGACAGAAATGAAGAGAAGAAGAGAACAATGAACTGAAGGTAAGAAAGATACTAAAAGAATGTGAGTTAGCAAAACTAAATCAGGAAAGAGGAGTAAGTAAAAAGAGAATGACTGAGAGGGAAAGGAGTCTAATTAAGGATGCATTTAGAAGAATGAGGAATGGAAGATAACTGAGAGTAAGTGAAGGAGAGTCATCTCTTTTTCATCTCCTGCCTCCATGTTGTTTCTACTTTCCTGACAAACGATGGTATGGATTCCAATACCACAATAACTTCTGTAACAACATGCAAATTATCTACAGAGGAGACAATCTACATTGAATTTAAAACTCTGCATTGGTACCTACATGCTGGTACTTATATCACCCACACAACACAACAACTCTATGCAGACCTACCCTACCTCTAAGCACTTTAAATTATTATTTTACTGTTTCATTGGGTTTACCTTTTGGTACGCTCCCCGGTAAGCTCCCCGGTGCGCGTACCGGACGCTCCCCCCGTGAAAATCGAAAAAAATAAAAAATTGTTTTCGTCCCGCGGGACCCTTTTATGGCCCCCACATCAGACCTAGGGGGTCAGGGGGGTCTACCCTGCCCCCTTTTGATCATTTCCCCCTTTGTTTTTGCCACCTCTTGTATCTCGATCCTACCGAGACACAAGATGGTGGCCGCTCCGGACTGTTTGGAATGTTGACAGACACCCGAGAGCCAATCAGCTTTCCGCGCGGGAACTCGCGGTGCGTGCTGGTACGCTCCCCTGTGCGCGTACCGGGGCGCACTTATAGATATATATATTTTTTTGAACCTAAATTATTCAAAATCCTCTGGAGCGCATATCTTGAGACATAGCAAAGGCACATCGGGCTACCAGTCCCTACAATTTTGCCAAGTTTGGTGAAAATCCATTCAGCCGTTCGAGCTAAAAGTGAGTCCAACCGCCCTATGGAAATTAACATGGGGAAAACACGTTTTGGGACCCCCTTTTATCTCAGCCCCCGCTTGACGAATCCCCCCCAAACTTTGAGGAAAGGAGCGGAGCGCAGCGAGGCAAATTTGAGGAAAATTACAGGCAGATTCCTCAATTTGCGCCAAAGTTATTCCCAAGAGAATGTTGCGGATTTCCTATGGAAAACAATCCTAACTATAACTACCTACTGGCGACCGCCAGTAGGTAATATATATATATATATATATATATATATATATATATATATATATATATATATATATATTGCAAACAAACTCCTTCATGGAAAGAGGAAAGGCCACACTTGAGTAGGTTGGCGGAAGCGCTTTAATGTACTGCCCACACAGAGAAAATTCTGACACCCGTAGTGGCGGATGCATTTCGGCGATGTCTGCCTCTTCAGCGCCGGGTGGAAAAGTGTTCTGAGGGAGGGGATTGAGTGAAGGTTAAATGTCCAGCCTTCCCCTCATTCACGGACTGCAGCCACTCCCACCTCGATAATGTCACGTGCATATACTTCCTGTGGTCAGCTGGAGCCCCAGCGCCTACAGGTCCCAGAATGCAGCAGCAGGATTCTGGTAAGTATCGCACACGAAGTGGGGATGTCAATAAAGCTGCAATGTCAGTGAATAGCCCCCACACAGTTCAAAACACACCTGGGCAGCGGCGCTTCCTTGAGTCCCCAAACCGCTTCAACCACTTGTCATCGGAATCCTTTCTGGCGGGGACCGGTGAATACCAAGCCCGACGTGCTGCACAGTGGCATCATCACCGTCGTACTTCTTCCA
The DNA here is from genome assembly GCF_964261635.1 of Lissotriton helveticus. Taxonomy (NCBI): domain Eukaryota; kingdom Metazoa; phylum Chordata; class Amphibia; order Caudata; family Salamandridae; genus Lissotriton; species Lissotriton helveticus. The sequence continues at coordinate 548,013,783 of NC_136057.1, forward strand.
ATGATTTGTGGTGAGCTCTGTAAATCCCGGTATCCCGGAGTAGAAACAACTGCAAGCAGTGTCCAGCAGAAACAGAGCCTCTTGAGGAAGCGGGAGCCTTTCATGCGCGTCGCTGGTGACCACACGGAAATGTATTGGAAACAAACTCCTTCATGGAAAGAGGAAAGGCCACACTTGAGTAGGTTGGCGGAAGCGCTTTAATGTACTGCCCACACAGAGAAAATTCTGACACCCGTAGTGGCGGATGCATTTCGGCGATGTCTGCCTCTTCAGCGCCGGGTGGAAAAGTGTTCTGAGGGAGGGGATTGAGTGAAGGTTAAATGTCCAGCCTTCCCCTCATTCACGGACTGCAGCCACTACCACCTTGATATATATATATATATATATATATATATATATATATATATATATATATATATATATATATATATATATATATATATTCACTGAAAAAACCATAGGTTATAGACCATATATAGTTAGGAATTAGCATTTACAAAACCTTGAAAATTCACTGAAAAAACCATAGGTTATAGACCATATATAGTTAGGAATTAGCATTTAAAAAACCTTATTTTACTCACACAAAACCATTGAAATTCCATATATAGTTAGTTGCACTAACTATATATCGCGCACCCGCAATCCACTGCTGATCATGTCACATATTACATCATTCATGACATGGTCAGTGACATCACTGATGACATCACTGATGACATCTCAAATGACATCACTGATTACATCACTGATGACATCATCCAGTGACTGTGTGTTTCTGTAAAGTTTAAATATGTTTTAGATATTGAAGAATGAGTAGATGTATAACTGTCTGGACGAAGGATTTAGTAGGTGCATGACTGAATGTATGAGTGAGTGATTAAATGTGTCTCACTGAGTGCATGGGTTAGTGACTAAACTGTCTTAATTTGTGCATCATTATGTCTGTTGTTCTGTAAACTACTGCATGTGTTGATCAGTAGCTATATGATTAACTATATGGGTTATTGATTGATTGTCCAAGTATTTGTATGGGAGACTGAGTGTGTGTGTGGCTGGCTGGGAGGTGTGTGACTCTGTGCAGATCAATGTGTACTTGTATCAATGATTGTATAAGAAAGTAAGTATGTGTTACTATATGTTTGAAAATGTAAGGTGCTCTATGTTTAACTGTATAGACAAGAAAATGGAAGTGTGATTGATTCTTTACAGGACTGACTAGGTGTGTGAGTAACTCCATGGATGAGTGGCAGAGTGTGAGTGTCTGTATAGGTGTATGAGTGCATATGATAGTGTTGTAAAGATGAGTGATTGTATGTATGAATGATTGTATGGGTGAATGAGTGAATGTGTTTGTAGACGTAGGAATCAGTGAGTACGTATGTAGTAACTAGTATTGGTGTGTCAATGGTTTCAAAAATTATACTCTGTATTTAACACTGGGTGAAACAGAGGTTATATTAAAATGTGAGGAGATGCATTGTATTGTCACATGAATGATATCATCAGTGATGTGGTCATTGATGTCAAATGAGATGTCATCAGTGATGTCATCAGTGATGTCATTTGAGATGTCATCAGTGATGTCATCAGTGATGTCACTGACCATGTCATGAATGATGTAATATGTGACATGATCAGCAGTGGATTGCGGGTGCGCGATATATAGTTAGTGCAACTAACTATATATGGAATTTCAATGGTTTTGTGTGAGTAAAATAAGGTTTTTTAAATGCTAATTCCTAACTATATATGGTCTATAACCTATGGTTTTTTCAGTGAATTTTCAAGGTTTTGTAAATGCTAATTCCTAACTATATATGGTCTATAACCTATGGTTTTTTCAGTGAATTTCAATGGTTTTTTAATAGCAAATATCATAAGCTGTCGAATGTCAAGTACGTGGTAAGTGAAAACATTTTCGTGTTTATGCACACTGATCTGCTTTGAATGGTGCCCCCCCCCCTCATTTCTATTAGGAGTACTCTCTCTTTGCAGATAGTGAAAGGTAGTTAACGCAGGCCTTTGCCCCCGTTGTAATCCGTCGTGCCTGCTTCTCTCTCCATTTGATTGATTGTTATCCAAGTATTTACTGTTTTAGAATTAGTTCTCTTTGGTTCATTCTCTATTTACAAACAAACACAGAGTCGCAATACTCTGTTTAGTCTTTGCAGATAATGAAAAATCGTGTAAAAAAAAAGAAAAGGAATCGAGCAAAATCAGTAGGCCACTAATGGGATCTCTTTTTGACCTCGCTAAAATAGAAACATTAGGAACAACCCCTCATGACAAATACAAAACTAGTGAGATGAACTGAACTCCACACAATGATGGCTGCAAAACAGCTCGGCTCCGCCACCCACCCCGCCCAAAATAACGATAAAGAGCGGCTGCCATGATTGGTTGCGGAATGGCCACAACGGAGCTACGAAATGGTGCTGCTCTCATGCTAACCCCAGCTTCGGTCTGAAACATCCAGAAACACTGTAGACTACCAATTCGATCAGTTCCGGTAGCGCCCCAATGTAACCCGGTAGAGAAGAACTATCCCTCCCCTCTTTGACTGATGGTTCTTGTTGCCTGTCCCTTCTGTTGTCATTTAACAGAACTATTTAGCCTGCTGAAAGGGGTTGTGTTTCGACCGCTGGTTGGTGGAGACATTTTGACTATATTCTGGACCTGCGTTGTCTTGTAATGCGTCATATGACGCGCCGCGTTAGCGCATCCGGAAGTCATCCGGGGCGCGCAGCGCGTAACGTAAGCATAACAAGTCATGTGACTTGTTAATAAAACTTTTCATTGGTTCATTTTACTTTTCTTATTCTAATGATGAAAGCCTTGGTCATATCACCTAAAAATTACGCTTTTAATTACTTCCGAACATTATTTTCTCTTAAATATATGTTATAATGTTCCAGGCTAATGTACTTTCCCGGAAATTTTACAACTGTCCTGCAAGTAAAATATATTCTTTTTTCGAGAAAAAGAGCGTTTCTTCGTCCCATGAGGGAGCCGTTGAGCAAAAGAGGGTCGACCTGCTGTCTTAGTCGCCGATACGCCTGAATATGAGATTCTTATCGATCACTTTATGTTGCAGGAATAGAAAACACAACAGCCCTTGACCATTTATCTTTACTGCGTTCCTTCGTATTATACCTTTTACCCTTCATGTAATTGGTCTGCTTTATTTCACTTGCCTTTTAATGATTCTAAAACAGTGACTATTATTAAAAACTTTACCAATGTATACACTACTACCATGTTTTCTTTTAAAAACCTTTATTGTGAAAATTTCATTATACAAATACGAGCCTATAACCACGTGGGCCTGCCACGGAGCAAACTGTAATCGTATATGATGAATAGACATTTACACTGTAGAGGAACGTAACGGGCGGGCCATTAGGTTGCAAAAACTAAGGTGTCTAACAGTTACGGAATCGGTGGACGTACATTTTATAATTAAAATACGACAGGGCCAGTTACAATAAAATTATCTAGATATACATTTGCGGGCAAGTACCATGGGTGACGTTAATTCGAATTTTCAACAGTAAAGTAATCAATAACACATCAGAACTTAATATCAATAGGGATGTCGAAATATTCAATCAATTCTCGTCCCCGCCCGCCATGTGCTTCAAAACTGCATACGTATCTCGTGATTTCAAGGTTCTGCAACCAGTACACAACAAGGAGTTACGAGTCCCATTTATTCCGGCGCCATTTTGGGCGAGGACGGGCAGGTCCAGGATATAGTCAAAATGTCTCTACCAACCATCGACTATGATGATGTTCATATGCTGTATTTATTAGAGTAACACTCATCTGCCCACATGAAATTAATTTACCACAATCTAAACATGTCATTTTAATCTTTCCAAAGTTCTTCTAAATATTTGGGACCGTTTCCCTTGCCTCTGAAGCTCTCAGTGCCACTTCTTTGATGAATGTACTAGCAGGTCAGGGGTTCTCCTCCAAATCTCTCTTTTATGCAGCACTATAATTAATTGGTGCCACCTCTCCATATGACGATGCATGGTATAGTTACCACAACTATATTTTTTTTCGGTTCCTCTGGAGAGTTCATCGTGGCAGATGAAGCGTGTAACATACCGGGCATTTACCTTTTTTTGCATGTACAGGAAAGGGAAAAAAAATCGAGCGTCCGAGTTCTAAGGTGTCCCAGGGCCATTTTAGTGGACCAGGGCCAAATCCAAAGAACAGGCCGCCATTTTGAGAGTCCTCTTGCAGCCGCCTGTCGCTGTAGCATCAAGAGCGGCCGAAACTCAGCTGAATGGCAACTGAAACGGTAAAGGGGCGCCCCACTACATTTCAGCATTGTAGGATGACCACACCAGTACAGCAACTTGCTAGACATCACCTCGGTGCCATCCGGATCTCGGCGCCCCACTGCAGATGAAGTGCCTCTCAACTATGAAACCACCACGGTGACATCCGGATCTTGGCGCGTTGTGCTGCCTTCGGCCTATTCGCACATCGGTCCGCTACTGACGCCATCTCACAGGCTAATGGGGTGACCCACGCCGAGTTTCAGCATTGTAGGATGACCACACCAACTTGCTAGACATCACCTCGGTGCCATCCGAATCTTGGCATCTCAACGCCTAGTGGTATCTTCCATACAGAAAACATTGTTACGCTGCCTTTGGCCCCATTCGCACATCAGTCCGCAACTTAGACATCACCTCGATGCCATCCGGATCTTGGCATCTCAGCGCCTTGTGGTGTCAGTCAGAAAATATTGTTGCGCTGCCTTTGGCCCCATTCGCACATCAGTCCGCTACTGACACCATCTCACAGGCCAATAGGGCGCCCCACGCCGACTTTTACCATTGTACGATGGCCACACCAGTGGCACAACTTGCTAGACATCACCTCGGTGCCATCCGAATCTTGGCATCTCAACGCCTAGTGGTATCTTCCATACAGAAAATCTTGTTACGCTACCTTTGGCCCCATTCGCACATCGGTCCGCAACTTAGACATCACCTCGGTGCCATCCGGATCTTGGCATCTCAGCGCCTTGTGGTGTATTCTCTTCAGAAAATATTGTTGAGCTGCCTTTGGCCCCATTCGCACATCGGTCCGCAACTTACACATCACCTCGGTGCCATCCGGATCTTGGCATCTCAGCGCCTTGTGGTGTCTTCTACTCCGAAAATATAGTAGAAAATATTGTTGCGCTGCCTTTGGCCCCATTCACACATCAGTCCGCTACTGACACCATCTCACAGGCCAACAGGGCGCCCCACGCCGACTTTTACCATTGTACGATGGCCACACCAGTGCCACAACTTGCTAGACACCACCTCGGTGCCATCCGGATCTTGGCATCTCAGCGCCTTGTGGTGTCTTCAAATCAGAAAATATTGTTGCGCTGCCTTTGGCCCCATTCGCACATCGGTCCGCTACTGACGCCATCTCACAGGCCAACGGGGCGCCCCACGCCGACTTTCAGCATTGTAGGATGGCCACACCAGTGCGGCAACTTACTAGACACCACCTCGGTGCCATCCGGATCTTGGCGCGTTGTGCTGCCTTCGGCCTATTCGCACATCGGTCCGCTACTGACGCAAACTCACAGGCCAACGGGGCGCCCCACGCCGACTTTCAGCATTGTAGGATGGCCACACCAGTGCGGCAACTTACTAGACACCACCTCTGTGCCATCCAGATCTTGGCGCGTTGTGCTGCCTTCGGCCTATTCGCACATCGGTCCGCTACTGACGCAAACTCACAGGCCAACGGGGCGCCCCACGCCGACTTTCAGCATTGTTGGATGGCCACACCAGTGCGGCAACTTACTAGACACCACCTCGGTGCCATCCGGATCTTGGCGCGTTGTGCTGCCTTCGGCCTATTCGCACATCGGTCCGCTACTGACGCAAACTCACAGGCCAACGGGGCGCCCCACGCCGACTTTCAGCATTGTTGGATAGCCACACCAGTGCGGCAACTTACTAGACACCACCTCGGTGCCATCCGGATCTTGGTGCGTTGTGCTGCCTTCGGCCTATTCGCACATCGGTCCGCTACTGACGCAAACTCACAGGCCAACGGGGCGCCCCACGCCGACTTTCAGCATTGTAGGATGGCCACACCAGTGCACCTTACTAGACACCACCTCGGTGCCATCCGGATCTTGACGCGTAGTGAAGCTGCAGCAGCTGCAAATAAGCTTCAGACAGTGTTACAACCGCTGCTCAGAACTCTCAACTATGACACCACCTCGGTGCCATCCGGATCTTGGCGCGTTGTGCTGCCTTCGGCCTATTCGCACATCGGTCCGCTACTGACGCAAACTCACAAGCCAACGGGGCGCCCCACGCCGACTTTCAGCATTGTAGGATGGCCACACCAGTGCTGCAACTTGCTGGACACCACCTCGGTGCCATCCGGATCTTGGCGCGTTGTGTTGCCTTCGGCCTATTCGCACATCGGTCCGCTACTGACGCCGCCTCACGTGCCAACGTATTTTCTCCTAATTTTACACCCTATGCCGCATAACAGGTCATGTGACTTGTTTATAAAACTTTTCATTGGTTCATTTTACTTTTGGTTTCCTAATGATGGAAGGCTTGATCATGTGACCTAAAAACAACACTTTTCATAGGATGAAAACTTTTTTTTTTCCCCAAACGATGAAAGCCCCACCTTGTTTCTGGATGTTTCAGACTGAAGCTGGCGTCAGCATGAAAGCACCACCATCTCGTAGCTCAGTCGTGGTCATTCCGCGAGCAATCATGGCAGCCGCTCCCCACCAGAAGCCTGCAGGAGTCGGAGCCCCCAAAACTTTTGATGAATTCTCAAGGCGGAGGGGACGCTTTCGAGAATGAGGTCCAAGACCTAGCAGACAAGCGTCCGATTTCCAAGGTGTCCCAGGGCCATTTCAGTGGACCAGGCCCAAAAAGGAAACAGCCTGCCGCCATTTTGAGAGTCCTGTGACAGCCGCCTATCGCTGCACCGCAAGAGTGGGCGCAACTCAGCTGAATTGCGGCTTTTGACACAGTGGACCAAAAACGGACGGAATGGCAACTGAAATGGTAAAGGGGCGCCCCACTACAACAGACGAGACTCCACCTGGAGAGGCCCGTTCACGCCGCCTCCCCCGGGGCGCTCCACGCCGTTATTCGGAGCAGCATTGTAGGATACCAAAACCAGTGCGGCAACTTACTGGACATCACCTTGGTGCCATCGTTCTGCTGCCTTGGAACTATTCGCGCAACAGTTTGCTACTGATGACCCACCCCCCGCGACGCCCCATGCCGTTATTTGCTGGGTGGCAACTTACTAGACATCACTTTCGTGTCATCTAGATTTCGGCGCGTTCTGCTGCCTTGGAACTATTCGCACAACAGTTTGCTACTGATGACCCACCCCCCGCGACGCCCCACGCCGGAAATCTGGACGTTGTGCTGCGTTGGGACTATTCGCACAGCCGACCGCTACTTCGTTGTTTTTCCCTAAAAATGTTTATATGTTATTACTATTTTTGTTTTCTTGTATATATTTATAAATTATTAAAGTTTTATAATCTTACTACTTTGTCGGAGTGCTATATATTTTTAATGTGACACATAATTGTAAAAACTTTGATGTACAAAGAGTCATCCCTGGAATCTTCCGCTTCAGGCTCGGTCCCCTCCCCAATCACAATACAGGATGGTTTTCAGATAATAGCAACGCTTCTGCTGTGACGGATCTCATCGAGTGTGGGCCTTGATCTACTATAACTCCTTTGAAGAGGGGTGATTCTTTACAGCTGTGGCCATAAACTACATCTGCAGGGCTAGCTGATACCCTAGGACCAGCCTGGACAATCGGACACAGAGGAAAAGGAGTGTCAGAGGGTGCGGTAGTGAATAGGGCGAAAGGGAGGTGTCGGGCGGGCACAGGGTGTGATTCTCAGGGAACAGCAGCGCAGATGGGGGAGGTTTATTACCCATGCATAAGACAGAGAGCGGGGGTGACCACTGCCTGGGGGAGATGCTTGCGAGGGTGGGGAGCCATGCTAAGGATCGACAGCGTGCACAGAGTGGGTCTGGTCAAGGCATCTAAAATGGCTGCCGTGCACGACAAAAGTGTGGCATTTGAAAAAAGACAAGATGGCGCAGACAATGTTTTTCAACACTTCCTGATTTCCTTCGAATCGAACGTTAACAGACGTTGGGGCATATTACCAAAGTTAAGCGATATTTATCCCTAACGATGCTTAGCAACGATTTTTTTACCGTCAGAAATTATCGCAGATAAACCTTGCTATTATCAAGGTTTATCGGAAATACGATAAAAAACGACCGCAATGCATTAATATCGCTGAAAACTCAGCGATATTCATGCATTACCGAGCTAATGCTCTTAGCCATGTTATCCACCTCCCATTGGATAACATGGCTAAGAACTGCTCAGGGCAGGTGGTAGCTTTTAGAGATATTCGCCCTTATCTCGAATATTTCCAAAAGTTGATAATAGGAGATAGCGATGTTAGCGACTGTTTCCAGTCGCTAACATCTTGGCATGCCCACTTTGCATGTCATTAGTGATAAATATCACTCACATGCAAAGTGGGGCCCAAGATGGTCGCTATCTTCTACTAGCCGTCGCTAACTGGTGTTAGCAACAGCTAGGTAATACACATATAATTTTATCTCCGCGAAGCGGAGCGCTGTTACAGATATATATCTTGTTTCTGAACGTTAATTTCTCAAAATGCACTGAAGCACATATATTGAGACCTAGCAAAGGCACATCGGGCTACCAGTCCCTACAATTTTGCCAAGTTTCGTGCAAATCCATTCAGCTGTTCGATCCTACCGAGAGACAAGATGGCGGCCGCTACGGACTGTTTGGAATGTTTACAGACACCGGAGAGCCAATCAGCTTCGCTTCGCAAAGCTCGGTAACGCGAAAAGTACGCGAAGCGGTGCGCTGTTACAGATATATACCTTTTTTTGAACGTTCATTTCTCAAAATCCACTGGAGCACATATATTGAGATCTAGCAAAGGCACATCGGGCTACCAGTCCCTACAATTTTGCCAAGTTTCGTGCAAATCCATTCAGCTGTTCGATTATTATTATTTTTATTTTTTTTTGCCCCGCGGGGCCCTTTTAAAACCTCCACATCAAACCTAGGGGGTGAGCGACAATGTACTATGCCCCCTTATGGTCATTTGCCCCTTCGCTTTGGCCTCCTCTTGTCTCTCGATCCTACCGAGAGACAAGATGGCGGCCGCTACGGACTGTTTGGAATGTTGACAGACGCCGGAGAACCAATCAGCTTCGCTTCACAAAGCTCCGTTGCGCGAAAAGTCCGCGAACCAGAGCGCTGCCCGGTCCGCTGTTACAGATATATATCTTTTTTTAAACGTTAATTTCTCAAAATCCACTGGAACACATATATTGAGACCTACAAAAGGCACATCGGGCTACCAGTCCCTACAATTTTGCCAAGTTTCGTGCAAATCCATTCAGCCGTTCGGGCTAAAAGTGAGGCCAACCGCCCTATGGAAATTAACATGGGAAAAACGCGTTTTGGGACCCCCCTTTTTTCTCGGCCCCCCCTTGACGAACCCCCCCCAAATTTTTAAGGGCTGCTCAGAAACAAAATGTGCCATTTTCCTGAAAATTTCAGCCAATTCCGTCCACAAACGCCAAAGTTATTAGACATAGAATTTTCAAAAAACCCATAGAGAAAAAATCCTAACTATATATACCTACTGGCGACCGCCAGTAGGTAATATATATATATATATATATATATATATATATATATATATTACCTACTGGCGGTCGCCAGTAGGTATATATAGTTAGGATTTTTTCTCTATGGGATTTTTGAAAATTCTATGTCTAATAACTTTGGCGTTTGTGGACGGAATTGGCTGAAATTTTCTGGAAAATGGAACATTTTGTTTCTGAGTAATATATATATATATATATATTACCTACTGGCGGTCGCCAGTAGGTATATATAGTTAGGATTTTTTCTCTATGGGATTTTTGAAAATTCTATGTCTAATAACTTTGGCGTTTGTGGACGGAATTGGCTGAAATTTTCTGGAAAATGGAACATTTTGTTTCTGAGCAGCCCCTGGAAATTTGGGGGGGTTCGTCCAGGGGGGGTCGAGAAAAAAGGGGGGTCCCAAAACGTGTTTTTAACATTGAGTTTTCCATAGGGCGGTTGGCCTCACTTTTAGCCCGAACGGCTGAATGGATTTGCATGAAACTTGGCAAAATTGTAGGGACTGGTAGCCCGATGTGCCTTTTGTAGGTCTCAATATATGTGCTCCAGTGGATTTTGAGAAATTAACGTTTAAAAAAAGATATATATCTGTAAGCGCGCTCTGGGCACCGCTCCGGTACGCGGACCTTAAGCGTACCGGAACTTCGCGTAGCTAAGCTGATTGGCTCTCCGGTGTCTGTCAACATTCTAAACAGTCCGGAGCGGCCGCCATCTTGTCTCTCGGTAGGATTGAGAGACAAGAGGAGGCCAAAACAAAGGGGGAAATAACCATAAGGGGGCATACTAGATCCTCCCTGACCCCCTAGGTTTAATGTGGAGGTTTTAAAAGGGCCCCGCGGGGCAAAAAAAACAAAATGTTTTTTTTTTTTTTTTGCGTGGGGAGCGCCCGGTCCGCGAACCGGGAAGCGTTCTGGGCAGCGTACTGCAATGAAAAATGAATGATAGACTTTTCAAATGCTGTATGTTAATTGATTGTTGGTTTTGTTGATTATTTTTTATTTTCTTTATTTTTTAAGCATTTTTTTTTATTGTGATTGTGTTTCATAATTTATTAAACTTTCTAACATTTCATTGTCAGAAATTTCATAATTATCATTGAATATACATTGTAGTCTCTGAGGGTGTAAAATGTCCTCATTTTCAAGGAGGTTATCTACTGCTTGTACACATTGCAGTAGTTCTTTGTCTAAAGTTTCATCGAAAAATTCAATATCATTTTCATCATTGATTTCTTGGCTGCTCTCTTGCAGGACAATTTGAAATTCAACTTTCTGTTCGCCTTCCATTTTGCCTGAAATTTAGATTAAAAAAATATATATTAGTAGAGATAGGGCACTGTTGGGATTAATTTTGGGCAGTGTATAGTATCAGAGTGGAAGTAGGAATATAAAAAAGTGTATGTGATTTAACGTAAGTAAATTCATAATTATACAAGAGAAGCCTAACTCCATCCATAACTATAACAGAGAAGTCTATCTAAATCTATAACTACTACAGAGGGATAGTATATAACTATCAGAAAAAGTTTACCATATTAACTTATAGTGCACAATATACTTCAGTTTTAAAAATAAAAACTTACCTTTAGAAAGAAGTTGAAGGAATTAGTGAAAATCCTATTGAAATGTACACCAAGAAGTAGTAGTCAAAATGGCTGTGTTTTCTTCTCTTCCTTTATATATATTCAGGTATATAACCAATCAAATGTCAGGTAAAAAAAGTAGAAAATGAAAGTAACATTTTAATTGGTTGTCAATTCCAACACTTCAGATGTGTTTTGTGAAGTAATTTACCTCACGGTATTTAGAGAGGTCTACAGGCTAAATGGCTAAATGGAATTCCAATCAAATTTGTGAAAATGGTAGGGATTGGTATGTAGTATGAGCTAGTCTATATTTGGTGAAATTGTCTCCAGTGGCTTTTCTGTGAACTACTTTCCCACCTTTTTTGATGGTGCGCTTCCCAGGGAGCGACCCGGTACGCGAACCGTTGAGCGCCCCGGTTCGCGAACCTTAAGCGTAACGGGAGTCCACCATTTTGTGTTTCGGTCGAATTAAGATACAAGATGGAGGGCAAATAATGTTCAGAATGGGTAGAAGGGGGCACGGTAGACTTATCTTGACCCCCTAGGTTTTGTGAGGGTGGCTGAGGAGGCCCATATGTGCGAAAAAAAAACATTTTTTTTAAAAATTTCGCGAGGTTAGCTCCTGGTTCGCGTACCGGGTAGCGCCCCAGGGAGCGTACTTTGTTGAAAATTAGTGAAAAATGTTAGAGTAAAATAATAATTGTGAGTGATCAGATGTAGGGTAGCTCTGAGAAGAGCTTTTGGGTTTATGGTACATTTAGGTACTTATAAGTAGGTACCAATGCACATTCTTAAATTCAGAGTGAAAATTCTGTTGCCCTCCTCTGAGAAGTGAACTCCATCTCCTCTGTAGATATCTTGCATGTAGTAACGCAAGTTATTGTTGTACAGGGAGCCCATTCCATGGTCTCTCATGTAAGCTGAAACAGATTTGTTTACATGCTTCCTCGACTTCTCAATTTGTGGACAAAATTGGTTTGACCACCTCCATTTCTGTCTTTGGCATATATTTGAATATACCAAGGCAGTCTGAGGAAAAAGTGTCATTAATTGCTCAAAGGTGTCCTTTAAAAGCATTTCCAGACCTACACCAGTCAAAGTGCCCAAGTCATTACCTCCACAGTGCACAATTAACAGGTCAGGTTTGGGCAAATGCATAAAGGTTTTCACCAATGGTATCAATTGCTGACATTTTAATCCTCTGTGGCCAAACCACTTAATTTCCACATCTTGTAAATTGAGGTTAGGTAAATTCCTGTTTTCAGTGTACCTTTGAGCCCAGTGAATATAACTATGTCCAACAATCCAGACAGAAAACATGGTGAGAGAAGGTTCTCCTGCAGTCAGATGAAGTGTGGCAATGAAATGGCAGTTGAAAAAATGAGAGTTTAAAATGAAAAAAACTGTGGAGTTTCTGTGTTCATGAAGCAGTAACAGTGATTGGTGGATTTTGATTGCTGAAAACAGAAAGTTAGGGTGCACGGATGAGTTATTTGAAAGATGTATTTTGAATGGTCAATAAAAAATCATTAAATGAAAGAATGCACTGGATATGCAGGTGCACTGAGAGTTCAGAGTTCAATTGCAACATTGTTGTGTGAACTTGCAAACACCAGAAGTCTTCCAAGAGGTGGTTGCCATGCAGAAAAGGCAGAAAGGGTAGAGGGGGGAAGGGTTTTCATTTGAAAAAAAGTGAGGGAAGAGTTTTGATTGGGTGACATGAGAGATATGTGTGAAGAATTACAGCATTTCTGTGCTTTTGATAGCTGCAGACTCTGGAGTGCATACCTTTTGCTCTGCTGAAGACAAATTGGTGTGTTTCTGAGACTGTTTTCAAACTCAAAGTATTTGCTAAGGTGAGAAAATATTTCTTTAATTTAGATAGAGAATAGTGTGCTTTAAGGAGAAAATTATGAATTATGTGGCGCAAATTGCTTGTAAATATGCTCCCACCTGTGCAAGGAAAATTTAGATTTTTAATGTTTGTGTTACATAGCCATGTTAAAAGTGATACAAACATGCTGCAAAGACAATTAAAAAACGCTTTTATGTGTCTTAAGGACATTTTAAGTAATTTTCCCATGTGCAGTGTTTTGAAATTATGATTTGAAAATCGTTTTTGGGGAAAAGGAATTGTTTTTAAATTTATGACAAGGACATAATGGTGTATGCTTCTTTATAAGGCAATTGACTGTCCCTGATGTTATTTTTCCCATTTTAATGTAAGACCTTTCTCTGTGGCGCAAATTGCTTGTAAATATGCTCCCACCTGTGCATGGCAAATTTAGATTTTAAATGTTTGTGTTACATAGCCATGTTAAAAGTGACCCAACCATGCTGGAAAGGCAATAAAAAAACACTTTCATGTGTCTTAAGGACATTTTAAGTAATTTCCATGTGGGCAGTGTTTTCAAATTATGAATTGAAAATCGTTTTTGAGGTAAAGGAATGTTGTTAAAATTTATGTGCGCCATATGCCCCCAAATTTCTTTTTCAGGGGTGCAGCAGGGTGTTATTGAGACACCCCTACACCTTTGGAAAAATTCCTAATTTGCGATGAGCTAATTGCTAATTGCAAATTGCACCTTCTTTCATATGGGCATCCTGGCGCATGGAAATGAATGGGTAATTTGCAATTAGCAATTTGCTCATCGCAAATTTGGAATGGTAAAGAATCGCTATTTATTCCTTAAAATTCGCTATTTTGGAAATGCAAAATAGTTATATGATACATATGGCGGTTGATGTCTAACAAGATAAGAAGCTTAGGGATACATTTATGATGACTGGCGCAATGAAGTGGACATCACTTACTTCATTGGTAGAGCTTTACATGTATTATGTCCTCTGTATTCTTCATCAAGCGTAACTTTAATCTGCAATCCTGAGTAGGCCTCACCTTAAACAAACCTCTGGATAGGCCACATCTTATCGTCATCCTGAATTAATCATTTAAAATGCTAGGGACAGATTTATGATAGGTGTATGCCTCTTTTGCGCCACTTACAAAACACTGTCCATGGGGAAATGACTTAAAATGTCCTTAAGACACATGAATGTGTTTTTTTAAAGCGTTTGCAATTTTTTTGGGTCACTTTTAACATGGCTATGTGACTCAAACAGTCAAAATCTAAATTCACCATGCACAGGTGGGAGCATATTTACAAGGAATGTGCTCCATGGGGAAAGGTCTTATAATGTAATATGGGAAAAATGACATCAGAGACACTGAAATGCCTTATAGAGAAGCATACACCATTATGTCCTTGTCATAAATTTGCAAACCATTACTTTTCCCCAAAAACGATTTTCAAATCATAATTTGAAAACACTGCACATGTGGAAATGACTTAAAATGTCCTTAATTCAAAATTTGCTATTCCTTATTTTGCGATTGCACTGAAGGATTTGCAAATTTTGCGATTCCTTAAATGCAATGTATCAAACAAAAAATATGTAAAAAATGACATTAAGGATTTGGAAACTACCACCAACTTCTAGTTTGTGGTAATTTGCGAATTCTTTTCAAAAAGCATTTTTTTCCAAAAAACAAAAGGTGCCATATGACGCCAATACATGTCCTTAGGGCATGTATGTGTGCCATATGCCCCCAAATTTCTTTTTCAGGGGTGCAGCAGGGTGTTCTTGAGATACCCCTGCACCCTTGAAAAAATTCCTATTTTGTGATGAGGTAATTGCTAATCGCAAATTGCAACCTTCATTCCTATGAGCCTCCTAGCCCATGGAAATGAATGGGTAATTTGCAATTAGCAATTTGCTCATTGCAAATTAGGAATGGTAAAGAATTGCTATTTATTCCTTAAAATTCGCTATTTAGGAAATGCAAAATAGTTTGATGGTACATATGGTGGTTCATCTGTAACAAGATAAGAAGCTTAGGGATATATTTATGATGACTGGCGAAATAAAGTGCAAATCACTTACTTCATTGGTAGGCCTTTACATGTATTATCTCCTCTGTATTCTTCATCAAGCGTAACTTTAATCTGCAATCCTGAGTAGGCCTCACCTTAAACAAACCTCTGGATAGGCCACACCTTATCGTCATCCTGGATTAATCATTTAAAATGCTAGGGACAGATTTATGATAGGTGTATGCCTCTTTTGCGCCACTGTGTGTCACTTTTATGATGCAGCGGCGGTGCAAAAGATTTGCTATGAGGCGACAAAATTACAAATTGATGCATTTAGGCAGATATGTCATGGTGTAAAAAAAACGTACCACATGAAACCGATGCAGCAGTGATGCAAAAGATGCACCATGTTGCAAGACAGGCCTCACTTGGGGCCATATGTATCAAGCTAATTAGCATTCGCAAAGATAAAAATTCTGCGAATTTCGGCCTTTGCGAATGTTAATTAGACAAATGGTATGTATCACACAAGTTTGATGCAAAATAAGGAAAAGCAAAATTTGCTATTCCTTATTTTGCGATTGCACTGAAGGATTTGCAAATTTTGCGATTACTTAAATGCAATGTATCAAACAAAAAATATGTAAAAAAATGACATTAAGGATTTGGAAACTACCACCAACTTCTAGTTGGTGGTAATTTGTGAATTCTTTTCAAAAAGCTTTTTTTCCAAAAAACAAAAGGTGCCATATGACGCCCATACATGCCCTTAGGGCATGTATGTGCGCCATATGCCCCCAAATTTCTTTTTCAGGGGGTGCAGCAGGGTGTTCTTGAGATACCCCTGCACCCTTGAAAAAATTCCTATTTTGTGATGAGGTAATTGCTAATCGCAAATTGCAACCTTCATTCCTATGAGCCTCCTAGCCCATGGAAATGAATGGGTAATTTGCAATTAGCAAATTGCTCATTGCAAATTAGGAATGGTAAAGAATTGCTATTTATTCCTTAAAATTCGCTATTTAGGAAATGCAAAATAGTTTGATGGTACATATGGTGGTTCATCTGTAACAAGATAAGAAGCTTAGGGATATATTTATGATGACTGGCGAAATAAAGTGCAAATCACTTACTTCATTGGTAGGCCTTTACATGTATTATCTCCTCTGTATTCTTCATCAAGCGTAACTTTAATCTGCAATCCTGAGTAGGCCTCACCTTAAACAAACCTTTGGGTAGGCCACACCTTATCGTCATCCTGGATTAATCATTTAAAATGCTAGGGACAGATTTATGATAGGTGTATGCCTCTTTTGCGCCACTGTGCGTCACTTTTATGATGCAGCGGCGGTGCAAAAGATTTGCTATGAGGCGACAAAATTACAAATTGATGCTTTTAGGCAGATATGTCATGGTGTAAAAAAAACTTGGGGACATATGTATCAAGCTAATTAGCATTCGCAAAGATCAAAATTCTGCAAATTTCGGCCTTTGCGAATGCTAATTAGACAAATGGTATGTATCAAACAAGTTTGATGCAAAATAAGGAATAGCAAAATTTGCTATTCCTTATTTTGCGATTGCACTGAAGGATTTGCAAATTTTGCGATTACTTAAATGCAATGTATCAAACAAAAAATATGTAAAAAAATGACATTAAGGATTTGGAAACTACCACCAACTTCTAGTTGGTGGTAATTTGTGAATTCTTTTCAAAAAGCTTTTTTTCCAAAAAACAAAAGGTGCCATATGACGCCCATACATGCCCTTAGGGCATGTATGTGCGCCATATGCCCCCAAATTTCTTTTTCAGGGGGTGCAGCAGGGTGTTCTTGAGACACCCCTGCACCCTTGGAAAAATTCCTATTTTGTGATGAGCTAATTGCTAATCGCAAATTGCACCTTCATTCCTATGAGCCTCCTAGCCCATGGAAATGAATGGGTAATTTGCAATTAGCAAATTGCTCATTGCAAATTAGGAATGGTAAAGAATTGCTATTTATTCCTTAAAATTCGCTATTTAGGAAATGCAAAATAGTTTGATGGTACATATGGTGGTTCATCTGTAACAAGATAAGAAGCTTAGGGATATATTTATGATGACTGGCGAAATAAAGTGCAAATCACTTACTTCATTGGTAGGCCTTTACATGTATTATCTCCTCTGTATTCTTCATCAAGCGTAACTTTAATCTGCAATCCTGAGTAGGCCTCACCTTAAACAAACCTTTGGGTAGGCCACACCTTATCGTCATCCTGGATTAATCATTTAAAATGCTAGGGACAGATTTATGATAGGTGTATGCCTCTTTTACGCCACTGTGCGTCACTTTTATGATGCAGCGGCGGTGCAAAAGATTTGCTGTGAGGCGACAAAATTACAAATTGATGCATTTAGGCAGATATGTCATGGTGTAAAAAAAACGTACCACATGAAACCGATGCAGCAGTGATGCAAAAGATGCACCATGTTGCAAGACAGGCCTCACTTGGGGCCATATGTATCAAGCTAATTAGCATTCGCAAAGATCAAAATTCTGCGAATTTCGGCCTTTGCGAATGTTAATTAGACAAATGGTATGTATCAAACAAGTTTGATGCAAAATAAGGAGTAGCAAAATTTGCTATTCCTTATTTTGCGATTGCACTGAAGGATTTGCAAATTTTGCGATTACCTAAATGCAATGTATCAAATAAAAAATATGTAAAAAATGACATTAAGGATTTGGAAACTATTGTGGTAAATTGGTGGTAATTTGTGAATTCTTTTCAAAAAGCTTTTTTTCAAAAAAACAAAAGGTCCCATATGACGCCAACACATGCCCTTAGGGCATGTATGTGTGCCATATGCCCCCAAATTTCTTTTTCAGGGGTGCAGCAGGGTGTTCTTGAGACACCCCTGCACCCTTGGAAAAATTCCTAATTTGTGATGAGCAAATTGCTAATCGCAAATTAAACCTTCATTCCTATGAGGCTCCTAGCCCATGGAAATGAATGGGTAACTTGCAATTAGCAATTTGCTCATTGCAAATTAGGAATGGTAAAGAATTGCTATTTATTCCTTAAAATTCGCTATTTAGGAAATGCAAAATAGTTTGATGGTACATATGGCGGTTCATCTGTAACAAGATAAGAAGCTTAGGGATAGATTTATGATGACTGGTGCATCACCAGAGATGTGTCAGTCATCCTGCGCCGCTGTTCCGCCACCCATGGTGTGCTGCATTTACAATGCGGGGCATCATGGGGCAAAAATGGCACAGATGCGTGATGTATCTGTGCTGTAAAGGTAGTGATTGCTGGAGTTGTATCGCAAGTGCGATGCAGCTCAAGCAAGGCTCAGGGGTGCCCCATCTCCACAATGTTGCGTCAAGACCTATGCCTGCTTAAAGCAGGCGCAGGGTTTTGACGCAGCTTTCTCCTATCTGATTGTAAATACGGCACACCATGGGTGGCAGAGCAGCGGTGCACGTTAACTGGTGCATGCCTGGGGATGTGCCATTTAACATAAATCTGCCCCTTTACATTTAAGTATGTGCAGGACACACAGAGTCGGTGAGGCTTATCCAAGGTTAAGAAGAGATGAGTCCTGTTCACTGAAAAATTAGACATAGTCTTCACCTGATCAGCATTGCTGGACATGGCTAAATAATAGCTGCAAAATATTACTCTTGTTAAACAATTTTACTATTATAATCTCTGAGATTTGTCTCTTACTCTGCAACATCTCATTGTTGTTATCTTTCTTTAAAGATAAAGACAACATCAACATGAGTGACAATCTGCAATCAGTTGATTTTGACCTCATCATTGAACTTGTAATTGAAACATCAGTGGATGTTGATCCATTGGATGATTCAAATCCTGAGGATGAAGAAGAGCGTGATGAGGATGCAGATTTGTCCGAATTATATGACATAGGGTGGGAAGCTGACCTGCTTGAGCCTATGGAAATATAAACATTTATTTTTAAAATGTATAATTAATAAAAAGTAAAAATGTAAACTGTTTAATTTAAAAATAAAGACACCTTCAAAAACAGGTTATGTGTAGTGTCTTCAATAAAATATTAAAATATGCTCATAAAATTAGATCAGATTCACATATAAAATAGCACAGGTAACATAAATATAAATGTCATTTCTTTTCTGCTATTTCTGTATTGTAAATTTGCCAAGGACTAAAAAATCTTCTATTTAAAATGTCAAGTAGTGTGTTAAGTTTTTGATCATTGTTATTGATTTACTGTTTGGTAATAATGGTTAATAACATTTTTTATTACATTTTACCACAGATTCAACTGCAGATCATTTCAAGATTTCATCATGCCAACAATAGAAAGACAGAGAAAGGCTGCAAAACGTCAAAGACAGCAGGTGAAACAAAATAAGCAGCAGTCCTCTAACAAAAAGATTTGTCAAGTCACGAAGAAAGCACCGGGTAAGAGCACAAAATATTTCATAAGAAATATGTGTAGTAAAAAAAATATTACTACAGAAAATGTTTCAGTCCATAAAAAGAGAAGCAAATCAAATGGAAAGGAAAGGCCAATCAAAAATGTTACTGCTAGAGCAAGAGATAACTCTGTGCATGATAGTAGAAGGAAACAACAGTTTAGGGTCATTCGTAAACGAATGTTCCGCAACAGGATAATTGGCAATTTGTTAAAAAATATTAAGAAAGGTCAACAGAAACTGGTTTTTTATAAGAGAAAAAAAAAGTTGAGAAAGTTATTGATCAGGCATTTGAAATTAAACGTAAGTTATTTATTTTGATAATCAATAGAATTAGGAAGCTAAACAAGGCAATTTATGATTTCAAAAGAAATAGTAGATGGAAGAGAATAGTTAATCGTAGTAATTTTTGTGAAGTTTTTTCTGGAGAATGGATGCATAGTTCAAGCTGTGAGGCATTTTTTAATGAGGAGAGTTATTTCCAGGATAATGATTTGGTGCATGCAGTTGACACCAGTGGTCGTGCTTATGAAGTGAAAGATGGTTGTCCAGTTGAAAAAGAAAAACTTGTGACAACAGAGACAGAAGAGGTGTTAGGTAATGAGGTTTTAGGAAGACGTGCTAAGGGTCCTGTGTACACCTGGAAGTGTAGTAGTATTTGCAGTGTGCGACAGGATTCCATCAATTTGCTTTGTGATTTTGTACGGTCATTTAATAAGAAAAGTTTGAAGCAGAAAATGAGGTTGTTGCAAGAATTAGATCCTTGCAGAGTGAGAGAAGTGACAGGTTTGCATGGTCATTCACTGGCTTGTCTTTCCAGGAGAGTATGCCAGAGTGTTTTTCATCATTTCAGGATGCTAGCAGTGCATCATAATAAAGTGAGGAAATTAGTTAGAATGTTGTATTATGCTAAGAGTCCAGCAATTATGCTTAAACAATTATGCGCTGCTCTTTTGCATGGTTCTGAAATAGATGTGAAGAACATATGTGAAGAAATTGAGTTTTGTTACTTTGGAAGTAAAGAGGAGAATGTTGAAATTGACCAAGAAGAAGCGGGTAATGTGGAAGATAGTGTACAGGTTTCCAGTGCAGATAATTTCCAGAGGGAAATTGCGACGTTTCAGGTGAAATCAAGTGAGAGGCCTAATTTCACTTGTGTGTGTTGTCGACGCACTTATTATAAGAATCAGACTAAGTTAGTGGATTTATATGCAAAAAGTGAAAGGGAAAATAATAGTGAATGGAAGGATTTTGCAACATACTTGATGGTAGAAAATTGTTTTGATTTGGGATTCGATCAACGTGTGTGTACTTATTGTTGTTGCAAATTAAATCAAAACCAGATGCCTGCTAGAGCAGTTCATAATAATCTGGAATTGGTTGAGATTCCTTCTGAATTGAAGGATTTAAATACTTATGAAACTATTTTGATTCAAAGTATCCATCCCTTTCAGGCTATTGTAAGAATGGAGCCAAAGACAGGGAAATTGCCTCCATCAGATTTACAGAGAGGATTAAAGGGAAGAGTTGTTTATTTGCCTCTAGATTTGAAGAAAAACATTAACACAATTGGAGTAGAAAAAGTGGAAGAGGAACCTCTGGTTATCTTAGGTAATGGGGTTCCGACAAAGAATAAGAAAATATGGCAAGATTTAGTAGATGTTAGGAAAGTTAAAAAGGCAACATTGTATTTGAAAAAAAATAATAAATACTATAAGAATGTATATGTTGCAGAAGAGGAAGTAAGTGAGGAAGAGGATAGCGATTTGTGTGCTGGTCAAATTGAGAAAGTAGAACCCTCTACTAGTGAAGAAATATATGAACATTATAGTGTTCATCCTTTGCATTCCAAGGAAGTCATGGGGAATGCTATTGAGTTGTTTCAAATGAAACAAGCCAAAGGGAGTCCCATTAGTGTTTGGGAGGAAAGTTTGGAAGCTCGGTGTTTCCCACAGCTTTTTCCAACAGGTCAGGGAGGAAGATATGATGAGCGACCTCATCAAATTCCTGCTTCTGAATACCGGACTTTGCGATTGTATGCAGGAGATGCTAGGTTTCGACAATGCATTCCCTATTTGTTTCATCTCCTGTTTGAAAGCGATCTGTCTGGACTGTCATATGCAGTGAACCACATCTTGAAAAGTGGTATACACATGCAAAACATCTCGGCAAGTGACTTTATGGATAAAGTCAATGTCCAAGACAGTATTTTGGATTCTCACCTGATTAATCTCATGGCGTGTCAGCGTGGTACTAATGAGTACTGGTACCGTCGTCATGGTGATTTAAAATGTATGCTGAGGAACTTAGGTACTCCCACATGGTTCCTCACTCTGAGCTGTGCCGAGTATGGCTGGGAAGACTTACTTGAATTTCTACGAGAGGCAAATGCTAACGTAGATAACATCGAATTCAAGACACCCGGAGAACTGTGCTCTTTGGATCCAGTCAATGTATGTAGGTACTTCAATCATAGATTTGAAGCTATGATGTCTTTCATCATGAATAAGAAGAATCCACCTCTTGGAGAGGTGTTGGATTTTTTCTGGAGAAAGGAGTACCAAGCAAGAGGTGCTCCTCATATACATATGTTGCTGTGGATCAAGGATGCACCTAAATTTGGAACGGATCCAGAAGACTCAGTGATGAGTTTCATCCAACAGTATTCTACGTGTGCTGTTCCAAACGCAAAGGAGAAGAAAAGCCTAAGAGAAAAAGTTCTGCGTTTCCAAAGCCATCGATGTGGAAAGTACTGCCGTCGTAAATTCCGAAACAAGGACAAGTTCTACACCAAATGTCGTTTCGGCTTTCCACGACCGGTGATTTCTAAAGGAAGAGTAAACAGTTTGATGTCTTCGCTGCGACATAATGTCATGAAGAAATCACCTAAAAACACATACAATTTGAAGAGGAACGAAGAGTCCAAGTACATCAACGACTACAACCCGGTGATTTTGTCCATGTGGAATGCTAACATGGATATACAGTTTGTGGCTGATAACTGTATGGCTGTGGCTCGGTATGTGACGTCTTACATCACCAAAAAAGAGAAGACAGAATTGAAGGATATGTGGGAGGACATTTCCCATGAAAAGAGCCTCAGCAAGAAGTTGTACAGTTTCAGTCTGAAGATGTTGTCGCATCGAGAAATTGGAGCTTACGAATGCTCTGACCGGTTGTCTTCAGCAAGTCTCTATGCCAAGTCCAGGAGTATCGTTTGGGCGAGTCTTGGTCTTGCTGCAACGCGTAATCGAGTTCTGAAACCTGTGCGGGAAATTGAGTATTTGGCGGAAAAGGAGCCAAACAGTACCGACATTTTGAAGACCAACATGTTGGATACATATTATCCAAATAGAAGCAGTCACCTCGACAATGTTTGTCTGTATGAGGTTCTTCAAAATTACATATTCAAGAGGAACATCAAAGAAGATACTGAGAAAGGAGTGTATGCTGTAATAGGAAGTGAGGGATGTCTGGTCAAGCAAAGAAAATGCCACTTGGTAAACCATCGAAAATTGAGTGGCGAATCTCCTGAAAAAAAGGAGTTTTTCTATTTAGCACTTTTGCAACTTTTCAAGCCTTGGCGTGCAGAAGAGGAACTGCTTGGAGATTTCCTCTGTTATGAAGACTCTTTCAATGCCGCCAAGGAGACCATAGAATGTCCTGCTTTTCCCAAATATGTAGAAATGTTGAATGCGGAAATTGAGCAGGAAGCAACGATTGCAGCCGAGATTGCCAGAGACAGTTCTCAGGACAGTCAGAGTTCTGCTTCATTGATTCAGGATCCACTAGGAGGACCTGTTATCGAAAATGAAGCTGCCACTGCCATGAATGAAGTGGAAAGAGCCATGGCACATGCTCAGGAGGATGCGGTTAACTTAGAAGAGTTGGAAAGACAACTCAACGTTGAGCAGAGGAAAATATATGACGAAGTTACCATGCAAATTGATCATGGATTAAGTCATGACAAGAAAGAGTGCTCATGTACGTCGTTGAAGCCTGTCCGACTGTACGTGAGTGGAGAAGCGGGAACTGGAAAAAGTTTCCTCATTAAAGCAATTTCATGCTATTTGCAGGAAAGGACAGAGTCATCGCTGTCTTGTGTTGTCACCGCTCCAACTGGACTGGCAGCACATAACATTAAAGGGATTACTTTACATCGTTTACTGATGCTGCCAGTGGAGCATGACAACAAATTACAATATCACAAGCTATCTAGAGATGCTTGTTTTGAAGTTTCAAGAATCTTGAGGAAAATGAAACTTCTTATCATTGACGAAGTAAGCATGGTTTCCAATGTCATGCTTGCCTTTGTGCATTTGAGAATGCAAGAAGTTCTCAAAACAGAGTATGATGTGTTATTTGGTGGCAAACACATCATTGTTTTCGGAGATCTTCTGCAGCTGACACCAGTGAAAGGGCAACCTGTGTTAAAAATGCTCACGCATGAAGATACCAGGAAGTGCCTAGGCAGCATTGGCAACGTCAATATATGGTTAAACTTCAATTATGCTGAACTGCATGAAAATATGCGTCAGGCGAAGGATGAAGTTTACAAGACTATTCTACAAGATGTTAGAATTGGAAAAGTGACCGAGCATGGGAAAGAAGCTTTAC
Source organism: Lissotriton helveticus (assembly GCF_964261635.1). Lineage (NCBI taxonomy): Eukaryota > Metazoa > Chordata > Amphibia > Caudata > Salamandridae > Lissotriton > Lissotriton helveticus. The sequence goes on from NC_136057.1 coordinate 548,038,082, forward strand.
ATGCACGATTACTTTCAAATTTATATCCAGAACAAGATGTTGTGCCTGAGAATATTTTTCAGAAAATTACTGATAAGAAATCTGGAATATGTTTGATGCCAACTCTTGCAGAATGTGCCAAATTCAACAACAAAATGTTGCATTTAGAAAAGCAAGAGATTGTGAAACTGGAAGCTATTGACAGAGTAGAGCATATGGGATCAACAATTATTTTGTCTGAGAATCTGAAAACAAAATTGGATTCATTAGAGAAGAGTATATCTAAAACTGCAGGTTTTGAAAAGACTCTGAATGTGTGCTTGAACTGCCGTATAATTTTAAGAAGGAATTTACATGTTGAAAGAGGTCTGGTAAATGGATCAATGGGTAATGTTGTTGATTTTGTAAAATACAGAAATAGAGATGGAATTGAATTTTTAAAAATTAAATTTGATGGCATTGAGGAAGTACAGCTAATTGGTCGTTGCTCTGCTAGATTTTTGCTTGTAAAAGACTTATATGTTCGCCGTAAGCAGTTTCCTGTTTGCTTGGCATATGCGGTGACAATCCATAAATCGCAAGGTTTAAGTGTAGACTGTGCATTGGTGAATATTGGCAGTTCTGTGTTCAAGGAGGGTATGGCATATGTGGCATTGTCACGAGTTAGAACTTTATCGGGATTGTACTTGATTGAGTGTGATGTCACAAACATTTGTGCGGATCTAGATTGTGTTAAGGAATACAATAGGTTAAGAAGAGAGTATGCGTCACATTTGCCTCAGTATCCTTTGTTTGAGAAACGTGTGGTAGGCCGGAAACGAAGAAATGTGACCAATACTGGGGAGGTTGTAGCAAAAAGACGAAAAGTTGATGAACCTAAAATTACAAGCAGAAACAAAAAGGATTCTGTTGAAGATGTTGTTGGTTTTCAATTTGAAAACAGTTCTGGTGTCAACTGCTATGCTAATGTAGTGGTTAATGTTTTGTTTTCTCTAGAAAATGTAAAAGAAGAGATTGTGGTCAATTCTGATCAAAGATTTTGCAGTTTGTTAAATTCTGTGTTAGAGAAATGTAGCACTGATAGAAGAAACATAGAAAGTGTGTCTGAAATTCGAAATCTGTTAGACAGATGTTCAGGCCAAACACAATTCTCTCAAAATATTCAGCAAGATTGTCAGGAGTTTTTAATGTATATGCTTGATGTATTGCATGCTGAAGGTGTAGATGTAGATCAGCTGTTTGGGCTTTCTTATCAATGGCAGCATGACTGCGAGAACTGTATGGTATCAAGTACTACTAGTGTAGACTCAGAAAGATTTATATATTTAACTTTGCCAGACAGTAAATCAGTCTCCTTTAATAAGCTAGTAAAAGCAGCTGATCACAACATGGAGTGTAGCCAATGTAAATCTGAAATGATGTCCACATTATTTATACGAACATATGGCCAGTATGTCATTTTAATGTTCCAACGATGTAGGCCTGATGGAACAAAATTGACAACTTTAATTAAAAATTTTGTAGCTTCGCAGTTGTCAATATCAGGAAGGACTTTTGTAACTGCAGCAATTATATATCATGATGGCCCTTCAATAACATCAGGACATTACACAGCTTATTTAAAGTCTAGAAATGGCTGGTCATTCTGCAACGATTCTGTTTTAATTTTCAAAAAAAAATTGCCGTGTGACCTTAAAAACTCTTACCTGGTGTTTTTAAAACCAAAATTTTAGGGAAATAATCTTGGGATGTGCTCTGTGGAATTTTAAGAAGTTCTAATGGCTCCTACACAATTTGGCCTTGAGGATAAGTGTAGTTCAGAGACATAAGTTCTAACCATAAGACTGGACGTCATGGAGAAATAAGTGCACTTTGAATGAGTTCAGAAAAACTATTTCTTTTTATAAGCTAATTGAAGCAGCCAATCAAAACATAGAGTAGAGGGAATGTAAGTCTGCAACGCTGTCTACTGTTTTACATTGCTTTGTGATTGAAAGTGATGTAGAGAATTAAATAATTGTAGTAGTCATAGAGTTAGTGTAAGTCTGCTTCATAGTAAGCAGTATCAGTGTCATAGGAAATGTAGAACATGACTGAGCAAGAAGGGGAAGATATTACTATTCCAGGATTGTGAAAATGATCTTCAACATTTTAATTCTGAAAGTTGCGGAAATGCCAAATGACGGGATTGGCTTACAAGAAATCCAAGAGTTATAAATGGGTCTGACAAGATTTGGCCTTGTGGAAACTTGTGGTAGAGAGCAAGAAGTCATTTATTGCATGTAACATGTTTTTAAAAACGATGGAGATTTTCTTTCAGAAAGTGGCGGGCTGAAAGTAATAACAGCACAAAAGAGTGTAAGCTGTTCATAGGACATCCTTTGACGTCATGGAAAGTAAGTTAACTTTAAGGAGTTCTGAATTCTGATTTCTTATGTTGTATGGGTTTTTTAAACACAATCATTTTGATTGTGTTTTTTTCCCCCCGCTGTTATATGATGAATACCTTCAAGTCACTGTTTTTAGTGAATTTTGATACATTCTGAGAACAGCAAAAATAAACCATTTAACATGTATAATTAATTCTGTACTGTTTGCATTTATGATGTATATGTAGAACTGTGTAGGAGGCATGGAGAAGGTGAGGCTTCTGTAAGTGTTAAAGTTGTTGCATGCAGTGCTGCACTTCTGCGTATTCTTTCATATGCTAGACTACATCTGCACAATGAGATACCTAAGCAAAGGAAACACAAGTGATGTGATTGTGAAATGAGCAAAATAAATTGCACGTATTTCAATTACATCACCTGTGTTTCCTATCATTACGAATCACATTGTGCAGATCAAGTTTAGGTCTGTCCAGGGAAACATAGGAGGTTTGGACTTTGTTCAAGAGTGCAGTGGACATGACTCACTTCATTGGTAGACCTTCACATGTATTATGTCCTCTATTCTCTTCAACAACTCGAAATTTCATCTGCAACCCTGAGTAGGCCTCACCTCAAACAAACCTCTGGATAGGACACATCTTATTGGCATCCTGAAGCAATTATTTAAAATTTTAGTGTCTTGCGACACTTTTCTGAGACAACAGCAATGCAAAAGATGCACCATGTTTTAAGATAGGCCTCACTTCATCTGCATCAAGATACTGTTAGTTTAAAATGTATATCTTTAGGACTGTGTAGGGGGCCTGGAGAAGCAGAAGCTTCTGTAAGTGTCAAAGTTGTTGAAAAACTGTTTGTCCTTCAATCTTTTCCCTTGTCTTTTGTAATTTTTAAATACATGTTTTAATATTTTTGAAATGTTTGTTCTCTCTTTCACAGATTGAAAGTATAAAAACAAAAAGTGAGTAATTTAACGACAATTATAAGGTAAATGCTTTGTACTCTTTTCGTTACATTTCTATCACATTCACCTACTATTAGTTCCACTGCTTCATTTCTTTAACCCTCAGTTTCCTGCCTTTGCTACTTACCTCATTCCTTTCTCTATTACCTACTTACTCAACTCCTTCCACTCTTTTTCTCAGTCCCTCTCTTCTCATAGTTCCTCACTCTTGTTCACGCACTCCGTCTCTATTACTCTTAGTGTCTTTGACTGATCACTCTATCACTACTTGTTCATAATGCTTTCTCTGTGTAGTTGAAGCACACTAAGGGGCATATTATGAATACAGCCAATAAAATTATTGCTCTTTTTATTGGCAGAAAACTGGTGCAAAAGTGGTTTTAGCGGCAGTTTTCTGCCGCAAAAGCAGCTTTAGCGACACATTTCTGCCAATAAAAGCTGCAAAACTTTTATTGCCTATGTTGATGATATGGCTCTATGTTACTTACATTTCTTTGCTGTTTCAATTAATCTTTTTCTGTTATTTTTTGTTTTCTGTTTTATATTTTTTCTCTCTGTTATTCCTCATGTTTTAATCTTATTTTGAACATTCACTCACATTCTCCAAGAAACTCTTCTTTGTTAATGTTATACTCTCTTTTTTTTTCTTTCACTTCGTTATCTATTTTGTTTTTCACAATTATACCCTCTTCCGTCTTTTCTTCGGTAAATAGATCTATTAAACAGTATCTCTTCTTTACTCCCTATAGCTGTCTTTCTTTTAACATCACTCTCTGTTTACTTTCCTTATACTTACTCTTTTATTTTTTATTTTTTTTTTGGGTTAGCTCCCGGTCCACGTACCGGGAAGCTAACCCGGGAGCGAACCAAAAGAAATAGAGCTTGCCAGAGTGCTAAACATTCTAGCAATTTTTTTTGAAAGGGAAGGTAGTTCTGAAAAGAACTTTTTTTTTAAATATTTTTGTTGTTTTATATATTTTTTTTTTTTTTTGAACATTTTTTGTTTTTTTTGTATTTTTTGAACGATTTTATATTTTTTTGGGGTTTTTTTGGGGGGGGGAAACAACAAAAAACAGGCGTTGAAAAGGGCTCAACAGGAGCAAAAAAAAAATTACTGGGGGCGGTTAGGGCAATCATGGTGTTCATATGCCAGGTTTATAGCGTTTATGCTCATGTTGCCACATGCTAACAACGCCCGACAGTGCATACAAGAGTGTATCATGTGGCCAAAATGTTCTTGTATATTTGGCACTGTTTCCCGTGCCTCTTCTGGTGTTAATGAAATTGGTAATCTTGGTCTGGCCACAGGAGTTGGTCTTGGATTGTCCTGCATATCCCTTATTTCCGCCCGGCTGTAATTTAGTGGATGCTTCCTTGTCATGTGCCTGTGCATTGTGTGATTTCCATAACTATATTTCTTGTCCGTCCCTCTTGATAATTGTTCTTTGCATATGCGGCAGGTGACATACCTCGCATTGACTTTTTTTTGGCCACGAGGGATCGAATAAAACTGCCAGATGAAACTGGCTTTCTTTCTGGAAACCCGGGGCCCCTCTTCTAAGAACTGTGGTTCTTCTCCCTCCTCATCCATTTCTTCATCTTCCTCCTCAGTGTTGGTAATGACCTGGGGAGGTGGTCCTCTCTTCCCATGAGGAGGTGGAGGTGGTGGTGGGGGTCCACCAGCTGAAGCTACCAATGAAGCCATTTCTCATATAGTAGTAAAGGTCTTCCTCTCACAATGATGAAAGTCAGAGTGAGGAAAGAAGGAGGGGTTTTCATCATTTGGGAAAAACAATACTTCTCAACCAATGAAAAGTGTTATTTTTAGGTCACCTGACCTAGCCTTACATCATTATGAAACCAAAAGTGAAATGAACCAATGAAAAGTGTTATTAACAAGTCACATGACCTGTTATGCTTACGTTACGCGCTCCGGTCCGCGCCCCGGATAGCTTCCGGGTCGCTGCGCTTCGCGCCTCGGTCCGCGCCCCGGGGCACTTCCGGGTGCGCTAACGCGGTACGTCACAAGACGCATTACGCGGCAACGCGATACGTCGCGCTTTCGCGACGCGCCGCGGATCGCTTCCGGGGAGCTGCGTTTCGCGCCTCGGTCCGCGCCCCGGGGCACTTCCGGGTGCGCTAACGCAGTACGTCATAAGACGCATTACGCGGCAATGCGATACCGTCACTATGTTGATTTCTTACCGGTTCGCGGACCGGGTCGCGGCATTAAATTGAGCTAACGGGAAGCTTCCCGGTTCGCGGACCGGGAGCGAAACGAAAAAAATATTTTAAAAAAATGATTAATAAACATATAAAATATATTTTTGGATTTAAAGAAGAATACATTTTACAGCTATAGATATTAGCTTTTAAAAAACCAATGAAATTCACTGAAAAAACCATAGGTTATAGACCATATATAGTTAGGAATTAGCATTTAAAAAACCTTATTTTACTCACACAAAACCATTGAAATTCCATATATAGTTAGTTGTACTAACTATATATCGCGCACCCGCAATCCACTGCTGATCATGTCACATATTACATCATTCATGACATGGTCAGTGACATCACTGATGACATCACTGATGACATCTCAAATGACATCACTGATGACATCACTGATGACATCTCAAATGACATCACTGATGACATCACTGATGACAACATCCAGTGACTGTATGTTTCTGTAAAGTTAAAATATGTCTTACATATTGAAGAATGAGTGGATGTATAAGTGTCTGAACAAAGGATTTAGTAGGTGCATGACTGACTGTATGAGTGAGTGATTAAATGTGTCTCACTGAGTGCATGGGTTAGTGACTAAACTGTCTTAATTTGTGCATCATTATGTCTGTTGTTCTGTAAACTGCTGCATGTGTTGATCAGTAGCTATATGATTAACTATATGGGTCATTGATTGGTTGCCCAAGTAATTGTATGGGAGACTGAGAGTGTTTATGGGTGGCTGGGAGGTGTATGACTCTCTGCATAGATGTGTGAGCAGTTGATTCACTAGGTGTATGGGTTCAAAAGTGCATGTGGAAACATCTGTATGGGCGGTTGACTGTGTGCATGAGTGCATTGGTGAGTGAATGGATATCTCAGTGCTACATGTCAAAGTAAGTACATATGTAAAACACAGTACATGTGAGAGTTGACATATATAAATAACTGTGCATAAGAGCCAGTGAATGTGTGAGTGGCTGTATGGATCATTGTGAACTTGTATCCAGGATTGTATAAGTGAGTAAATATGTGTTAGTATATGTTTCAATAAGTAAGGTGTGTATAACTGTATAGTTGAGGAAATGGAGGTGTGATTGATTCTTTGCATGACTGACTAGGTGTGTGAGTAACTCCATGGATGAGTGACAGTCTGTGAGTGTCTGTTTTCACTGAGTGTATATAAGGTTATATTAGAGTCTGAAGAGGTTCATCGTATTATCACATGAATGATGTCATCAGTGATGTGATCAGTAATGTCAAATGAGATGTCATCAGTGATGTCATCAGTGATGTCATTTGAGATGTCATCAGTGATGTCATCAGTGATGTCACTGACCATGTCATGAATGATGTAATATGTGACATGATCAGCAGTGGATTGCGGGTGCGCGATATATAGTTAGTACAACTAACTATATATGGAATTTCAATGGTTTTGTGTGAGTAAAATAAGGTTTTTTAAATGCTAATTCCTAACTATATATGGTCTATAACCTATGGTTTTTTCAGTGAATATATATATATATATATATAAAGTCTGTAAAGCTACTCCAATACGCTCTCAGTAAACATCCACGAGTCAGCTATTACTCCAAGGGTGTTTATTCCAAAAGTTTCTTTTGGAATAAACACCCTTGGATTAATAGCTGACTCGTGGATGTTTACTGAGAGTGTATTGGAGTAGCTTTACAGACTTTATGGAATAATTACCGGCGTGCTCCGCCGGTGTGTATACGCCAATTCCCTCGGGGCAGCAGGAAGTCGGAAGGAACACGGGTAGTGTGTGTGTATATATATATGTATATATATATACATATATATATATATATGCTGTGAGGGCGATACACTGCTTAAGGAATATGGCGTTTTGAGAAAGGCACTGACCGAAACTAGTTAATGCCTGAATTCCTGAATAAAATACCTTCAACTAAATCCGAGGTGTGTCTCCTGCAGACTTTTGATGGAAGAGGCTATTGAATTGATACATATATATATATATATATATATTACCTACTGGTGGTCGCCAGTAGGTAGTTATAGTTAGGACCTACTTTCCTTAGGAAATCCACAACATTCTATTTGGAATAACATTGGCGCCGGAGTACAAATCTTTGCTAATTTCTCCAAGAAAATGGCCTGCTCGGTTCCGCTCTTTCCCTGAAAGTTTGGGGATGATTCGTGAAGTGGGGGTCGAGTAAAAGGGGGTCTTAAAATGTGTTATCCCCATCTAATTTTCCATAGAGACATTTAGCCAGGGCTACAGCCCGAACGGCTGAACGGAATTGCACCAAATTTGGCAGAGAGGTAGAGTTTGGTTCGCAGATTGTGCTTATTGTTAAATGGTGTAAATCCGTTAAGTAGTTCCTGAGAAAATCAATAGTAAAATCATAGCGATATCTAGAGACGAAGTACAGCACGCGCACTGAAATCCGGACAATTACGAGCACGAGCTGCTTGCTGATTGGAAGTCAACTGTCTGTCAACACTCCAAACCAGGAAGTGTTGGCAGCCATCTTGTGCCTCAGTAGAACCGAGTCACTAGAAAACAGTACAACAAAGTTGAATAAAATAAAAATAAAAAATAAGAAATCGCGGGGTACGCGTATAGGTAAAAAAACTAGAAATACGTTTTATTCTTAATTAGCCTCCCGGGGGGCCAAATCTCGGGGGCAATTTTTTATCCAAAAAGGGGGGCTTGTAAGGCCCCCCGCAGCCCCGGGGACCGCCACCCCCTCAGGGTTTTAAAAAATAAGTATGTTTTCAACTCCCCCTATTCCTATACAGGACCCGGGGACCGCTACCTTCCTGGGGCACTAATATGTAAAATGACCTTTCAGTCCCAGGGACCTGCACCCCCTGGGGCTTTTTAATGTAGGGAGGGGGCCGCGTGGCCCCTCTCCTGGAGCCCTTGATGGCAATGGGGACCACCGCTTCCCAGGGCCGGCTCCTGCAGTGTCTCGGGGTGCCTACCCCCTGCTTTTTGCTGTGGCAGGGCAGGAGCGTCGCTGTTCCCACTTTACCACAGCAAACCGCTTTGCTATTTGAAAGAGAGAGCAAGTTAATCTGCTCTCTCTTTCAAGTAGGAAAGCAGATTGGTTTTCGATAGAGAGAGCAGCATGTAAGCTGCTCTCTCTGACGAAGCAATGCCGGCTCTCGAAGGACGCGGGGGGATCGTGGAGGCATTGGGGCTAAAAAAATAGGGCCATATTATCAAGCCTGGGTGATAAAATTATCGCCGCTTTATCAGCAGGAAACTGCAGATAACGTGGTGATAATGGGCTTGATAATATGCTCTATGGAATTCCAATCGAAGCTCATGTTAGATGTGAAGGACATCTAACATGAACTTCGATTGGAATTTCATAGAGCAAAATTTTATCGCCCAGGCTTGATAATTTTCCCCACAGTTCTTTTTGAGAACTTACTTTACTGGTGAAAAAAAGAGCTATGGGCCATATTATCAAGGACCGGTTTTAAAATTATTGCCGTTTTATCGGCAGGAAACATAAAACAGCGATAATGGGCTTGATAATACGCCCTTGTTAATTCCCATACAAGCCCATGTTCTGATGTTAACATGGGCTTCTTTGGGAATTAACAAGGGCGTATTATCAAGCCCATTATCTCCATTTTATCTGCAGTTTCCTGCCGATAAAACGGCGATGATTTTAACACCAGTCCTTGATAATATGCCCCTATATTTCTATGATAGTATGTGAAACTTTCCATTTTTTTTGTGCACCAGTTGTACTCTCCATGCATGAGCAGCCTTGTTTCCAAGACCATGTTCTCTTCTTTTTCTTTAAGTTCACCTAGAAAAGCTGTACTCATTTCAGGTATTAAATTCTTTTCCCAGGCCGTGTGTGTCAATCGCTGCTAAACTTTTGTAATATTTTAATAATTATATTGCGGAGGCGCCAAACGTTGATTTCATATTCCGCCCTCCGTTATTTTAGTAGTTTTCCTATGTTTTTTTTTTATACCTGTTACTTTCATTTTACCCTCTGCCTATATTGTCTGTGATCGATGAGATATCCTGTGTTTGTCTTTGGCCTCCGATGTTATCAGACTTAGTCAGACGTATACGTAAAAAGTAATTTGAAGCACGTAAGCCACAGCCATTATGACGCGTGACCGTTAAGCATGAGCACAAAATCCGTTCCGCTCGCGGATTTTGCGGATTTTCGGTAAATTCGCGATCCGCGAACTCCCGCAAATTTACCAAAAATCCGCAAATCCGCGAGCGACGGATCCGGGGGGCAAAAGTTCAAGCCTTCAAGCTTGAAGTTGTTGTAACTAATTTAGGATGGCGCTGGCAAGCTGCCAGCGCCATCCTAAAATAGGTACTAAGTAAGCTTCAACAGGAAGCACTAATAGATAAAATAAAGCTGGTGCTCGAGCACCTGCTTTATTTTATCTATTAGTGCTTCCTGTTGAAGCTGACTTAGTAACTATTTTAGGATGGCGCTGGCAGCTTGCCGGCGTCATCCTAAAATAGTTACAGGATGATGGACAGCTCACTGAAGGGACCCCTGCGCACATCGGTGATATGAAGGGCAGGGTTCATTCTGGCACGATGGTCCTGTCACAAAAATTAAACCTCAACAGGAAGCACTTACAGATATCAATAAAGCATGTGCCCTAGTTGAAGCTCAAATTAAGTGACGCATTTATCAGCCCAAAAACAATAGTGAGCGTTGTCGAGGCTGGGCAGGTGTGCTTTCTTCCCAAATCTACCATCGAAAATCAGCTGTGATGCTAGATAGAGGCCTTTGCATCCTTGACTTTTACGAGCGCAATCGCCGTGCTGTTCCTCTGACCAGGAGCTTCCTTCTCCTTATCTGCTGCTCTGATCGGTCTCTGACCTTTTATACACACTAGAGGCATGTGAACTCGCATGGAAGCCCCGCCCGTTTGGCCCCACCCACACACTCGCGGTATGCACAGTGTTCCCGCCATTTACCCACTATGATGGACAGTTGAAGCTCAAATTCAGTGACGCATTTATCAGCCCAAAAACAATAGTGAGCGTTGTCGAGGCTGGGCAGGTGTGCTTTCTTCCCAAATCTACCGTCGAAAATCAGCTGTGATGCTGGATAGAGGCCTTTGCATCCTTGACTTTTACGAGCGCAATCGCCGTGCTGTTCCTGTGACCAGGAGCTTCCTTCTCTTTATCTGCTGCTCTGATCGGTCTCTGACCTTTTATACACACTAGAGGCATGTGAACTCGCTTGGAAGCCCCGCCCTTTTGGCCCCACCCACACACTCGCGGTATGCACAGTGTTCCCGCCATTTACCCACTATGATGGACAGTTGAAGCTCAAATGCAGTGACGCATTTATCAGCCCAAAAACAATAGCGAGCGTTGTCGAGGCTGGGCAGGGTAGGTGTGCTTTCTTCCCAAATCTACCGTCAAAAATCAGCTGTGATGCTGGATAGAGGCCTTTGCATCCTTGACTTTTACGAGCGCAATCGCCGTGCTGTTCCTGTGACCAGGAGCTTCTTTCTCTTCATCTGCTGCTCTGATCGGTCTCTGACCATTTATACACACAAGAATGAAATGAAAGCAAATTTATAACGCGCCTACTCAGCCCAATGGGCATCAAGGCGCCTAACAAAAAATGTTTACATGACCAGAGAGCTAACTACTAGTAGGCTTTCCTGAAACACCATGTTTTGAGGGCCTTTTTGAAGAGGGGCAGTGAGGATAGGGACTTAAGCTCCAAAGGGAGTGCATTCCAAAGACGAGGGGCAACTGTAGAGAAAGCTCTTCCTCCCCATCTAGTCTTCTTAGTCCGAGGGATCACCAAGAGATTCAGTTGTGATGAACGTAAACATCTGCTGGGGACATAACCAGAGAGATGTGATCCCAACCCATCAGATGTTCCAGCTCTCAGAGCCCTATGCACTAGACAAATGATTTTAAAAGAGATACGGTGCTCTATCGGAAGTCAATGAAGGCTCTTTCTGGCTAGTGTCGCAGAGGAAGAGTAGGGAATGTCTAGTACAAATCTTGCTGCCGCATTCTGTACTGTTTGGAGGCGTTGAATCAGTCCCTTATTGATCTCTGCATACAGTGCGTTGCAATAGTCGAATCTTGAACCGACCAACGCAACCACTGTCTGTTTCCTAGCTTGCGGGGAAAGATAATGCACTATTCGTCGGAGAATTTTGATAACTCCCCAACAGGTGGCCACCGTTCTATTGACCTGAAGGGTCATTGCCAGCGAGGTATCAAAAATGACCCCAAGGTTTCTAGCTGAATGAGAGGGGACCGGGCAGGTTCCCAAGGATGGAGGCCACCATTCATTTGACCACACATCCTGGTCCCTTCCAAAGATCAGCATCTCGGTTTTATCGCCATTCAGCCTCAAGGAGTTGAGTATCATCCAGTCAGAGACTGATTGCATACAACTCCTGAAGCTGAACGCGGAGACGCTAACCGATTGGGTCAGCGACACCATTATCTGAGTGTCGTCTGCGTACGACACCACCTCCATTCCCTGCGCTTTTGCTAATCTCGCTAGAGGGGCCACATAAATGTTGAATAGGGTCGGACTTAAAGCCGACCCCTGTGGTACCCCACATTGCAGAGATTTAGCAGGGGAGAGGTATTCTCCCAGTTTGACCCTCTGTTCTCTTAGGTCTAAAAAAGAGGACAGAAGGCTCAAAGCTGGCCCCTCCACTCCTATCTCCCTCAAACGAGATGTTAAGATCGAGGGAGATAGGGTGTCGAATGCTGCGGTCAGATCGAGTAAGACCAGCAGCGTTGTCTGCCCCTGGTCCACTTTCATTCTGATGTTGTTTGTTACCATGGTGAGCGCAGACTCCGTGCTATGGAATTTCCTGAACCCATGCTGGGTCTGATCTAAAAACCCAGAGGAGTCCAGGAAGGCAGACAAGTGCGTGTTCAGGTGGGCCTCAAGCATTTTGGCCAGTGCAGGAAGTAGGGAGATGGGTCTGAAATTCTTTAAGATTGCGGGGTCAAGGGAGGGCTTTTTAAGTAGCGGCTTGACGATCGCTTTTTTCCAGACTGAAGGAAAAAACCCCTGCGACAGGGCACTATTCATTACCTCCAATAGGGGAGGGAGTAATGTGTCCCTACACTCCTTCATCACTTTAAGAGGACAGGGGTCCAAGGGAGAGGAAGATTTGGTCCTATTCAACAGTGAGTTAAGGTTATCAAGGGTGATCGGTGGGAAGTTAGAGAGGGTCTTGGCAGGATCTTTTGACCAGGCTTCTAAGTTTGTGAGAGCCTGGATAATGTGGTTCCCAAGTGATTTTCTCTGCATTTCCAGATTAATGGAGATCTCATCGATTTTAGCAAAGAAAAAGGTTGAGATCTTGTCACAGAGCTCCTGCGATCCTATCACTGGATCGGGAACTTGTAGTGAGCAGAGGGAGTCCACTACCTTAAACAGCTCCTTCGATGAGGTGAGGGAAGTTGTGAGGTCAGAGAAGAATTATTGCTTTGTCTTGATGACCGTGGCCTTATATTCACCTAACAGTCGTTTATGAGTCTCTCTGTCCATATTGTCCCATGTTTTCCTCCATTTTCTCTCCTGCCTCCTGCAACCCTGTCTCATCAGCCTTAGTGGCTGAGTGAACCAGGGGGCGGAGGGCCTGCGCCTCGCTGAATATCGGCGTATAGCTGGAGCTAGAATATCTATTGCTCCAACGATGGAATTGGCAAGTTTTTGTGCTGCCTTCTCTGGGTCTGACGGTTGGGAGACAGAACTAATGAGAGGGGCTAGGGAATCATTAGTGATGTTTTTATAGTTCCTTTTACCCTCTCCCTGAGCCTGTCCCTTCTTGGATGGGTCTGAGTGAGAAAGGGTCAGTTCTATAGGTACTGCCCGGTGGTCTGTCCAGACGAGAGGTTTAGGCGTACCCGTCTTAACCCTGGGGTCGTTGGAAAAAAAACCCATCCAGCGTGAGGCACTTGAACTCGCACAGAAGACCCCCCCCCCATTTAAAAAATTCACAAATCCGCGAATCCGCAAATTCGCAAATTTGCGGATCCACGAATACGCAAATCCACAAATTCGCGAATCGTAAATTCGCAAAATTCGCCCATGCTTAGTGACCGTCACCAGAAAGCCATTATTATGCTTATGCCTTTATCATGGGTGGTAAATGTATATGGCTAACGACATACTCGTGCTCCCCTCATTATCATTGCAGGTTGTTCTCCCGCTCAGTTCTTTGGGCACCACTAACTCAGTGAGCAAAAAGGCCACGCATGTAGTAGTGGGCCCATTGTTCGGTACTTGGAGAACCTCTTTAAAATGGCGTAGAACACGTGCGCCCCATCTTTTTTATACATATGGTCACGTGTGTAGTGATGGATGTGCTGGATAGGTGTGGTGTGGGTGTATACCAGCCATGAGAGAGTGTGTGTCGATCTGACAACTAGACCTGCAACTAAGAAATCACTACAATGGAAATCTGGGCTTTGTACTGTTGTTGTGTTTTCCTGGTAGCGTACGCACAGTAGGCTGTACTAACATATTCACTCTCGATTAATTTACCACCTCCCCCAGGGGCTTATAAATGTTGGGAGAGGGGTCAATAATTGTGTTGACTTTTCTTCTTTAGTGTGCAGTGCTATATTGTTTTATAAAATGTATAAGTCTTCAAACTATCTTTACTCTTACGACGTAAGTGCGATAGTTCCGTAATTGATTTTAAAAGTAATATTCGCTTTTTTAAAGTTTAAAAAAACTATTTTTATGATTATCCCAGATAATGTCTTCTCTTAATATGTACATTAAATACATAAATATATGTTTTTGAACAATTAGAATCTTACGTGGAGTACGTGTATGGGGCGCCGTATATGACGTCACGCTGGATATATTATATATATTTTTTTAAACACGAAGGGTACGCGTTTTGGGAGAAAAAGAAAAAAATGTGAAGCCCGCCCTATTGCTAATTAGCCTCCGGGGGGGGTCAAATCTCCTGGGCAATTTGTTTTTCATAATGGGGGGCCTAGAGGGTCTCCCCTACGTGGGAATTGTGACCCCCGGATCTTTAACTATTTGTATGCGGGGGGCTCACGGCCCCCCCCCCGGAGTTCCGGGTACCGCTTTCTCCTCCACTCGATCTCCCCCCCACCCCAGGGCCACTTTTTATTAAAAAAACTGTGCAAAGGGGTTGCAAATGTGGTATTTTGGTTTTGTTTCTGTCTTGTAGAGGATCCAAGGTAAATATAAAGTTTTTTGGGAAACAGCCACTACTTTTCTGCCTGTTACCATAGTAACAGTTCATGGATCACTTGCATGAGTACAGAGGTTAGAAGTTCATCACAATATGTTGCTAATTAAAATACTTACTGTGCTGGCGATTTATATTTATTTTTTTCATAGTAACCGTTAGTCGTAGAAGAAGTTTGTGGACAAGTTTTATTAAGGATTCCTTCCTGTTCAGGGAGTATTAGGGTATTGTGCTCCAAGCGGGACTTTACGAAGTTTAATGTTCATTGGCTGTAAAGTAATAAAAGTAGAAGGCTTAGCAGTCATTCCTTGCTCATCTTTGGAACAAGATGGATATTTTATTGGCTAAAGTGTTCCGAACACAAGTTTGCTCCTTATTGGGTGGGAACGGTTCATTGCTGTCAGTGATATTGTGATGCATTTTGCAAAGGAGTATGGGGAAAGAAAGTAGTAGTGGGCAGGTTAGGAAAACTATTAACTGTGTACAGTGCCCATAAGGTGGTGGAGAGGAATTATGAGGTAAACTATTTTTTATATGTGTTTCAAGGGCCATTTATATAATTGCCGTGTGGTGTATAAATCACGGCGGAAAAATAACAGTCTCTTGTGCTGTTTTCTTTTATCAAGTTTGTAGGTGACATACTTCTTAGTAGTACTATTTACTTATAATGTGGTGTTTACTTTCATAATGGGGAGGTGTGGTTGCGCAGCAAAAAATTCAGTCTAGGTTTGAAACAGTTTTTATTAAGCTAATACAAATAAACTTTCTTCAGAAACTGTCACAGTATATATGAAAGGGGTGACAATTAAAAATGGAATTTCATAAAATATCAGTTAAGCGTGGCTATATACTTCATTTTTGTGCTACAGTTTGGGAAAGTGTTGCCCCTTATTATTGTTGATGTAAGAGGGCATTACATTGCACGTTGCCTGCTGGGAATTGAAGTCCGTTTATTAAATCCTTAATTAATACACTCTGTAATTCATGCAGGATAAGGCTCTTCAAATGAGGGAAACGAGGTAACATCATGCTCTCTTCTGATTGTCTCTGAAGAAGTTATCAAGAAACGCATCAGGCGAATCAGGTGCTTTTTAATCTTCAAACCAAAAGACTGCCCATACCGTTTGAAACACTTAGGGGAAGGTGCACGCACACCGGGTGCTGCTCGATCGTTGGACACCCCAGGAGCAGATGTAAATAGCGGCTGTCCTGCCGCTGAGCTGGCACCGCCCCGAAACTGAGGGGGCCACGGGGCACGCAAAGAATGAAGAGTCCCGAGTGTGGGATGTGCGTGGTGGATCGAGGACAGTCTCTACGTTTGGGGCTCTGGTGAAGAGCCTTATCCTGCATGAATTACAGAGTGCATTAATTCAGGATTTAATAAACAGACTTCAATTCCCATCAGGCAACGTGTTGGTTTTTCATATAGAACAGCCCATTGGGGCTCACGATGTGGCCAAATGAGGGAAATGAGGTAGAATCATGCACTCTTCTGATTGCCTCTGAAGAAGTTATCACGAAACGCGTCAGGCGAATCAGGTGCTTTTTAATGTTCAAACCAAAAGACTGCCCATACCGTTTGAAACACTTTGGGGAAGGTGCACGCACACCGGGTGCTGCTCGATCGTTGGACACCACAGGAGCAGATGTAAATAGCGGCTGTCCTGCCGCTGAGCTGGCACCGCACGAAACGGAGGGGGCCACGGGGCACGCAAAGAATGAAGAGTCCCGAGTGTGGGACGTGCATGGTGGATCGAGGACAGTCTCTAAGTTTGGGGCTCTTGTGACGGCGCACTGGGGCCGCGGGCGGGGCTCCCCTGCACTCGGGAGCCTCGGCGAGACGCGGCAGGCTGCTTCCTGCTTCCTCGGTCCTCGCAGCCAATCACAGCGCGAGTCGCCTGGCGAGCCTGCGGCAGCTGTGACCAATCACAGCGCGGCTCTCCGGGTGACGTCAGCGGCTGCACTCTCTCGGTCCCGGGCTGTGGCGGTGAAACCACGGGGCAATGCCGGGTGGGCTCCGGCGGTAAATAATTAAATAAAACGGGGCAATGCCGGGTGGGCACCGGCCTCAAATTAGAATATAAAGCAAGGTAGGCACTCGCTATGCCTGGCAAAGCGCTCCAAAGCGCTATAATCAAAATAAAGCGCACCCAGTGCTTAGGGGACAAAGAGAAGCGCTCCCAGCGCCAGGGAGGAAAATAAAGCGCTCTTTAGCGCTATAAGGCAAATGAAAGCGCTTCCAGGCGCTCTGGCAAAAGTATAGCTCCAGTAAGGTCTGGAGGCAGGCAGGGGGGGCAAGGCAGGGCCAGAGCCAGCACACTGGGTCTCCAGGCAGGGAGACAAGCCAAGTGGTGGTCCTCCTGGCCCTAGCAGCAGCAACAGCCCCCTCTGGCAAGGATCCAAAAGTAGAACAGAGAACAAATTGTAAGGGGACACAGCCCCTTCTTATACTGTAAATTCCTTTGTCTTCAGGGTGCAGGGTGGGGGGAAACCAGTTGCAGCTGGCTTGGGAGTACCCTTGATGGCCCAACCACCCCTTTCATTCACTGGGGAGGCTTGGGTCGTTAGACAAACCACAGGGGGGCGGAGCCAGCATTGTGTGGGGAAAAACCCAGCCCATCCAGGACCCAGGTGCACTCCTCCCACACATCACTCATGCTGATCTCACACTCACCACCGGGCAGACCCATCCAGACTTCCTGGAGCCTGGCATGCCAGCCAGCTCCAGCCAATCATGCTCCAGCACCCTCACTGCACACATACATCAATGTCCAGAAGTAGCACTTCCCCTCTAGACACATACATGCAGCACATACCGATGATAACCTACAGGAGAGGGGGGTCAATGAAGGACGCCCTTGTGGAAAATTATCCAGGTGGACCACAACCCAAGGGCTCTTGGCTTTCACAAAGAAAAGGGTTCTTTAGGTGTAAGGTGTGTAAAGCTTGTCAGCACAGTGTAAATACAACAGAATTTTCAACACCGTTTGGAGGGCCAAACAGGGTGATTGCAAAAGCACTTAATTGCAAAACTGACCATGTGATCTATGTGTTGGAGTGCCCATGTGGACTGAGAGACATCGGAAGTACTACCCTACCAGGACACAAGAGGGTACTCCAACACATGAGAGCAATTAAGAATCACGATCAGGCTTATCCAGTGGCCAGACATTTCCATGAACGACATGAGGGTAATCCAAAAGATCTTAGGCACTACCTCATAGACTCTGTCCCAAAGAAAAAATGTGGTGGGAATAGAGAGCGAACTCTTAGACTGCTGGAAATGCATTACATTCTGAGCCTAGATAGTGAACACCCGAATGGTCTTAATAGTTCTGAAGAACTACATGCCAGCCTATAAGGCACAAAAGGGTTCCTGTATTCAAATTACAATATTTAATGACAATAACTCTCTCGAAACTAATTTGATAAAAAAAGTTCACAATTTAAATCTCCTGAGTATGCCATGCAACTGAATAAAGCAATTAGGACTTCAAACTGTGAGATCCGGTATTGTCAAAATAAGATTGAATGAATATGTATATATGTATATACAACTTGATAACATGGTTGCGCCTTATACATCTCTTAAAATTGGGTCTTTTTTTAATCACCTTATCAACTTTTATATCACTTATAATTTTATTGGTTTTACTTTTTCTAACTACAGTCATGGTGCTAGACACTAATAGGATATTGGAGTTAGACGTAGGTATATACACTTTTCCTATTTAGACAATTCCAGTGAGGTTTAAATATTGACAACCTACAAAAATTAGGGTTTCCACTTGCCCTTTATGACTACAAAATCAAAGGAGTAATTAAAACATCTATTGAAATAAAATAAATACAATTAAACTATGTCACTTTTTTGTTAAGTCCCATTAATAAGGTAACGGTATTGGTCTAAAATGAACTAACGAATGAGCAGTGGACAAGAGGAGACACTGCAATATTCGATGGACTCTTAACTATTTATTCAAGCACCTATACAGTATATTTTGTGTATTTATACAGTTATATTTTTCTATACATATTTTTTTTCACATATTTATATGTAAATATGAATGTATCTATATTTTCATTGACTATATATTTGTATAAAATATTGAAATGTATTTATTTATTTGTATAGGTGGAATGAGTCATGACCAGCAACCAAAGGACTGTTAAATGTATATAAAAACGAACAAAGAAACAAAAAAGTGATGAATGTAGCATTTAAGCAGAAATATTATATGTGGGGAAAAAATTGCTTTGCTTATAGATTGCCAAGTAGAAATCACTGGATATTAGCGAGCACCGTGACTATCACTTTAAAATGTGTGGGTATTACACGATCACAAGATCATAGGGAGAGGAATTGGCCTAACGGCTAGGGCGCTCGACCTCGGACCTGGAGGAACTGGGTTCGAGTCTCGGTAACGACGCCAAACATCCTGTGTTTCTGGGCAAATGACTTAATCTCCCCGTGCCTAACAAAAAATGAATGAGTGTTCTCATGTAACGTAACTGGTGCTATGTAAAGCGCTCTGATACCCGATTCGGTTCGGGTCTAGTTCGTGCTATATAAAACTCTGCAAAAAGAAAAAACAAATTGGTGGCTGTTTAAATAAAGAAAAAAACCTCAGAAAAAGTAAAAAAAAGTGGATCAATATTTAAATGAAGTGTATAGGTGGATTGGCATCATGTGATCAGGGACGAAAGGGGTCATGGCTGCCCCATCTGTTTTTGTATCTGTAATGGAATAAAATTCTGAAGGTATTCCAACATCTGTGGTCCGTGCTCTTCATTTCGATATCCTGCGAGAGGAATTGTGAAACTGAGGAGAACTACTCGATATATATATATCATCCAATCATAGACGCCCACTAGAGGGCTTGAATAAATATGGGAAGAAAGATGGTGGTATGATGAAATGCCATTGCAGAAGCCTCTGATGAAAGTCGCAGATCGACTGAAACGAGTAAGGACTGCAATAAATAAAGAACGTTAAACCTTACTGCTGGTGTGCGGCTCGTTGCTTT
Source organism: Lissotriton helveticus (assembly GCF_964261635.1). Classification (NCBI taxonomy): domain Eukaryota; kingdom Metazoa; phylum Chordata; class Amphibia; order Caudata; family Salamandridae; genus Lissotriton; species Lissotriton helveticus. The sequence goes on from NC_136057.1 coordinate 548,057,893, forward strand.
CCCAAAGGAAGGAGTGGAGAAAATATACACAGGCTTGGTTCCGCCCGGAGGATCGCACCGCCAGCAAGTGCGCCGCCCATGTCCCGAACCTGAACCTCCTTGGTGCTCGTGAAAGCGAATAGGGACAGCTGGCGCTACCAGGACTGGCCTTGGTATGGTTTCCCTCAGGGAGCAACAGTAAGGGAACAAACACTTGTTTTAAAAAATCGGCAAATGCGGCATTACCAACTGGAGGGATCACGTTCATACCACAAATCCCAGGATGCATCATTCATCCAATCATAGACGCCCACTAGAGGGCTTGAATATATATGGGAAGAAAGATGGTGGTATGATGAAATGCCATTGCAGAAGCCTCTGATGAAAGTCGCAGATCGACTGAAACGCGTAAGGACTGCAATAAATAAAGAACGTCAAACCTTACTGCTGGTGTGCGGCTCGTTGCTTTCCCAAAGGAAGGAGTGCAGAAAATATACACAGGCTTAGTTCCGCCCGGAGGATCGCACCGCCAGCAAGTGCCCCGCCCATGTCCTGACCCTGAACCTCCTTGGTGCTCGTGAAAGCGAATAGGGACAGCTGGCGCTACCAGGACAGGCCTTGGTATGGTTTCCCTCAGGGAGCAACAGTAAGGGAACAAACATTTGTTTTAAAAAATCGGCAAATGCGGCATTACCCACTGGAGGGATCGCGTTCATACCACAAATCCCAGGATGCATAATTTATCCAATCATAGACGCCCACTAGAGGGCTTGAATAAATATGGGAAGAAAGATGGTGGTATGATGAAATGCCATTGCAGAAGCCTCTGATGAAAGTCGCAGATCGACTGAAACGCGTAAGGACTGCAATAAATAAAGAACGTCATACCTTACTACTGGTGTGCGGCTCGTTGCTTTCCCAAAGGAAGGAGTGGAGAAAATATACATGGGCTTGGTTCCGCCCAGAGGATCGCACCGCCAGCAAGTGCGCCGCCCATGTCCCGACCCTGAACCTCCTTGGAGCTCGTGAAAGCGAATAAGGACAGCTGGCGCTACCAGGACTGGCCTTGGTATGGTTTCCCTCAGGGAGCAACAGTAAGGGAACAAACATTTGTTTTAAAAAATCGGCAAATGCGGCATTACCCACTGGAAGGATCGCGCTCATACCACAAATCCCAGGATGCATCATTCATCCAATCATAGAAGCCCACTAGAGGGCTTGAATAAATATGGGAAGAAAGATGGTGGTATGATGAAATGCCATTGCAGAAGCCTCTGATGAAAGTCGCAGAGCGACTGAAACGCGTAAGGACTGCAATAAATAAAGAACGTCAACGTCAAACCTTACTGCTGGTGTGTGGCTCGTTGCTTTCCCAAAGGAAGGAGTGGAGAATATATATATATATATATATATATATATATATATATATATATATATATATATATATATATATTTTTTTTTTTTTTTAGACACTGACGAAGCTTTTTTAAGCGAAACGCGTCTGTTGAGGGTGACGGGGTTGCAATGAAATATATCAAATCGGAGACCTGTGTGCTGGCCTGTTTGCAGCCTTACCGGAGTGAAAAGTTGCCAGTAGGTAGTTATAGTTAGGACCTATTTTCAAAACTTATGGCCCGCTCCGGTCTGCTCGTATCCTGAAAGTCTCGGGATGATTTGTCAAGCGAGGTCCGAGAAAAAAGGGGGGTCCCAAAACATATTTTCCCCCATGCAATTTTCCATAGGGACCGTTAATCCGAGCTACAGCCCGAACTACTGAACGAAATTACACCAAATTTGTCAAAGAGGCATTCCTTGGTTCACACTTCTGCCTTTTGGTTAAATGGTGTAAATCTGTAGTTGTTTAGATATTAAAGGAAAAATATAGATATATCTGGGCAAATCCTAACGACACATTTCATCGTGAGATCTTATTGGCTGTCAGCACTTCATTTAAGAAGTGTTGGCAGCCATCTTGGGACCAATATACAATATAGCACCTCATTAAAAAGCACTGCTGTTAATAGAAGATTTTAAGACTTTAATTATATTATAAATCATTTGTTGATGGTACCATACTAATTTTAGGAATTGTGGTGTGTTCTAAGGTGATTTTACTGTGTGAAAAAGTCTTCTTCTGGGATATCATGAATCATGTTTAAGTGAAAACTATTTTCTCATGCTTTTCCCACAGAGATTTGGAAGGTGATCTATCAGCTAAACTGAGAGCATATTTTCTATAAATTCACATTATCTTTCTCAGTCATGTGAGAATGAAGTCTGACAGTCTCAGTAAAACATGTATATCCAACAAGGGCAGAGACTGTCAGTTGATTCCTTTGTGTTCTACTGCAGCTACCCTGAGTGTTCTAAAGAACAACTAGAGTGCTAACAGCCTTATAACTTAAGACAAAATTATTGCACACCTGAAGCCATCTTGACTGGAATAAAGTGGTAACTCTTACACCATTTAGTTTAGCAAGGAACAAAATCAGGGGGTTCATTTTGCCACAAAAAGTATGATTAATGATGAAAATTAAGGCACATTTCAAATGACTTCTCAAAACTTCTTCTATTTCATTAAAAAAAACTCTTTGTTTGTGGCATTAATGATGGATGACCCGGCCGTGGAAGAAGCCCGTCTGTGCAAAATGGACCCAGCGACGCCATGCGGTGAGCGCAACATGGGCGCAGGTGCCGCACTTGGAGGCATTTATGTGCTGCTTTTGCGAATACACCTGCTCTAGCAATCCACTGTGAATTACATTTTTCTATGGCTCTAAAGCTGCTCTGGTTCTCTTGCTCTAGAGCAGCTTTGCTGACCTGGTCCCTTTGCTCTAAAGCAGCTCTGCTGACCTGGTTCTCTCCCTCTAAAAGCAGCTCTGCTAACCTGATTCTCTCGCTCTAAAGCAGCTCTACTGACCTGCTTTCTCTGGCTCTACAGCATCTCTGCTGACCTGGTTCTCTGGCTGTAGAGCAGCTCTGCTGATCTGGTTCTTAGGCTCTAGATCAGCTCTGCTGACCTGGTTCTTTGACTTTAAAGCAGCTCTGCTGACCTAGTTCTATGGCTCTAAAGCAGCTCTGCTGACCTGGTTTTCTGGCTCTAGAGTAGCTCTGATGACCTGGTTCTCTGGCTCTAAAGCAGCTCTGCTAACCTGGTACTCTCCCTCTACATCAGCTCTGCTGACCTGGTTCTCTGGCTCCAAAACAGCTCTGCTGACCTGGTTCTCTCCCTCTACAGAGCTCAGCTGACCTGGTTTATCTGGCTCTACAGCAGCTTTGCTGACCTGGTTCTTGGCCTCTAGAGCAGCTCTGCTGACCTGGGTCCCTGGCTCTAGAGCAGCTCTGCTGACCTGGATCTCTGGTTCTAGAGCAGCTCTGTTTACCTGATTCTTAATAATAATAATAATATTAATAATAATTATTGAATTTATACAGCACCTGGTTACACTGTACTAGTGTGTCCCTGCACTGTAAAACGGCTATAGCCAGAGCATCTCAACTGCTATTTCTTCTCACCCGCCCAAAACCTAGCCCCGCCCTACTCTTTGGGAAACAGGTGAGTTTTCAGCTCTTTGCGGAATACAAGCTCCAGCCGGAGACTCAGAGGAAGTCTGTTCCACTTTTGAGCTGCCAAAACACGAAAGGAATGCCCTCCCATTCTCACTCTTCTGAATTTCGGACCCTGAACCTGCCCCGTACCACTAGTTCTCAGCTGTCGGGTGGAGTGTAACGTGGTGAACAGGTTATGGAGATAGGTGGGCCCTTTCCCCTGTAAGATTCGGTGGCCAACACATAGGGCTTTAAACATCACATGTTCCCTAATCGGAAGCCAATGTAGTGTTCTCAGCTCTCTCTTCGAAGGAGCTCTCTTAGGCAGCATCAAGACCGGGCGTGCAGCCACATTCTGTATGCGCTGCAACCTCTGAGTGCACTTAGCATTAGCTCCCAAATAGAGGACATTCCCATAGTCCAGCCTTGATGTTATTAAGGCATGGACAATGGTTTTCCTGGCTGTCAATGGCAGTAAGTCCAATGTCTTCCTGAGAACCCTCAGAATGCCAAAGCAGGTGCCTGCCACCCGTTTAGTGTGGTGCTCAAACGAGATTTTAGTATCGAGCCATACCCCCAAGTTCCTCACATGATCGCTAGGAGTGGGTAGAGGGCCCAGCGCTGGAGGCCACCATGCCGAGGTCCACACCGAAGGAGCCTTCCCCACAATCAGTACCTCCGTCTTATTTCCATTCAATTTGAGGCAATTATTTGCCATCCAAGCCGCCAGTTCCTGCAGACAAGAACTGAAGTTGCTGGCGACCCACTCCTCTGGCTGTGTCAAAGCCACAACCAGTTACATGTCGTCTGCATAGGACACGACTTCCACCCCAGATTTTTCCATGATCTGTGCTACTGGTGCGACATACAAATTAAAAAGGGTCGGGCTAAGACTGGACCCTTGTGGCACCCCCTGTTTCAGGCTGATGTCTTTGGACCGATAGGGTCCCTGTGCCACTTGGAAACTGCGATCTAGCAGAAAGGACTCCAGCATTCCCATACTTTACCCACCACTCCTCCTCTTTTTAGACACTGTAGCAGCGTGTGATGGGCTACAGTGTTGAATGCGGCACTGAGATCCAGCAGGATCAGTGCCGCCATTTGATCTTCGTCCGCAGATTTCCGTAAGGTCGCTGTAGATACCGGTAGTGCTGACTCTGTCGAATGGAGTGCATGGAAACCAGATTGGGTGGGATGGAGCATCTTATGAGCCTCAATATGGGCTGTCAGCTGATTATTGACAGCTTTCTCCGCAATCTTGGCGAGGTACGGCAGGAGTGAGATGGGGCGCAGGTACTCTAATTGCTCCATGCTGATATTAGGCTTTTTTTTCAAGGGGAGCACCATAGCCTCCTTCCAGGTTTCGGTTCCTTCCCCGAGTTAAAGGAGAGCTCTAGTAAGTGTCTAATATAGGGCTCTAGAATCTCCACACTGCCTCTCAGTACTATAGGTGACGCAGAATCTTTAGGGGAGCATGATTTGATTTTACCAGATATTGTGCATAAGGCCTCCCGAGAAGGGACACTGAAGGTCGTAAAGCATTCCATACCTTTTACATTGGTAGGAGTCTCCCCTCCCTTGCAGCCTTCTCTGGCCACGTCCGGGAGAGAAGAGTAGATCCTCTCTACCTTGTGCGCAAAGAACTTTGCCACCCGATTACAGGATTCCTCTGACCCTGTCATAGGAGCAGCAGTGCTGGAGAGGTCAGAGATCTCTTTAAAAACGGAGAACAGCTCCTTCACGGAGTTGTCTGCTCCCTCTATCCTACTGCTATAAAAGGATGTCTGGGGTTTTCTAATTAAGGCGTGGTATTCCTTAAGACCACTTTTATATTCGTTCCTATCTTTGTCAGAAAAGCCTCTCCTCCAGTGTCTCTCCAGGCGTTTGCATGCCGCTTTCTTAAACCAAAGTTCGGCACCGAACCATGGGGCAGATTTAGTTTGTCTCCTTGGTGCGTTACTCGACCAGGGCGCGGTGCTGTCCGTGTCTCCGTGATGTGCCTGTCCAGAGCCTCACAAGCTGACTCTATCCCCAGACCCCCTGGAGGCCCGCCCTGGCCAAGGGCCTTGTTGAACGCCTCCGTGGAGAAGTTTGCCCATTTCCTGCATCTGTCCTTGATTCCCACCTTGCCCTGTGTTTTGATTACTGGTATCGCCACCTTAAATGAGATCAGAAAGTGATCAGACCACACCACGGGTGTCGGGGGGTCAATAGACAGCATCTCCCAGTTCGCAAAAATCGGGTCAAGAAGATGGCCATGGCAATGGGTAGGCAGTTCAGATTTCAAAGTCAGTTGGAGTGCTGCTAATTCCTGCCGGATTTCTTGCACCTCCACACTAGCGGCCTCATCAAAATGGAGGTTCAAGTCTCCCAAAAGTAGGAGCCTCTCATACCTGAGGGCTGGCTGAGTTAAGCTCTTGATCAAACTTGAGGCAAACCGCGCCCCTTTAGTATATGAATGTTAGATGCTGAGATCGAAAAGAACCCAGTTTCACTATCCACAATATCAGCAGTCTCAAGGGTGCACTGAATCTCATGCTTACAGATTATGGCAATCCCTCCACCCCTCCCCGTTGGCATATTAATCCTATTGGTTTCATAGCTGTGAGGGAGAGCTTCCAGAATTTCTGGTGCCGAGGCATTATTAAGCCATGTCTCCGTGAGAAAGAGAACGTCCACCTGCCCATCTTCCAGGTGGTCGTGTATTTCCACCCTGTGCTTCCTTAGCGATCTACAGTTAGTTAGGGAGAGATTCAGCGTCTGACCCCTGTCTCTAAACTTCAGCTGGCAACTTACGGCAAAGGAGCAGTGATTGCACCTTTTACTGTGATTCTCCAGATCCATACTATGCTTGCATTTTCCCCCAGTGTTGAGCACAATGCATGTAGCAGCTAAGAGTTGAATTGCCTTCTTCGAATAAAACCGACAGGGGTTCTGGCCCCTGGTCCCGGCCGGCCGCGGACGGGTGCAGACAGGCTTGCCTCTGGCGCGCCTGCTGCGCAGGACACGAAGCATTGTGGTTTAAACCTGTTTGTCCAATCAGCTGGGAGCAGCTGATTGGGGGGAGTGAGCGGAAGTCGTGATCACTTCCAGTGGCCCCTCCACGCAAACCGAAGAATCGGCGGTGGACCGGAGACCTAGTGCTGAGGGTGTAGTGAGTGGTGGTGAGTAGCAATGATATGGTGCTCAAATAAACAATTATGCAGCGTTTTTTAAAACTTAGTATTATTAAGTAAAAACAATTTTAAAATGGCAGTACCGGTGTTTGGATCCCTTTCCCAGGCGCTCTTCCAACACGCAGTGGCTCTGTCTCTGTCCGCCTCGTATTCTGCGCAAGACGCGATGCCCCACTCTTTATCCTGTTTGTTAGTTCAATCAGCTGGGAGCAGCTGATTGGGGGGAATTAGTGGAAGTCGTAATCACGTCCGGTGGCATGTTCCGGCCCCTCCACGCAAAGCGCAGAATCGGTGGTGGGCCGGGGACCTAGTGCTGAGGGTGCAGTGAGTGGTGGTGAGTAGTAATGCTACGGTGCTCAAATAGACAGTTATGCAGCGTTTTTATAAACTGAGCGTTATTAAGTAAAAACTATTTTAAAATGGCAGCACCGGTGTTTGGACCCCTTTCCCAGGCGCTCTTTCAACACGCAGTGGCTCTGTCTCTTTCCGTTTCGGTCTCGTAAGGCTTAGGCTCTAGAGCAGCTCTGCTGACCTGGGTTCTCTGGCTCTACAATGCTCTGTTGACCTGGTTCTCTGGCTCTAAAGCTGCTATGCTGACGTGGTTTCTCTGGCTTTACAGAAGCTCTTCTCAACTGGTTCTATAGCTTTAAAGCAGCACTGCTGACCTGGTTCTCTGGCACTAAAGCAGCTAAAACAGAAATGCTGACCTGGTTTCTCTGGCTCTACAGCAGGTCTGCTGACCTGGTTCTCTGGCTTTAGAGCAGCTCTGATGACCTAGTTCTTAGACTATAGAAAAGCTCTACTGATCTGGTTCTCTGGCTCTACAACAGCTCTGCTGACCTGGTTCTCTGGCTATAAAGCAGGACTGCTGATCCGGTTCTATGGCTCTAAACCAGTTCTGCTGACCTGGTTCTCTGGCTTTAGAGCAGCTCTGCTGACCTGGTTCTCAGGCTTTAAAGCAGCTCCGCTAACCTGGTTCTCTCCCTCAAAAGTGCACTGCTGACCTGGTTATATGGCTCTAAAACAGCTCTGCAGACCTGGTTCTCTCCCTCTAAAACAGTTCTGCTGAATGGTTTTTCTGGCTCTACAGCAGCTCTGCTGACCTCGTTCTCTGGCTCTAGAGCAGCTCTGCTTTACTAGTTCTTAGGCTCTAGGGCAGCTCTGCTCATCTGGTTCTCTGGCTATACAACAGCTCTGCTGACCTGGTTCTCTGGCTCTAAAGCAGCTCTGCTAACCCGGGTCTATGGCTCTAAAGCAGTTCCTCTGACCTAGTTCTCTGGCTCTAGAGCAGCTCTGCTGACCTGGTCAAGTATACAGGGCACGACAGTCCTGGGTCCCAAGTGCGTGTAAGTCACCTGGACCGGGTTGGCGCAAAGTCCTTTAATCGAGCAATTTTTAATAGTGTTCGCTGTATTACGTGGCTACTCATCCATCGGCTGCAGAAAGTTCTGCACCAACCCGGTCCAGGTGACTTACACGCACTTGGAACCCAGGACTGTCGTGCCCTGTATACTTGTCTTGAGAAAGACCCGCCGCGACCTCAAACAGTGGCGCCCTAAGGGTCTAAACGTCGACATTTCTTCATAGGCCTTATAATTCCAGAATCCCAGCACATTGAAAGAAACAAATAGGATTCTGTAAAATCATACTAGAGGATGGCCTTTATGAAATTAAAACTTGTATATATTTGTATAGATTATTTGTATTGAAATTCATAATTATTGTACATATTGCTTCTGTCACGTGATCACTATTCACTATTGTCACTTCTTGCACTTTTTCAATATATTGACAGTCAATTGTGAATTGTTTTGAATGAATTTTGATAAATATAAAAATACAACAAATTATACACAGGCTTTCTTCCCATTCATTGGAAGAACCTGTTTTGTGTTTTTGTCAGAAGGAGGTTCCTTTATTGCATGTAATAGCATTTTCAAATCATTTGTGTTGTTACCCGACAGAACCACTTCATATTTAATCACATTCTGTTTCTGGCAAAAGTAATCCCTGGATAGCAAGATGTATCCACTTGTTGGACTTTCTGTCCAACTATAAAAATGGAATGGGGTTTATTACGACTGCTGCCACAAACCATAGTATAGGTTTTATTCTTGATGATCTGCAACTTCCTATTAGTTATAAAATCAGCGAACCTATCTATTAGCAGCTGAAGGCCAATTGGAGTCCTGGACAGTAGCACGGCATCATCAGCGTAAAGCAGTACCGGTACATCTATGCCTCTTGCCTGGGGGGCATCTGATTTTACTAAATTTAGTGCTGCGTCTACCTCATTAATAAAAAGGGTAAAAAGCAGAGGGGCGAGGACTCAGCCCTGTCTGATGCCACATCTAATATTAAATGTGGGCATACATTCCCCTCTAACCCCGTACTGGACAGAGATTTGTAGTCTTTTGTACAGCCGTGCTTAAAAATAAATTATTCCCTATGGGGCCCCAAGCTCCAGTAGCATTCGCCATTAAATTGAATGATCCACTAAATCGAACGCACTGCTTACATCCGCAAAACAAAGATAGAGAGAACCTTGCTTAGCATAAGCACATTTCCCAATTAATAAATCTAGGTTTATGCACTGTTCAAGCGTTCCTCACCCTTTCCTAAAACCGTATTGAGTATTAGCTGAAATCCCATTGACCACTCTTCTAGTCTAACGAACAGAATCCTACTCATAATTTTAATGGAGGAATCTAGAAGGGAAATTGGACGGTAATTTTTGGCATCAGATTTATCCCCCTTCTTATCAATAGGAATAATAACAGATTCTACCCATGTAGGTGGGACTCCGTTACTTACAGCGGCATTAAAAACAATTGTTAATAAGGGGGCCCATAGAGCTGGAATAGCTTAATAAACATCAATGGGAACCCCGTCCGGGCCCTGTGCCTTACCTCCCTTACTTGCTTTAATGCCTTGTTCTACTTCATCCAAAGTAAAGTTTAGTGGTACTTTAGGCCAGAGGCTAATATTGGCACTAGAAAAATGACTGGCTTTAAATATACCGGAGAAGTGGGTTACCCAAGCCTCACTACTTACATGGGACATTAACTCTGGGACCAATTCATCTTTTAAGAAAGGGGAGTTGACTGTTGCCCAAAACAATTGGCTGTTAAATGTCTTGGCCGCCTGTGTAAGTAAATTCCAGGCCTCTTGTTGCAGCTCTCTTTTCCGCCACTTGATGGCCAATTTATAATCTGTTCTTAATTTGATTACAAGCAACGGGTCCATAGGTCTACTCATTAACGCCTGTTTTAGCTGTGAGAGCAAAGTAGTGCAAGCATGGTCACACCATCCCTTTTTATAAGTAACTAGCAGCCCAGCCCGTCGTTGTCCGGGGCAGAAATAGAATGTTTGGCACATCACTTACAATCCGCTCCCTGTGACATACGTGATTTATAATGAAAGTGTGAGCAACTGTGCCTCTGAAAGCCTTTTCATTGTAGTAATTGGAAAGAAGTAAACCGTGAGGTTAGCAGCATTAGGTAAGTATCACAAAATGTAAGATCATTTCAGAGCGTTATTTATCATTGAGCTTACACGTCGTTATGTACCTGTTTATTGAAGTTGGTGCTTGAGCCCCCGCCTGAGCACCGGAGCAGTATGCAAAGCTTTGTGATCCCCGCTGGTAGGCTGAGTGGCTTGAGCCCCCGCGTGAGCACCGTAGCAATGCCGCGGCGCGTGAATTTTTGCCCTTTGGTGTTTGGCCACGCCCCTCTGACAACGTCCAGCAGGCGCGCCCCGTGAATGTGGCACCCATTCAGATTTTGCCACGCATTTCAGACAACGGCCAGGCCCACAATGAAGTAATGCGAAGGTTTTTGTTTACAATGCCGTTTTCGCTTTTACCAGTAATGACGGGGAATGGCGCGCCCCGTGCCCCGTGAATGCCGCGCCTATTGGTGTTTGCTGTTTGTCCACGCCCCCCCACAATGCCTACGCCCACAAGGGAGTCCTGTGAAGGTTTGTTTGCCGCGCCCATCGCTGAGAGCACAACGCCCACACCCACAAGGGACAACTTTACCTCTAAGGTTGTTTTACCTTTGAAATGTATATGGTGGCCACTTGTAGCCTATGTCCATCTGCTGCAACTGTCCTTTCCAATTCTGTATTGGGTGTTGTGATTGGTGCTGTGGTTCCTAAGATGACCCGCCTCAAAGGTTTGGGCTCTCTCCTTATTATATTAGTATAGATTTCCCGGTTACCAGACCTTGTAAAGTAAGTATCTATAGAATAATTGATTTTGATAAAATTCCTTAAAATCAGTGCAGGCTCACAATTAATATTCAAGTTGTCATTTATCTCCACAAAGCAATCCATTACAATATTTTTTGACACCTTATCCGCATGCACCCCTTTCCATTTTAATCTAGTACTATTGGGTCTATGAGGGTTAATGTTACCCACATTTCTTGTAATATTAACAGACCTGGATTCCCAGATTACAGTTGTCAAAATAATACAATTGTGGTCACTGAGTAAGGATTCTTCAATCCTGGGGGCCATACATAAAGGGATGATATTTGAGGAAACCAAAACGTGATTGATAGTTGAATTTGAATTCCTAACAGTAAAAGTAGAGATCACATTACCACATCCGTCTCTAGCATTTTGCAAGTGTTCCTAGTCATAATCTGCCATAATTTTATTTAATGACTCACCATATAAATTGTGAGGGAAGTGGAAATCGTCTTCTCCTTTATCTCTCTGCACCCCACAGACCCTTAATGAAGACATAGAAATGAAAATGAAATGAAAAATTATATTTATATAGCGCCAAAACTACCCGGAGGCCTCGCAGCGCTTACATTGATTGCTGAAGTGGGCTACCAGGGAAGTTACCAAATTTTAGTGTACAAGTGTGTTTTCAGCGCTTTCCTGAAAGCCATCCTGTTTGGGTTCCCTCTCAAGGCGAGGGGAAGGGAGTTCCAGAGCCTAGCAGCCGTGTGGGAAAAAGAGCGACCACCCCACCTTGCTTTGTTGATTTTTGTTGTGGAGGCTAGATGCAGTGATCTGGAGCGGAGGGCTCTGGGGGGGACCTAGGGCAGAACAAAGGGAAACAGGATGGCAGGCCCGTTCGGTGGAAGGATTTGTGCACAATGCACATGGCCTTGAACTGAGCTCTGGCAGCAACTGGAAGCCAGTTAAGATCTTTAAGGGCATGCTTGGCTGACTGCCAACGAGGGATGTTGTACAGTAGGCAAGTGGCACAGTTTTGTGTAACCTGGAGCCTGTGGGTCACAGCTACCGGGGCTCCTAGGTATAAAGCGTTTCCATAATCCAGGCGAGAGAGGATCAGGGCCTGGACCATGATTCTCCTCACCTGGAGAGGGAGCAAAGGGAGCACTTTACGGAGCATCTTCATAAGCTCCACACATGTAGCAGCTGTTTTGGTGGCTTGAACCGAGTAGTCAAGCGCCTTGTCGAGCCAAATGCCCAGGCTCTTTATCTGAGGTTTGGGGGGGGGACGCCGAGGCAGGTGGGCCAAATAGAGGCCAAAGAAGTCAATGGAGAGTTGCCCAGCAGCATAACCTCCGTCTTCTCTCCGTTGAGTTTGAGGCAGGAGAGTTGCATCCACCTAGCAACAGCCTCCAGACAGGGACCTAAGGTGTTGGACGACCCTTCCGTGTGGTCAAGAGAGACCACCAGTTGGGTATCGTCCGCGTAGGTGACAATACGCACACCAAAGGGTTGGACTTTCCCCGCTAGAGGTTGCATATAAACGTTAAAAAGCGTGGGGCTCAGGGAGGAGCCCTGAGGCACCCTGCAGCAAGAGGATGATTGGAGGAGGCTACCTCATGCTCAAACACCTAGAAGAAGCGCTCATCCAGGAAGGAGGACAGCCATTCCAGTGCCGCGCCCGACACACCCAGACCCATTAAACGATGTAATAAGGTGGTATGGTTGACTGTGTCGAACGCGGCGCTGAGATCGAGTAAAATGATGGCTGCCTTTCCTCCCCGGTCCAGCACGGCTCAGGTTTCCTCCGTTACCGCAATAAGGGCAGTTTCGGTCCCGTGCTGGGGGCGGAACCCTGTCCGAGAGGCACCAAGCAGACCCGCTGATTCCAGGTAGTCTACTAAGATGGTGTTAACGTGCCTCTCAAGCAATTTACTCATCCAGCCGAGTAAGGAGATTGGGCGGAAGTTGGCCAAATTGTTCTGGTCCAGGGAGGGCTTTTTTAATAGAGCCTTGACCATCGCACACTTCCAAGGGGCAGGGACAGAGTTAGTGGTGATGGAGGCATTAGGAACATTCAAAATAGCCGGGCGGATAGCGTCCCAGGCCTTAGTGAGAATCTGCGGAGGTGCTGGGTCGTTAGGGGATCCCGAGGTGACTTTAGGGATGATTTTATCGAGCGTAATGGAGTCCAGCAAAGGGAATTTGTCCAGCGTGCGAAGGGCAGTGGGAACAGTCTCGGAGGAGATGGTAGATCCCCCAACCTCAACCTATTCTTACCCCCGGAGAATGAAGAATAGATGGTCTGAATCTTCTGAAGAAGTAAGAGGCTAAATTATCACAACAGGATTGGGGCCCCGCTGGTGACAGACGCTCGGGGGCGGGAGAAATTAAAGACTTAGCTATTTTAAAAATTTCTTTGGGAGAGTTAGCGGCTAAATTAATTTTCGAGTCATAGAATAGAGCTTGCGCAGATTTCATTTCAAGTTTATAGAGCTTTATTGCGGCTCTGTAGTCTGCTTTTTTTGAGAGTGAGCGATCCCTTCTCCAAGCTCTCTCCAATTTGCGACAGGATTGCTTCATGAGCCTAAGAGCAGGGGAGTACCAAGGGGCCACTTTAGGTCTTTCTATCCGGTCGAGGGATTTCTTAGGGAGGACTTGGTCAAGAGTACAGGTAATCCAGTTGTCAAAATTGGCAGTGGCCGTATTGGGATTGGTCACCATCACAGGAGGATGTTCATTAAGGGCCTGTATCCACTCAGGAGACGGGAGCGAGGCCCATTTCCTTCCCCATCATTTGTTATGGCTCTGTAGGATAGGGCGGGTGCTTAGGGACCACACAAAGGGTATTAAAAAATGATCGGTCCAGGGTAAGGGAATAGGTACCTCGACCATGAGGTTATCTAGGTTGCTGAAATTATGATCAAGGAGATCCCTTTCTGCCGTAGGTCAATAGCCAGGAAGTTCGAACGAAGACTATTGGCTACTGAGTCAGATGGGTCGTCTAAATGTAAATTCAGATCGCCCAACACGGTGAAATTTGCCGAAGTAAGCACTAAATTGGCGGCTATGTCTGTGAAATTAGTGACGAAATTACCAAGAGTCCCAGGTGGTCGGTAAGCTAGAACCCCAGTGAAGGACATATAGAAATATTAAAATCGCCGACCCAAATGAAATAAAAAATAACATTTTCCTCTGCACTCAGCTTCTCAATCACAATCTCTAAATCCTTAATGACTTTAGACTGAGTATTATCAAAGATGGTATTATAAAAATTAATTAAGAGAACATCCCGGGCATGTTTTTGGTATAGCCAGAGGATCTGCAAATGTGCTCCGATGTTCAAGTACCTTTTCCCTTCTAGTGGCAGACTTGTTAAAACAAGAGTTAGAAGGCCCCCCTTTGCTCTACCAGCTGTCGAACCCTGTGCTGGTAGATTATACGAAACAAACCCATCATAGCTAACCAGTTCTGTACACCAAGTCTCTTGAAGTCAGATAATATCATGGAAACTAAGGAAGTCCATCCTGCCCAACTTTTCCCCTTTAGAAGCCAACCCAGCTATATTCCAACTAGCTATAGATATCCCTTTGATATTACATATAGCTTCCGGCTCTAATGGTGGGATGGTATTTCCTTCATGGGGGACCCCCTCATCTAAATTGATATAACTTTCGCCTCCTAGAACTATACTATGCCGTGGGGTATCCACAGTCACGGTTCCCTGTCCATCTATATTTTCCCCTTCTGTGACGACAGTCCTATGATTAGCCGCCATATCAATTATAGGGCGGTCCAAAACCTGTCAATCATTCACATCAAGGGTACTAAGTGCTTGGAATCGGTTGTACACGGGAACCTCAAACATGGATTGTGATAGTAAAGCCCTTCTATTTATATGATGGTCTGGAGTTGTCCCACCATGGGTTTCATGCATTAAATGGCTATAAAAAAAGCCAAGAGGGCATAACGAAATACCCTCTACATTAAGTGGTAACGTTGCTAATCTAATCAAAGAGGTGCTAGCATAGTGAGGGTTTTTAAAATGAATAATGACAGTCACCCCGTATACTCTTTTTTGATTGCCCTATCCAATTGACCCTTCTAGTTGTAAGGATTTGGTCAGAATGATTCACTAGGAACCCGCAATGGTGATTAGGCCAGTGCACCGTTTTATTCTTAAGCGATTCGTGGGTTTCCATCTGGGTTCGATTTAGGGCCGGTACATTCGTCAAAACTGCCACATACGGAGCACAATCGGGGAGTAGATTTATTGTATTACTACATTTTCCCTCCATTGATATTCTCTGTGGCCAGGTTTTGGTCTCCTGGATATTCTCCCTGCTACAGATAACTTGAATACTATCACCCCCACAGATGTCCTTCTCCTGCCCAACATTACCTCTTGCCTCCATCAGTGATGTTACTACAGACACATTACTGGTGTTTTAGGGCGTTCCGCCGGTGTATCTTTTATTGCCTTAAGTAACTCATTTTGGAGAATTAACTCCCCTCCTAACCTGGTGACTTCTTCATTCAGTAGATCTAATTTATCGAACAGTGGCTTAAGGTAGATGTCGATTTTAGCAGCCAATGCATTAATGATCTGATCTACCTGTATACCTTTTCAAGCCTCAGAGTTAATATTAGCTGATTGCTCATCTATATTAGGTGCAGCAATAGATTTAGATCCCTTACCAGCACTAGTTGTCCCCCGTTTGAGTTGGGTATTCCTACAACCCCTTTTTGCTCTAGGGGCAGGTGCCACACTAGGTGACTACCTTGACACAGGCCTTGATTGGTTTAACTCCTAAGCTAGAAGAATCACCACTCTCAGCAGTGGTTCAATCAAAGATACAAGGGACGTAGCCGACAAACTGCCCAGACCCAGTGAAAGTCGGTGTTCGGCCCTGTCAATTTCATCATTGATAGCACTCACTGCTTTTACAAGGTAGGTATCAATAGTTGCGCCCTCATGCTCAACAGGGGTTTTATTTCCCTTACGTTTTGCCATTTTCTAAAATATCAATTAAACTATAAAATTACCTGAACCGCAGCCACAAAACCTAAATATTAAATTAAATATTAATCAAACAGTCAGTCAAGATCCGTGAAAGCTTAACCGCATGGGAGACGCTTGGGCACATTAGGCAGGCCAGCTGCTCATTATCGCTTCGGCTTATCCTATAGGACACTTCAATGATATACAAAATAAAAATAATTAACCAAGAGAGATGGCCCAGCCCAGCCTTGGATAGTCTCGGATGGGCTTTGCCCATGCCCGTTCCGCCAAGCGGGTATCGTGAGCTCCTAAATAGCCGCCGGTGATGGTGGGAGGGGGTAAAGGGCTGACTCTGCCCCGCTGAATACTGGTCACTCGAGTCCACAGTAAAGTGCCCCCGTAGTTCTTTGACGAAGCGTCACCCGAAGGAGTCAAAATCACGAAATCACGAGGTTACCAAATGGAGACATCCGTCCAATAATACACACTCCTTCGTGGCAAAATCAGTTGTTAAGAGTTTATGGCCATCCTGCCGGTTGCCTGGAGCTCATAAACAGTAGCCTATCGCCTATAGTCCGAAGCACCCAAAGCACCAAAGTGTAAAAAGAGGATTCTTCTCTTTTTCTTCCCTTTTTCTCTCTCTTTCCTTTCCTTTCCTTTATCCCACGTTTTTTCTTAGTGCTCAGTTCAGTGCTTGCATCACCTTTCTCGCCAGTTCTCTGGTTTTGACTGCATTGCGCTGCAAATCGACCATCAACGCCGGGCAGCCTCTCCCTCCGCGCTCACCACTCTTACCCCCTCTCACCTGGGAAGCTGGAAGGCTCAGAAGGCTCAGATGACGAGCGCTGCGGGTCACGGATCTGGAGCCTAAACAAACGGCATCGGCACACAAACGGAAGTGGGTGCAGGAATCCCTCGACGATGACTTTGCAGTCAGCCTTTCAACGTAGAACCGTCAAAAGGAATATAGAGCCATGAGAAGGCAGAAGCGTTGACATTAGCATCAGCGAACACATCGGCAGCAATCCGCCATCACTGGAGGGGGTGGAGCTATCACAAAGTCTCTGACTCTAAAGCCGCCCTGCTAACCTGGTTCTCAACCTCTAAATCAGCTCTGCTGACCCGGTTCTCTGGCTCTAGAGCAGCTCTTCTGACTTGGTTCTCTGGCTCTAAAGCAGCTCTGCAGATCTGGTTTCTCAAGCTCTAGAGCAGTTCTGTTGACCTGGCTCTCTGGCTCTATAGCAGCTCTGCTGACATGGTTCCCTCCCTCTAAAACAGCTCTGCCGACCTGGATCTCTGCCTCTAGAGCAGCTTTGCTGACCTGGTTCTCCGGCTCTAAAACAGCTCTGCTGACCTGGTTATATGGCTCTAAAGCAGTACTGCTGATCTGGTTCTCTGGCTCTAGAGCAGCTCTGCTAACCTGTTTCTCTCGCTCTAAAGAAGCTCTGCTGACCTGGTTTTCTCCCTCTAAAGAGCTCTGCTGACCTGGTTCTCTGGCTCTAAAGCAGTTCTGCTGACCTGGTTCTCTCCCGCTAAAGCATCTCTGCTGACCTGGTTTCTCTTGCTCTAGAGCAGCTCTGCTGACCTGGTTCTCTGGCTCTAAATCAGTTCTGCTGACCTGGTTCTCTGGTTCTAGAGCAGCTCTGCTGACCTTGTCCCTTGGCTCTAAAGCAGCTCTGCTGACCTGGTTCTCTCCCTCTAAAGCAGCTCTGCTGACCTGGTTCTCTCCCTCTAAAGCAGCTCTACTGAACTGGTTTCTCTGGCTCTACATAAGCTCTGCTGACCTGGTTCTCTGGCTCTAGAGCAGCTCTGCTGACCTGGTTCAGAGGCTCTAGAACAGCTCTGCTGACCTGGTTCTCTGGCTCTAAAACAGCTCTGCTGACTTAGTTCTATGGCTGTAATGCAGCTCTGCTGACCTGGTTCTCTGGCTCTAGAGGAGCTCTGATGAACTGGTTCTCTGGCTCTAAAGCAACCCTGCTGACCTGGTTCTCTCCGTCTAAATCAGCTCTGTTTACCTGGTTCTCTGCCACTAGAGCAGCTCTGATGACCTGGTTCTATGGCTCTAAAGCAGCTCTGCTGACCTGGTACTCTGGCTCTAGAGCAGCTCTGCTTCCTTGGTTCTATGGCTTTAAAGTAGCTCTGCTGACCTGGTTCTCTCCCTCGAAAGCAGCTCTGCTGACCTGGTTTCTCTAGCTTTAGAGCAGCTCTGCTGACCTGGAGGATGTATGTCGTTCCAAAAGCATGCTTTTACCACGCATGCCTTTACAACGCAGGTTTTACAACGCAAGTCATTACAACGACTTGCGTTGGGTGGCGCTGGATAGTGAATAGTTTAATTTACTATTCCAACTCCAGTCCCCGTGGATAGTAGGGAAGGTTTTGGATAGTAAATTAAACTATTACCTATCCTACAGCGCCCTCCAGCGCAAGTCGTTGTAATGACTTGCGATGTAAATCCTGCGTTGTAAAGGTACTGCGTGGTAAAAGTTGCGTCGTAAAGGATGTTTCCCGACCTGGATCTCTACCTATAGAGCAGCTCTGCTGACCTGGTTCTCTGACTCTAAAGCAGCTCTGCTGACCTGGTTCTATGGCTCTAAAGCAGTACTGCTGATCTGGTTCTCTGGCTAGAGCAGTTCTGCTGACCTGTTTCTCTGGCTCTAAAGAAGCTCTGCTGACCTGGTTCTCTCCCTCTAAAGAGTTCTGCTGACCTGGATCTCTGGCTCTCCAATAGTTATGCTGACCTGGTTCTCTCCCGCTAAAGTATCTCTGCTCACCTGTTTCTCTGCCTCTAGAGCAGGTCTGCTGACCTGGTCCTACGGCACTAAAGCAGTTCTGCTGATATGGTTCTCTGGCTCTAGAGTAGCTCTGCTGACTTGGTTCTCTGACTCTAAAGCAGCTTTGCTGACCTGGTTCTCTCCCTTTAAAGCAGCTCTGCTGACCTGGTTTCTCCAGCTCTAGAGCAGTTCTGCTGACCTGGTTCTTAGGCTCTAAAGCAGCTCTGCTGACATGGTTCCCTCCCTCTAAAACAGCACTGCTGACCTGGATCTCTGCCTTTAGAGCAACTCTGCTGACCTGGTTCTCTGGCTCTAAAACAACTCTGCTGACCTGGTTCTATGGCTCCAAAGCAGTACTGCTGATCTGGTTCTCTAGCTCTAGAGCAGCTCTGCTGACCTGTTTCTCTGGCTCTAAAGCACTTCTGCTGTCCTGGTTCTCTCCCGCTAACGCATCTCTACTGATCAGGCTCTAGAGCAGCTCTGCTGACCTGGTTCTCTGGCTCTAAAGCAGTTCTGCTGAACTGGTTCTCTGGTTCTATAGCAGCTCTACTGACCTGGTCCCTTGGCTCTAAAGCAGCTCTGCTGACCTGGTTTTCTCGCTATAAGGAGCTCTGCTGACCTGGTTCTCTGGCTCTAAAGCAGTTCTGCTGTCCTGGTTCTCTCCCGCTAAATCATCTCTGCTGACCTGGTTTCTCTGGCTCTAGAGCAGCTCTGGTGACCTGGTTCTCCTTGGCTCTAAAGCAGTTCTGCTGAACTGGTTCTCTGGCTCTATAGCAGCTCCACTGACCTGGTCCCTTGGCTCTAAAGCAGCTCTGCTGACCTGGTTTTCTCCCTATAAGGAGCTCTGCTGACCTGGATCTCTCCCTCTAAAGCAGTTCTGCTGACCTGGTTCTCTCACTCTAGAGCAGCTCTACTGACCTGGTTTCTCTGGCTCTGCATCAGCTCTGCTGACCTGGTTCCATGGCTCTAGAGCAGCTCTGCTGACCTGGTTCTGAGGCTCTAGAACAGCTCTGCTGGCCTGGTTCTCTGGCTCTAAAGCAGCTCTGCTGACTTAGTTCTATGGCTCTAAAGCAGCTCTGCTGACCTGGTTCTCTGGCTCTAGAGTAGAGGAGCTCCATTGAACTGGTTCTCTGGCTCTTAAGCAGCCCTGCTGACCTGGTTTTCTCCCTCTAAATCCGCTCTGATTAGCTGGTTCTCTGCCTCTATAGCAGCTTTGCTGACCTGGTTTTATGGCTTCACAGCAGCTCTGCTGACCTGGTTCTCTCCCTCGAAAGCAGCTCTGCTGACCTGGTTTCTCCAGCTCTAGAGCAGCTCTGCTGACCTAGATCCCTGCCACTAGAGCAGCTCTGCTGACCTGGTTGATCTGACTCTAAAGCTGCTCTGCAGACCTGGTTCTCTGGCTCTATAGCAGATCTGATGAACTGGTTCTCTGGCTCTGAAGAAGCTCTGCTGACCTGGTTCTCTCCCTCTAAATCAGCTGTGCTCACCTGGTTCTCTCCCTCTAAATCAGCTGTGCTCACCTGGTTCTCTGCCTCTAGAGCAGATATGTTGACCTGGTTCTATGACTCTAAAGCAGCTATACTGACCTGGTACTCTAGCTCTAGAGCAGCTCTGCTTACTTGGTTCTATGGCTCTAAAGCAGCTCTGCTGACCTGGTTCTCTACCTCGAAAGCAGCTCTGCTGACCTGGTTTCTCCAGCTCTAGAGCAGCTCTGCTGACCTGGAGGATGTATGTCGTTGCAACGCATGCTTTCACCACGCATGCCTTTACAACGCAGGTTTTACAACGCAAGTCGTTACAACGACTTGCGTTGGGTGGCGCTGGATAGTGAATAGTTTAATTTTCTATTCCAACTCCAGTCCCCGTGGATAGTAGGGAAGGTTTTAGATAGTAAATTAAACTATTACCTATCCTACAGCGCCCTCCAGCGCAAGTCGTTGTAATGACTTGCGAAGTAAATCCTGCGTTGTAAAGGTACTGCGTGGTAAAAGTTGCATCGTAAAGGATGTTTCCCGACCTGGATCTCTACCTATAGAGCAGCTCTGCTGACCTGGTTCTCTGACTCTAAAGCAGCTCTGCTGACCTGGTTCTATGGCTCTAAAGCAATACTGCTGATCTGGTTCTCTGGCTCTAGAGCAGTTCTGCTGACCTGTTTCTCTGGTTCTAAAGAAGCTCTGCTGACCTGGTTCTCTCCCTCTAAAGAGCTCTGCTGACCTTGATCTCTGACTCTCAAATAGTTCTGCTGACCTGGTTCTCTCCCACTAGAGTGTCTCTGCTGACCTGGTTCTGAGGCTCTAGAGCAGCTCTGCTGACCTGGCTCTCTGGCTCTAAAGCAGCTCTGCTTACCTAGTTCTATTACTCTAAAGCAGCTCTCTGACCTGGTTCTCTGGCTCTAGAGGAGCTCTGATGAACTGGTTCTCTGACTCTAAAGCAGCCCCGCTAAGCTGGTTCTTTCCCTCTAAATCAGCTCTGCTGACCTGGTTCTCTGCCTCAAGAGCAGGTCTGCTGACCTGGTCCTACGGCACTGAAGCAGCTCTGCTGATATGGTTCTCTGGCTCTAGAGTAGATCTGCTGACTCGGTTCTCTGACTCTAAAGCAGCTCTGCTGACCTGGTTCTCTCCCTCTAAAGCAGCTCTGCTGACCTGGTTTCTCCAGCTCTAGAGCAGTTCTGCTGACCTGTTTCTTAGGCTCTAAAGCAGCTCTGCTGACATGGTTCCCTCCCTCTAAAACAGCACTGCTGACCTGGATCTCTACCTCTAGAGCAACTCTGCTGACCTGGTTCTCTGGCTCTAAAACAACTCTGCTGACCTGGTTCTATGGCTCTAAAGCAGTACTGCTGATCTGGTTCTCTAGCTCTAAAGCAGCTCTGCTGACCTGTTTCTCTGGCTCTAAAGCAGTTCTGCTGTCCTGGTTCTGTCCCGCTAAAGCATCTCTGCTGACCTGGTTTCTCTGGCTCTAGAGCAGCTCTGCTGACCTGGTTCTCTGACTCTAAAGCAGCTCTGCTGACCTGGTTCTATGGCTCTAAAGCAGTACCGCTGATCTGGTTCTCTGGCTAGAGCAGTTCTGCTGACCTGTTTCTCTGGCTCTAAAGAAGCTCTGCTGACCTGGTTCTCTCCCTCTAAAGAGTTCTGCTGACCTGGATCTCTGGCTCTCCAATAGTTATTCTGACCTGGTTCTCTCCCGCTAAAGTATCTCTGCTGACCTGTTTCTCTGCCTCTAGAGCAGGTCTGCTGACCTGGTCCTACGGCACTAAAGCAGTTCTGCTGATATGGTTCTCTGGCTCTAGAGTAGCTCTGCTGACTTGGTTCTCTGACTCTAAAGCAGCTTTGCTGACCTGGTTCTCTCCCTCTAAAGCAGCTCTGCTGACCTGGTTTCTCCAGCTCTAGAGCAGTTCTGCTGACCTGGTTCTTAGGCTTTAAAGCAGCTCTGCTGACATGGTTCCCTCCCTCTAAAACAGCACTGCTGACCTGAATCTCTGACTTTAGAGCAACTCTGCTGATCTGGTTCTCTAGCTCTAGAGCAGCTCTGCTGACCTGTTTCTCTGGCTCTAAAGCACTTCTGCTGTCCTGGTTCTCTCCCGCTAACGCATCTCAACTGATCAGGCTCTAGAGCAGCTCTGCTGACCTGGTTCTCTGGCTCTAAAGCAGTTCTGCTGAACTGGTTCTCTGGGTCTATAGCAGCTCTACTGACCTGGTCCCTTGGCTCTAAAGCAGCTCTACTGACCTGGTTTTCTCGCTATAAGGAGCTCTGCTGACCTGGTTCTCTGGCTCTAAAGCAGTTCTGCTGTCCTGGTTCTCTCCCGCTAAATCATCTCTGCTGACCTGGTTTCTCTGGCTCTAGAGCAGCTCCGGTGACCTGTTTCTCCTTGGCTCTAAAGCAGTTCTGCTGAACTGGTTCTCTGGCTCTATAGCAGCTCTACTGACCTGGTCCCTTGGCTCTAAAGCAGCTCTGCTGACCTGGTTTTCTCCCTATAAGGAGCTCCGCTGACCTGGATCTCTCCCTCTAAAGCAGTTCTGCTGACCTGGTTCTCTCACTCTAGAGCAGCTCTACTGACCTGGTTTCTCTGGCTCTACATCAGCTCTGCTGACCTGGTTCCATGGCTCTAGAGCAGCTCTGCTGACCTGGTTCTGAGGCTCTAGAACAGCTCTGCTGGCCTGGTTCTCTGGCTCTAAAGCAGCTCTGCTGACTTAGTTCTATGGCTCTAAAGCAGCTCTTCTGACCTGGTTCTCTGGCTCTAGAGTAGAGGAGCTCCATTGAACTGGTTCCCTGGCTCTTAAGCAGCCCTGCTGACCTGGTTTTCTCCCTCTAAATCCGCTCTGATTACCTGGTTCTCTGCCTCTATAGCAGCTTTGCTGACCTGGTTTCATGGCTTCACAGCAGCTCTGCTGACCTGGTTCTCTCCCTCGAAAGCAGCTCTGCTGACCTGGTTTCTCCAGCTCTAGAGCAGCTCTGCTGACCTAGATCCCTGCCTCTAGAGCAGCTCTGCTGACCTGGTTGATCTGACTCTAAAGCTGCTCTGCAGACCTGGTTCTCTGGCTCTATAGCAGATCTGATGAACTGGTTCTCTGGCTCTGAAGAAGCTCTGCTGACCTGGTTCTCTCCCTCTAAATCAGCTGTGCTCACCTGGTTCTCTCCCTCTAAATCAGCTGTGCTCACCTGGTTCTCTGCCTCTAGAGCAGATATGTTGACCTGGTTCTATGACTCTAAAGCAGCTATACTGACCTGGTACTCTGGCTCTAGAGCAGCTCTGCTTACTTGGTTCTATGGCTCTAAAGCAGCTCTGCTGACCTGGTTCTCTACCTCGAAAGCAGCTCTGCTGACCTGGTTTCTCCAGCTCCAGAGCAGCTCTGCTGACCTGGAGGATGTATGTCGTTGCAACGCATGCTTTCACCACGCATGCCTTTACAACGCAGGTTTTACAACGCAAGTCGTTACAACGACTTGCGTTGGGTGGCGCTGGATAGTGAATAGTTTAATTTTCTATTCCAACTCCAGTCCCCGTGGATAGTAGGGAAGGTTTTAGATAGTAAATTAAACTATTACCTATCCTACAGCGCCCTCCAGCGCAAGTCGTTGTAATGACTTGCGAAGTAAATCCTGTGTTGTAAAGGTACTGCGTAGTAAAAGTTGCATCGTAAAGGATGTTTCCCGACCTGGATCTCTACCTATAGAGCAGCTCTGCTGACCTGGTTCTCTGACTCTAAAGCAGCTCTGCTGACCTGGTTCTATGGCTCTAAAGCAGTACTGCTGATCTGGTTCTCTGGCTCTAGAGCAGTTCTGCTGACCTGTTTCTCTGGTTCTAGGAAGCTCTGCTGACCTGGTTCTCTCCCTCTAAAGAGCTCTGCTGACCTTGATCTCTGGCTCTCAAATAGTTCTGCTGACCTGGTTCTCTCCCACTAAAGTGTCTCTGCTGACCTGGTTCTGAGGCTCTAGAGCAGCTCTGCTGACCTGGCTCTCTGGCTCTAAAGCAGCTCTGCTTACCTAGTTCTATTACTCTAAAGCAGCTCTCTGACCTGGTTCTCTGGCTCTAGAGGAGCTCTGATGAACTGGTTCTCTGACTCTAAAGCAGCCCTGCTAAGCTGGTTCTTTCCCTCTAAATCAGCTCTGCTGACCTGGTTCTCTGCCTCTAGAGCAGGTCTGCTGACCTGGTCCTACGGCACTGAAGCAGCTCTGCTGATATGGTTCTCTGGCTCTAGAGTAGCTCTGCTGACTCGGTTCTCTGACTCTAAAGCAGCTCTGCTGACCTGGTTCTCTCCCTCTAAAGCAGCTCTGCTGACCTGGTTTCTCCAGCTCTAGAGCAGTTCTGCTGAACTGGTTCTTAGGCTCTAAAGCAGCTCTGCTGACATGGTTCCCTCCCTCTAAAACAGCACTGCTGACCTGGATCTCTGCCTCTAGAGCAACTCTGCTGACCTGGTTCTCTGGCTCTAAAACAACTCTGCTGACCTGGTTCTATGGCTCTAAAGCAGTACTGCTGATCTGGTGTTCTAGCTCTAGAGCAGCTCTGCTGACCTGTTTCTCTGGCTCTAAAGCAGTTCTGCTGTCCTGGTTCTCTCCCGCTAAAGCATCTCTGCTGACCTGGTTTCTCTGGCTCTAGAGCAGCTCTGCTGACCTGGTTCTCTGGCTCTAAAGCAGTTCTGCTGAACTGGTTCTCTGGCTCTATAGCAGCTCTACTGACCTGGTCCCTTGGCTCTAAAGCAGCTCTGCTGACCTGGATCGCTCCCTCTAAAGCAGTTCTGCTGACCTGGTTCTCTCACTCTAAAGCAGCTCTACTGACCTGGTTTCTCTGGCTCTACATCAGCTCTGCTGACCTGGTTCTCTGGCTCTAGAGCAGCTCTGCTGACCTGGTTCTGAGGCACTAGAAGAGCTCTGCTGACCTGGTTCTCTGGCTCTAAAGCAGCTCTGCTGACTTAGTTCTATGGCTTTAAAGCAGATCTGCTGACCTGGTTCTCTGGCTCTAGAGGAGCTCCGATGAACTGGTTCTCTGGCTCTTAAGCAGCCCTGCTGACCTGGTTTTCTCCCTCTAAATCCGCTCTGATTAACTGGTTCTCTGCCTCTAGAGCAACTCTGCTGACCTGGTTCTATGGCTCTACAGCAGCTCTGCTGACCTGGTCCTCTCCCTCGAAAGCAGCTCTGCTGACCTGGTTTCTCCAGCTCTAGAGCAGCTCTGCTGACCTAGATCTCTGCCTCTAGAGCAGCTCTGCTGACCTGGTTCATCTGACTCTAAAGCAGCCCTGCCGACCTGGTTCTCTGGCTCTATAGCAGCTCTGATGAACTGGTTCTCTGGCTCTGAAGAAGCTCTGCTGACTTGGTTCTCTCCCTCTAAATCAGCTCTGCTCACCTGGTTCTCTGCCTCAAGAGCTGATCTGTTGACCTGGTTCTATGACTCTAAAGCAGCTATACTGACCTGGTTCTATCCCTCTAAAGCACTTCTGCTGACCTGCTTTCTCAGGTTCTAGAGCATCTCTGCTAACCTGGTTTTCTGGCTCTAAAGCAGCTCTGCTGACATGGTTCTCTCCCTCTAAAGCAGCTCTACTGACATGGGTCTCTGCCTCTAGAGCAGCTCTGCTGACCTGGTTCTCTGGCTCTAAAGCAACTCTGCTGACCTGGTTCTATGGCTCTAAAGCAGTACTGGTGATCTGGTTCTCTGGCTCTAGAGCAGCTCTGCTGACTTGGTTCTCTGGCCCTGAAGCAGCTCTGCTAACCAGGTTCTCTCCCTCTCCTCTAAAGAGCTCTGCTGACCAGGTTCTCTGGCTCTAAAGCAGTTCTGCTGACCTGGTTCTCTCCCTCTAAAGCATCTCTGCTGACCTGGTTTCTCTGGCTCTAGAGCTGCTCTGCTGACCTGGTTCTCTAGGTCTAAAGCAGCTATGCTGACCTGTTTCTCTCCCTCTAAAGCAGCTCTGCTCACCTGGTTTCTCCTGCTCTACAGCAACTCTGCTGACCTGGTTTTCTCCCTCTAAAGCTGTTCTGCTGACCTTGTTCTCCCACTCTAAAGCAGCTTTACTGACCTTGTTTCTCTGGCTCTACAGCAGCTCTGCTGATCTGTTTATCTAGCTCTAGAGCAGCTCTGCTGATCTGGTTCTTATTCTCTAAAGCAGCTCTGCTGACCTGGTTCTCTGGCTCTAAAGCGGCTCTGCTGTCCTGGTTCTGTCCCTCTAAACCAGCTCTGCTGACCTGTACTCTTCCTCTAGAGCAGCTCTGCTGACCTGGTTCTATGGCTCTAATGCATCTCTGCTGACCTGGTTCTATGGCTCTAAATAAGCTCTGCTGACTTGTTTCTCAGCTCTAGAGACGCTCTGCTGACCTTGTTCTCTGGCTCTAAAGCAGCTCTGCTGACCTGGTTCTCTGGCTCTAAAGCAGCTCTGCTGGTCTGGTTCTCTGGCTCTAAAGCAGCTCTGCTGACGTGCTTCTCTCCCTCTCAAGCAGCTCTACTAACCTTGTTTCTCTGGCTCTACAGCAGCTCTGCTGATCTGTTTCTCTGGCTCTAGAGCAGCTCTGCTGACCTAGTTCTTAGGCTCTAGAGCAGCTCTGCTCACCAAGTTCTCTCGTTCTACAACAGCTCTGCTGACCTGGTTCTCTGGCTCTAAAGCAGCCCTGCTGACCTGGTTCTCTCCCTCTAAAGCAGCTCTACTGACCTGGTTTCTCTGGCTGTACAGCAGCTCTCCTGACCTGCTTTTCTGGCTCTAGAGCAGCTCTGCTGACCTAGTTCTCTTGCTCCACAACAGCTCTGCTGACCTGGTTTTCTCCCTCTAAAGCAGCTCTGCTGACCTGGTTCTCTGTCTCTAAAGCAGCTCTGCTGACCTGGTTCTCTGCCTTTAGAGTAGCTCTATTTACCTGGTTCTCTGGCTCTAAAGCAGCTCTGGTGACTTGTTTTTCTGGCTCTAGAGCCGCTTTGCTGACCTTGTTCCCTGACTCTAAAGCAGCTCTGCTGACCTGGTTCTCTGTCTCTAAAGCAGCTCTGCTGGCCTGGTTCTCTGGCTCTTAAGCAGCTCTGCTGACGTGCTTCTCTCCCTCTCAAGCAGCTCTACTAACCTTGTTTCTCTGGCTCTACAGCAGCTCTGCTGATCTGTTTCTCTGGCTCTAGAGCAGCTCTGCTGACCTAGTTCTTAGGCTCTAGAGCAGCTCTGCTCACCAAGTTCTCTCGTTCTACAACAGCTCTGCTGACCTGGTTCTCTGGCTCTAAAGCAGCCCTGCTGACCTGGTTCTCTCCCTCTAAAGCAGCTCTACTGACCTGGTTTCTCTGGCTGTACAGCAGCTTTCCTGACCTGCTTTTCTGGCTCTAGAGCAGCTCTGCTGACCTAGTTCTCTCGCTCCACAACAGCTCTGCTGACCTGGTTTTCTCCCTCTAAAGCAGCTCTGCTGACCTGGTTCTCTGTCTCTAAAGCAGCTCTGCTGACCTGGTTCTCTGCCTTTAGAGTAGCTCTATTTACCTGGTTCTCTGGCTCTAAAGCAGCTCTGCTGTCCTGGTTGTCTCCCTCTAAATCAGCTCTGCTGACCTGTACTCTTCCTCTAGAGCAGCTCTGCTGACCTGGTTCTATGGCTCTAATGCATCTCTGCTGACCTGGTTCTATGGCTCTAAATAAGTTCTGCTGACTTGTTTCTCTGGCTCTAGAGACGCTCTGCTGACCTTGTTCTCTGGCTCTAAAGCAGCTCTACTGACCAGGTTTCTCTGGCTGTACAGGAGCTCTGCTGACCTGGTTCTATGGCTCTACAGCAGCTCTGCTGACCTGATTCTCTCCCTCGAAAGAAGCTCTGCTGACCTGGTTTCTCCAGCTCTATAGCAGCTCTGCTGACCTAGATCCCTGCCTCTAGAGCAACTCTGCTGACCTGGTTCATCTGACTCTTAAGCAGCTCTGCTGACCTGGTTCTCTGGCTCTATAGCAGCTCTGCTGACCTGGTTCTCTGGCTCTATAGCAGCTCTGATGAACTGGTTCTCTGGCTCTGAAGAAGCTCTGCTGACTTGGTTCTCTCCCTCTAAATCAGCTCTGCTCACCTGGTTCTCTGCCTCTAGAGCAGATCTGTTGACCTGGTTCTATGACTCTAAAGCAGCTATACTGACCTGGTTCTATCCCTCTAAAGCACTTCTGCTGACCTGCTTTCTCAGGTTCTAGAGCATCTCTGCTAACCTGGTTTTCTGGCTCTAAAGCAGCTCTGCTGACATGGTTCTCTCCCTCTAAAGCAGCTCTGCTGACATGGGTCTCTGCCTCTAGAGCAGCTCTGCTGACCTGGTTCTCTGGCTCTAAAGCAACTCTGCTGACCTGGTTCTATGGCTCTAAAGCAGTACTGGTGATCTGGTTCTCTGGCTCTAGAGCAGCTCTGCAGACTTGGTTCTCTGGCCCTGAAGCAGCTCTGCTAACCTGGTTCTCTCCCTCTCCTCTAAAGAGCTCTGCTGACCTGGTTCTCTGGCTCTAGAGAAGCTCTGATGACCTGGTTCTCTGGCTCTCAAGCAGCTCTGCTAACCTGGTTCACTCCCTCTGAAGCAGCTCTGCTGACCTGGTTCTCTGCCTCTAGAACAGCTCTGCTGACCCAGTTCTCTGGCTCTAGAGCAGATCTGCTGACCTGGTTCTCTCCCTCTAAAGCAACTCTGCTGACCTGGTTTCATTGGCTCTACAGCAGTTCTGTTGACCTGGTTCTCTGGCTCTAAAGCAGCTCTGCTGACCTGGTTGTCTCCCTCTAAAGCAACTCTGCTGACCTAGTTTCTCTGGCTCTAGAGAAGCTCTGATGACCTGGTTCCCTGGCTCTCAAGCAGCTCTGCTAACCTGGTTCACTCCCTCTGAAGCAGCTCTGCTGACCTGGTTCTCTGCCTCTAGAACAGCTCTGCTGACCCACTTCTCTGGCTATAGAGCAGATCTGCTGAACTGGTTCTCTCCCTCTAAAGCAGCTCTGCTGACCTGGTTTCTCTGGCTCTACAGCAGCTCTGTTGGCCTGGTTCTCTGGCTCTAAAGCAGCTCTGCTGACCTGGTTGTCTCGCTCTAAATCAGCTCTGCTGACCTGTTCTCTTCCTCTAGAGCAGCTCTGCTGACCTGGTTCTATGGCTCTAATGCAACTCTGCTGACCTGGTTCTATGGCTCTAAAGCAGCTCTGCTGACTTGTTTTTCTGGCTCTAGAGCCGCTCTGCTGACCTTGTTCTCTGGCTCTAAAGCAGCTCTGCTGACTTGGTTCTCTCCCTCTAAAGCAGCTCTACTGACCAGGTTTCTCTGGCTGTACAGCAGCTCTGCTGACCTGCTTTTCTGGCTCTAGAGCAGCTCTGCTGACCTAGTTCTCTCGCTCTACAACAGCTTTGCTGACCTGGTTTTCTCCCTCTAAAGCAGCTCTGCTGACCTGGTTCTTTGTCTCTAAAGCAGCTCTGCTGACCTGGTTCTCTGCCTTTAGAGTAGCTCCATTTACCTCGTTCTTTGGCTCTAAAGCAGCTCTGCTGTCCTGATTCTCTCCCTCTAAATCAGCTCTGCTGACCTCTACTCTTCCTCTAGAGCAGCTCTGATGACCTGGTTCTATGGCTCTAATGCATCTCTGCTGACCTGGTTCCATGGCTCTAATTAAGCTCTTCTGTCTTTTTTTTTTTTTTTTGCAGAGTTTTATATAGCGCGAACTAGAACCGAACCGAATCAGTTATCAGAGCGCTTTACATAGCACCAGTTACGTTACATGAGGACACACTTTCATTTTATCTGGCCCCAGAGACGCTCTGCTGACCTTGTTCTCTGACTCTAAAGCAGCTCTGCTGACCTGGTTCTCTGTCTCTAAAGCAGCTCTGCTGGCCTGGTTCTCTGGCTCTTAAGCAGCTCTGCTGACGTGCTTCTCTCCCTCTCAAGCAGCTCTACTAACCTTGTTTCTCTGGCTCTACAGCAGCTCTGCTGATCTGTTTCTCTGGCTCTAGAGCAGCTCTGCTGACCTAGTTCGTAGGCTCTAGAGCAGCTCTGCTCACCTAGTTCTCTCGTTCTACAACAGCTCAGCTGACCTGGTTCTCTGGCTCTAAAGCAGCCCTGCTGACCTGGTTCTCTCCCTCTAAAGCAGCTCTACTGACCTGGTTTCTCTGGCTGTACAGCAGCTCTCCTGACCTGCTTTTCTGGCTCTAGAGCAGCTCTGCTGACCTAATTCTCTCGCTCCACAACAGCTCTGCTGACCTGGTTTTCTCCCTCTAAAGCAGCTCTGCTGACCTGGTTCTCTGTCTCTAAAGCAGCTCTGCTGACCTGGTTCTCTGCCTTTAGAGTATCTCTATTTACCTGGTTCTCTGGCTCTAAAGCAGCTCTGCTGTCCTGGTTGTCTCCCTCTAAATCAGCTCTGCTGACCTGTACTCTTCCTCTAGAGCAGCTCTGCTGACCTGGTTCTATGGCTCTAATGCATCTCTGCTGACCTGGTTCTATGGCTCTAAATAAGTTCTGCTGACTTGTTTCTCTGGCTCTAGAGACGCTCTGCTGACCTTGTTCTCTGGCTCTAAAGCAGCTCTACTGACCAGGTTTCTCTGCCTGTACAGCAGCTCTGCTGACCTGGTTCTATGGCTCTACAGCAGCTCTGCTGACCTGGTTCTCTCCCTCGAAAGCAGCTCTGCTGACCTGGTTTCTCCAGCTCTAGAGCAGCTCTGCTGACCTAGATCCCTGCCTCTAGAGCAGCTCTGCTGACCTGGTTCATCTGACTCTTAAGCAGCTCTGCTGACCTGGTTCTCTGGCTCTATAGCAGCTCTGATGAACTGGTTCTCTGGCTCTGAAGAAGCTCTGCTGACTTGGTTCTCTCCCTCTAAATCAGCTCTGCTTACCTGGTTCTCTGCCTCTAGAGCAGATCTGTTGACCTGGTTCTATGACTCTGAAGCAGCTATACTGACCTGGTTCTATCCCTCTAAAGCACTTCTGCTGACCTGCTTTCTCAGGTTCTAGAGCATCTCTGCTAACCTGGTTTTCTGGCTCTAAAGCAGCTCTGCTGACATGGTTCTCTCCCTCTAAAGCAGCTCTGCTGACATGGGTCTCTGCATCTAGAGCAGCTCTGCTGACCTGGTTCTCTGGCTCTAAAGCAACTCTGCTGACCTGGTTCTATGGCTCTAAAGCAGTACTGGTGATCTGGTTCTCTGGCTCTAGAGCAGCTCTGCTGACTTGGTTCACTGGCCCTGAAGCAGCTCTGCTAACCTGGTTCTCTCCCTCTCCTCTAAAGAGCTCTGCTGACCTGGTTCTCTTGCTCTAGAGAAGCTCTGATGACCTGGTTCTCTGGCTCTCAAGCAGCTCTGCTAACCTGGTTCACTCCCTCTGAAGCAGCTCTGCTGACCTGGTTCTCTGCCTCTAGAACAGTTCTGCTGACCCAGTTCTCTGGCTCTAGAGCAGATCTGCTGACCTGGTTCTCTCCCTCTAAAGCAGCTCTGCTGACCTGGTTTCTCTGGCTCTACAGCAGTTCTGTTGACCTGGTTCTCTGGCTCTAAAGCAGCTCTGCTGACCTGGTTGTCTCACTCTAAAGCAGCTCTGCTGACCTAGTTTCTCTGGCTCTAGAGAAGCTCTGATGACCTGGTTCCCTGGCTCTCAAGCAGCTCTGCTAACCTGGTTCACTCCCTCTGAAGCAGCTCTGCTGACCTGGTTCTCTGCCTCTAGAACAGCTCTGCTGACCCACTTCTCTGGCTCTAGAGCAGATCTGCTGACCTGGTTCTCTCCCTCTAAAGCAGCTCTGCTGACCTGGTTTCTCTGGCTCTACAGCAGCTCTGTTGACCTGGTTCTCTGGCTCTAAACCAGCTCTGCTGACCTGGTTGTCTCGCTCTAAATCAGCTCTGCTGACCTGTTCTCTTCCTCTAGAGCAGCTCTGCTGACCTGGTTCTATGGCTCTAATGCAACTCTGCTGACCTGGTTCTATGGCTCTAAAGCAGCTCTGCTGACTTGTTTTTCTGGCTCTAGAGCCGCTCTGCTGACCTTGTTCTCTGGCTCTAAAGCAGCTCTGCTGGCCTGGTTATCTGGCTCTAAAGCAGCTCTGCTGACCAGGTTTCTCTGGCTGTACAGCAGCTCTGCTGACCTGCTTTTCTGGCTCTAAAGCAGCTCTGCTGACCTGGTTCTTTGTCTCTAAAGCAGCTCTGCTGACCTGGTTCTCTGCCTTTAGAGTAGCTCCATTTACCTGGTTCTCTGGCTCTAAAGCAGCTCTGCTGTCCTGGTTGTCTCCCTCTAAATCAGCTCTGCTGACCTGGTTTTCTCCCTCTAAAGCAGCTCTGCTGACCTGGTTCTTTGTCTCTAAAGCAGCTCTGCTGACCTGGTTCTCTGCCTTTAGAGTAGCTCCATTTACCTGGTTCTCTGGCTCTAAAGCAGCTTTGCTGTCCTGGTTGTCTCCCTCTAAATCAGCTCTGCTGACCTGTACTCTTCCTCTAGAGCAGCTCTGCTGACCTGGTTCTATTGCTCTAATGCATCTCTGCTGACCTGGTTCTATGGCTCTAAATAAGTTCTGCTGACTTGTTTCTCTGGCTCTAGAGACGCTCTTCTGACCTTGTTCTCTGGCTCTAAAGCAGCTCTACTGACCAGGTTTCTCTGCCTGTACAGCAGCTCTGCTGACCTGGTTCTATGGCTCTACAGCAGCTCTGCTGACCTCGTTCTCTCCCTCGAAAGCAGCTCAGCTGACCTGGTTTTTCCAGCTCTAGAGCAGCTCTGCTGACCTAGATCCCTGCCTCTAGAGCAGCTCTGCTGACCTGGTTCATCTGACTCTAAAGCAGCTCTGCTGACCTGGTTCTCTGGCTCTATAGCAGCTCTGATGAACTGGTTCTCTGGCTCTGAAGTAGCTCTGCTGACTTGGTTCTCTCCCTCTAAATCAGCTCTGCTCACCTGGTTCTCTGCCTCCAGAGCATATCTGTTGACCTGGTTCTATGACTCTAAAGCAGCTATACTGACCTAGTTCTATCCCTCTAAAGCACTTCTGCTGACCCGCTTTCTCAGGTTCTCGAGCAGCTCTGCTAACCTGGTTTTCTGGTTCTAAAGCAGCTCTGCTGACATGGTTCTCTCCTTCTAAAGCAGCTCTGCTGACATGGGTCTCTGTCTCTAGAGCAGCTCTGCTGACCTGGTTCTCTGGCTCTAAAGCAACTCTGCTGACCTGGTTCTATGGCTCTAAAGCAGTACTGGTGATCTGGTTCTCTGGCTCTAGAGCAGCTCTGCTGACCTGGTTCTCTGGCCCTGAAGCAGCTCTGCTAACCTGGTTCTCTCCCTCTAAAGAGCTATGCTGACCTGGTTCTCTGGCTCTAAAGCTGTTCTGCTGACCTGGTTCTCTCACTCTAAATCATCTCTGCTGGCCTGGTTTCTCTGGCTCTAGAGCTGCTCTGCTGACCTGGTTCTCTGGGTCTAAAGCAGCTATGCTGACCTGTTTCTCTCCCTCTAAAGCAGCGCTGCTCACCTGTTTTCTCCTGCTCTACAGCAACTCTGCTGACCTAGTTTTCTCCCTCTAAAGCTGTTCTGCTGACCTTGTTCTCTCACTCTAAAGCAGCATTACTGACCTTGTTTTTCTCTGGCTCTACAGCAGCTCTGCTGATCTGTTTCTCTAGCTCTAGAGCAGCTCTGCTGATCTGGTTCTTATTCTCTAAAGTAGCTCTGCTGACCTGGTTCTCTGCCTTTAGAATAGCTCTATTTACCTGGTTCTCTGGCTCTAAAGCGGCTCTGCTGTCCTGGTTCTGTCATTCTAAACCAGCTCTGCTGACCTGTACTCTTCCTCTAGAGCAGCTCTGCTGACCTGGTTCTATGGCTCTAATGCATCTCTGCTGACCTGGTTCTATGGCTCTAAATGAGCTCTGCTGACTTGTTTCTCTGGCTCAAAAGACGCTCTGCTGACCGTGTTCTCTGGCTCTAAAGCAGCTCTGCTGACCTTGTTCTCTGGCTCTAAAGCAGCTCTGCTGGCCTGGTTCTCTGGCTCTAAAGCAGCTCTGCTGACGTGGTTCTCTTCCACTAAAGCAGCTCTACTGACCTGGTTTCTCTGGCTCTACAGCAGCTCTGCTGACCTGCTTCTCTAGCTCTAGAGCAGCTCTGCTGACCTAGTTCTCTCGCTCCACAACAGCTCTGCTGACCTGGTTTTCTCCGTCTAAAGCAGCTCAGCTGACTTGGTTCTCTGTCTCTAAAGCAGCTCTGCTGACCTGGTTCTCTGCCTTTAGAGTAGCTCTATTTACCTGGTTCTCTGGCTCTAAAGCAGCTCTGCTTTCCATGTTCTCTCCCTCTAAATCAGCTCTGCTGACCTGTACTCTTCCTCTAGAGCAGCTCTGCTGACCTGGATCTATGGCTCTAAATAAGCTCTGCTGACTTGTTTCTCTGGCTCTAGAGACGCTCTGCTGACCTGGTTTCTCTGGCTCTAGAGCTGCTCTGCTGACCTGGTTCTCTGGGTCTAAAGCAGCTCTGCTGGCCTGGTTCTCTGGCTCTAAAGCAGTTCTGCTGACCTGGTTCTCTCCCTCTAAAGCATCTCTGCTGACCTGGTTTCTCTGGCTCTAGAGCTGCTCTGCTGACCTGGTTCTCTGGGTCTAAAGCAGCTATGCTGACCTGTTTCTCTACCTCTAAAGCAGCTCTGCTCACCTGGTTTCTCCTGCTCTACAGCAACTCTGCTGACCTGGTTTTCTCCCTCTAAAGCTGTTCTGCTGACCTTGTTCTCTCACTCTAAAGCAGCTTTACTGACCTTGTTTCTCTGGCTCTACAGCAGCTCTGCTGATCTGTTTCTCTAGCTCTAGAGCAGCTCTGCTGATCTGGTTCTTATTCTCTAAAGCAGCTCTGCTGACCTGGTTCGCCGGCTCTAAAGCAGCTCTGCTGACCTGATTCTCTGCCTTTAGAATAGCTCTATATACCTGGTTCTCTGGCTCTATAGCGGCTCTGCTGTCCTGGTTCTGTCCCTCTAAACCAGCTCTGCTGACCTGTACTCTTCCTCTAGCGCAGCTCTGCTGACCTGGTTCTATGGCTCTAATGCATCTCTGCTGACCTGGTTCTATGGCTCTAAATAAGTTCTGCTGACTTGTTTCTCTGGCTCTAGAGACACTCTGCTGACCTTGTTCTCTGGCTCTAAAGCAACTCTACTGACCAGGTTTCTCTGCCTGTACAGCAGCTCTGCTGACCTGGTTCTATGGCTCTACAGCAGCTCTGCTGACCTGGTTCTCTCCCTCGAAAGCAGCTCAGCTGACCTGGTTTTTCCAGCTCTAGAGCAGCTCTGCTGACCTAGATCCCTGCCTCTAGAGCAGCTCTGCTGACCTGGTTCATCTGACTCTAAAGCAGCTCTGCTGACCTGGTTCTCTGGCTCTATAGCAGCTCTGATGAACTGGTTCTCTGGCTCTCAAGTAGCTCTGCTGACTTGGTTCTCTCCCTCTAAATCAGCTCTGCTCCCCTGGTTCTCTGCCTCCAGAGCATATCTGTTGACCTGGTTCTATTACTCTAAAGCAGCTATACTGACCTAGTTCTATCCCTCTAAAGCACTTCTGCTGACCTGCTTTCTCAGGTTCTAGAGCAGCTCTGCTAACCTGGTTTTCTGGCTCTAAAGCAGCTCTGCTGACATGGTTCTCTCCCTCTAAAGCAGCTCTGCTGACATGGGTCTCTGTCTCTAGAGCAGCTCTGCTGACCTGGTTCTCTGGCTCTAAAGCAACTCTGCTGAACTGGTTCTCTGGCTCTGAAGTAGCTCTGCTGACTTGGTTCTCTCCCTCTAAATCAGCTCTGCTCCCCTGGTTATCTGCCTCCAGAGCATATCTGTTGACCTGGTTCTATTACTCTAAAGCAGCTATACTGACCTAGTTCTATCCCTCTAAAGCACTTCTGCTGACCTGCTTTCTCAGGTTCTAGAGCAGCTCTGCTAACCTGGTTTTCTGGCTCTAAAGCAGCTCTGCTGACATGGTTCTCTCCCTCTAAAGCAGCTCTGCTGACATGGGTCTCTGTCTCTAGAGCAGCTCTACTGACCTGGTTTCTCTGGCTGTACAGCAGCTCTCCTGACCTGCTTTTCTGGCTCTAGAGCAGCTCCGCTGACCTAATTCTCTTGCTCCACAACAGCTCTGCTGACCTGGTTTTCTCCCTCTAAAGCAGCTCTGCTGACCTGGTTCTCTGTCTCTAAAGCAGCTCTGCTGACCTGGTTCTCTGCCTTTAGAGTAGCTCTATTTACCTGGTTCTCTGGCTCTAAAGCAGCTCTGCTGTCCTGGTTGTCTCCCTCTAAATCAGCTCTGCTGACCTGTACTCTTCCTCTAGAGCAGCTCTGCTGACCTGGTTCTATGGCTCTAATGCATCTCTGCTGACCTGGTTCTATGGCTCTAAATAAGTTCTGCTGACTTGTTTCTCTGGCTCTAGAGACGCTCTGCTGACCTTGTTCTCTGGCTCTAAAGCAGCTCTACTGACCAGGTTTCTCTGCCTGTACAGCAGCTCTGCTGACCTGGTTCTATGGCTCTACAGCAGCTCTGCTGACCTGGTTCTCTCCCTCGAAAGCAGCTCTGCTGACCTGGTTTCTCCAGCTCTAGAGCAGCTCTGCTGACCTAGATCCCTGCCTCTAGAGCAGCTCTGCTGACCTGGTTCATCTGACTCTTAAGCAGCTCTGCTGACCTGGTTCTCTGGCTCTATAGCAGCTCTGATGAACTGGTTCTCTGGCTCTGAAGAAGCTCTGCTGACTTGGTTCTCTCCCTCTAAATCAGCTCTGCTTACCTGGTTCTCTGCCTCTAGAGCAGATCTGTTGACCTGGTTCTATGACTCTGAAGCAGCTATACTGACCTGGTTCTATCCCTCTAAAGCACTTCTGCTGACCTGCTTTCTCAGGTTCTAGAGCATCTCTGCTAACCTGGTTTTCTGGCTCTAAAGCAGCTCTGCTGACATGGTTCTCTCCCTCTAAAGCAGCTCTGCTGACATGGGTCTCTGCATCTAGAGCAGCTCTGCTGACCTGGTTCTCTGGCTCTAAAGCAACTCTGCTGACCTGGTTCTATGGCTCTAAAGCAGTACTGGTGATCTGGTTCTCTGGCTCTAGAGCAGCTCTGCTGACTTGGTTCACTGGCCCTGAAGCAGCTCTGCTAACCTGGTTCTCTCCCTCTCCTCTAAAGAGCTCTGCTGACCTGGTTCTCTTGCTCTAGAGAAGCTCTGATGACCTGGTTCTCTGGCTCTCAAGCAGCTCTGCTAACCTGGTTCACTCCCTCTGAAGCAGCTCTGCTGACCTGGTTCTCTGCCTCTAGAACAGTTCTGCTGACCCAGTTCTCTGGCTCTAGAGCAGATCTGCTGACCTGGTTCTCTCCCTCTAAAGCAGCTCTGCTGACCTGGTTTCTCTGGCTCTACAGCAGTTCTGTTGACCTGGTTCTCGGGCTCTAAAGCAGCTCTGCTGACCTGGTTGTCTCACTCTAAAGCAGCTCTGCTGACCTAGTTTCTCTGGCTCTAGAGAAGCTCTGATGACCGGGTTCCCTGGCTCTCAAGCAGCTCTGCTAACCTGGTTCACTCCCTCTGAAGCAGCTCTGCTGACCTGGTTCTCTGCCTCTAGAACAGCTCTGCTGACCCACTTCTCTGGCTCTAGAGCAGATCTGCTGACCTGGTTCTCTCCCTCTAAAGCAGCTCTGCTGACCTGGTTTCTCTGGCTCTACAGCAGCTCTGTTGACCTGGTTCTCTGGCTCTAAACCAGCTCTGCTGACCTGGTTGTCTCGCTCTAAATCAGCTCTGCTGACCTGTTCTCTTCCTCTAGAGCAGCTCTGCTGACCTGGTTCTATGGCTCTAATGCAACTCTGCTGACCTGGTTCTATGGCTCTAAAGCAGCTCTGCTGACTTGTTTTTCTGGCTCTAGAGCCGCTCTGCTGACCTTGTTCTCTGGCTCTAAAGCAGCTCTGCTGGCCTGGTTATCTGGCTCTAAAGCAGCTCTGCTGACCAGGTTTCTCTGGCTGTACAGCAGCTCTGCTGACCTGCTTTTCTGGCTCTAAAGCAGCTCTGCTGACCTGGTTCTTTGTCTCTAAAGCAGCTCTGCTGACCTGGTTCTCTGCCTTTAGAGTAGCTCCATTTACCTGGTTCTCTGGCTCTAAAGCAGCTCTGCTGTCCTGGTTGTCTCCCTCTAAATCAGCTCTGCTGACCTGGTTTTCTCCCTCTAAAGCAGCTCTGCTGACCTGGTTCTTTGTCTCTAAAGCAGCTCTGCTGACCTGGTTCTCTGCCTTTAGAGTAGCTCCATTTACCTGGTTCTCTGGCTCTAAAGCAGCTTTGCTGTCCTGGTTGTCTCCCTCTAAATCAGCTCTGCTGACCTGTACTCTTCCTCTAGAGCAGCTCTGCTGACCTGGTTCTATTGCTCTAATGCATCTCTGCTGACCTGGTTCTATGGCTCTAAATAAGTTCTGCTGACTTGTTTCTCTGGCTCTAGAGACGCTCTTCTGACCTTGTTCTCTGGCTCTAAAGCAGCTCTACTGACCAGGTTTCTCTGCCTGTACAGCAGCTCTGCTGACCTGGTTCTATGGCTCTACAGCAGCTCTGCTGACCTGGTTCTCTCCCTCGAAAGCAGCTCAGCTGACCTGGTTTTTCCAGCTCTAGAGCAGCTCTGCTGACCTAGATCCCTGCCTCTAGAGCAGCTCTGCTGACCTGGTTCATCTGACTCTAAAGCAGCTCTGCTGACCTGGTTCTCTGGCTCTATAGCAGCTCTGATGAACTGGTTCTCTGGCTCTGAAGTAGCTCTGCTGACTTGGTTCTCTCCCTCTAAATCAGCTCTGCTCACCTGGTTCTCTGCCTCCAGAGCATATCTGTTGACCTGGTTCTATGACTCTAAAGCAGCTATACTGACCTAGTTCTATCCCTCTAAAGCACTTCTGCTGACCCGCTTTCTCAGGTTCTCGAGCAGCTCTGCTAACCTGGTTTTCTGGTTCTAAAGCAGCTCTGCTTACATGGTTCTCTCCTTCTAAAGCAGCTCTGCTGACATGGGTCTCTGTCTCTAGAGCAGCTCTGCTGACCTGGTTCTCTGGCTCTAAAGCAACTCTGCTGACCTGGTTCTATGGCTCTAAAGCAGTACTGGTGATCTGGTTCTCTGGCTCTAGAGCAGCTCTGCTGACCTGGTTCTCTGGCCCTGAAGCAGCTCTGCTAACCTGGTTCTCTCCCTCTAAAGAGCTATGCTGACCTGGTTCTCTGGCTCTAAAGCAGTTCTGCTGACCTGGTTCTCTCACTCTAAATCCTCTCTGCTGACCTGGTTTCTCTGGCTCTAGAGCTGCTCTGCTGACCTGGTTCTCTGGGTCTAAAGCAGCTATGCTGACCTGTTTCTCTCCCTCTAACGCAGCGCTGCTCACCTGTTTTCTCCTGCTCTACAGCAACTCTGCTGACCTAGTTTTCTCCCTCTAAAGCTGTTCTGCTGACCTTGTTCTCTCACTCTAAAGCAGCATTACTGACCTTGTTTTTCTCTGGCTCTACAGCAGCTCTGATGATCTGTTTCTCTAGCTCTAGAGCAGCTCTGCTGATCTGGTTCTTATTCTCTAAAGTAGCTCTGCTGACCTGGTTCTCTGCCTTTAGAATAGCTCTATTTACCTGGTTCTCTGGCTCTAAAGCGGCTCTGCTGTCCTGGTTCTGTCATTCTAAACCAGCTCTGCTGACCTGTACTCTTCCTCTAGAGCAGCTCTGCTGACCTAGTTCTCTCGCTCCACAACAGCTCTGCTGACCTGGTTTTCTCCGTCTAAAGCAGCTCAGCTGACTTGGTTCTCTGTCTCTAAAGCAGCTCTGCTGACCTGGTTCTCTGCCTTTAGAGTAGCTCTATTTACCTGGTTCTCTGGCTCTAAAGCAGCTCTGCTTTCCATGTTCTCTCCCTCTAAATCAGCTCTGCTGACCTGTACTCTTCCTCTAGAGCAGCTCTGCTGACCTGGATCTATGGCTCTAAATAAGCTCTGCTGACTTGTTTCTCTGGCTCTAGAGACGCTCTGCTGACCTGGTTTCTCTGGCTCTAGAGCTGCTCTGCTGACCTGGTTCTCTGGGTCTAAAGCAGCTCTGCTGGCCTGGTTCTCTGGCTCTAAAGCAGTTCTGCTGACCTGGTTCTCTCCCTCTAAAGCATCTCTGCTGACCTGGTTTCTCTGGCTCTAGAGCTGCTCTGCTGACCTGGTTCTCTGGGTCTAAAGCAGCTATGCTGACCTGTTTCTCTACCTCTAAAGCAGCTCTGCTCACCTGGTTTCTCCTGCTCTACAGCAACTCTGCTGACCTGGTTTTCTCCCTCTAAAGCTGTTCTGCTGACCTTGTTCTCTCACTCTAAAGCAGCTTTACTGACCTTGTTTCTCTGGCTCTACAGCAGCTCTGCTGATCTGTTTCTCTAGCTCTAGAGCAGCTCTGCTGATCTGGTTCTTATTCTCTAAAGCAGCTCTGCTGACCTGGTTCGCCGGCTCTAAAGCAGCTCTGCTGACCTGATTCTCTGCCTTTAGAATAGCTCTATATACCTGGTTCTCTGGCTCTATAGCGGCTCTGCTGTCCTGGTTCTGTCCCTCTAAACCAGCTCTGCTGACCTGTACTCTTCCTCTAGAGCAGCTCTGCTGACCTGGTTCTATGGCTCTAATGCATCTCTGCTGACCTGGTTCTATGGCTCTAAATAAGTTCTGCTGACTTGTTTCTCTGGCTCTAGAGACACTCTGCTGACCTTGTTCTCTGGCTCTAAAGCAGCTCTACTGACCAGGTTTCTCTGCCTGTACAGCAGCTCTGCTGACCTGGTTCTATGGCTCTACAGCAGCTCTGCTGACCTGGTTCTCTCCCTCGAAAGCAGCTCAGCTGACCTGGTTTTTCCAGCTCTAGAGCAGCTCTGCTGACCTAGATCCCTGCCTCTAGAGCAGCTCTGCTGACCTGGTTCATCTGACTCTAAAGCAGCTCTGCTGACCTGGTTCTCTGGCTCTATAGCAGCTCTGATGAACTGGTTCTCTGGCTCTGAAGTAGCTCTGCTGACTTGGTTCTCTCCCTCTAAATCAGCTCTGCTCCCCTGGTTCTCTGCCTCCAGAGCATATCTGTTGACCTGGTTCTATTACTCTAAAGCAGCTATACTGACCTAGTTCTATCCCTCTAAAGCACTTCTGCTGACCTGCTTTCTCAGGTTCTAGTGATACAGAAAAGGGAGTGGTGATGAACAGAGTGTCTGAATTAAGCAGACCACTCTTACCCAGTCCAAAGATCAGGGCTTGATCCATCACCGTTATTTATCTCACTGCCCCATCCCAGCTCAGAACCTGGCTATATGCAAATTAGTCTGTCCCTGGCCCAGTGCATCATGGGAACAGGGCAGACCAAACTACCAATCCAATTCTTCACCAGAAAGGAGACAAGCTACCGGGGACCGGTTTCTGGCATTTCAGCCTCTTCGGCCCGGCTTGCTTGAATCCTGATGGAGCAGTGAGAAAGGGACTCATGTCTGAGTATACCCTGCCACACCTATAGTGGCCAAAAATGATACAGAAAAGGGGGTGGTGATGAACAGAGTGTCTGAATTAAGCAGACCACTCTTACCCAGTCCAAAGATCAGGGCTTGATCCATCACCGTTATTTATCTCACTGCCCCATCCCAGCTCAGAACCTGGCTATATGCAAATTAGTCTGTCCCTGGCCCAGTGCATCATGGGAACAGGGCAGACCAAACTACCAAGCCAATTCTTCACCAGAAAGGAGACAAGCTACCGGGGACCGGTTTCTGGCATTTCAGCCTCTTCGGCCCGGCTTGCTTGAATCCTGATGGAGCAGTGAGAAAGGGACTCATGTCTGAGTATAACCTGCCACACCTATAGTGGCCAAAAATGATACAGAAAAGGGGGTGGTGATGAACAGAGTGTCTGAATTAAGCAGACCACTCTTACCCAGTCCAAAGATCAGGGCTTGATCCATCACCGTTATTTATCTCACTGCCCCATCCCAGCTCAGAACCTGGCTATATGCAACTTAGTCTGTCCCTGGCCCAGTGCATCATGGGAACAGGGCAGACCAAACTACCAAGCCAATTCTTCACCAGAAAGGAGACAAGCTACCGGGGACCGGTTTCTGGCATTTCAGCCTCTTCGGCCCGGCTTGCTTGAATCCTGATGGAGCAGTGAGAAAGGGACTCATGTCTGAGTATACCCTGCCACACCTATAGTGGCCAAAAATGATACAGAAAAGGGGGTGGTGATGAACAGAGTGTCTGAATTAAGCAGACCACTCTTACCCAGTCCAAAGATCAGGGCTTGATCCATCACCGTTATTTATCTCACTGCCCCATCCCAGCTCAGAACCTGGCTATATGCAAATTAGTCTGTCCCTGGCCCAGTGCATCATGGGAACAGGGCAGACCAAACTACCAAGCCAAT
Source organism: Lissotriton helveticus (assembly GCF_964261635.1). Lineage (NCBI taxonomy): Eukaryota > Metazoa > Chordata > Amphibia > Caudata > Salamandridae > Lissotriton > Lissotriton helveticus. Next base: position 548,100,244 of record NC_136057.1, read on the forward strand.
TCTTCACCAGAAAGGAGACAAGCTACCGGGGACCGGTTTCTGGCATTTCAGCCTCTTCGGCCCGGCTTGCTTGAATCCTGATGGAGCAGTGAGAAAGGGACTCATGTCTGAGTATACCCTGCCACACCTATAGTGGCCAAAAATGATACAGAAAAGGGGGTGGTGATGAACAGAGTGTCTGAATTAAGCAGATCACTCTTACCCAGTCCAAAGATCAGGGCTTGATCCATCACCGTTATTTATCTCACTGCCCCATCCCAGCTCAGAACCTGGCTATATGCAAATTAGTCTGTCCCTGGCCCAGTGCATCATGGGAACAGGGCAGACCAAACTACCAAGCCAATTCTTCACCAGAAAGGAGACAAGCTACCGGGGACCGGTTTCTGGCATTTCAGCCTCTTCGGCCCGGCTTGCTTGAATCCTGATGGAGCAGTGAGAAAGGGACTCATGTCTGAGTATACCCTGCCACACCTATAGTGGCCAAAAATGATACAGAAAAGTGGGTGGTGATGAACAGAGTGTCTGAATTAAGCAGACCACTCTTACCCAGTCCAAAGATCAGGGCTTGATCCATCACCGTTATTTAGCTCACTGCCCCATCCCAGCTCAGAACCTGGCTATATGCAAATTAGTCTGTCCCTGGCCCAGTGCATCATGGGAACAGGGCAGACCAAACTACCAAGCCAATTCTTCACTAGAAAGGAGACAAGCTACCGGGGACCGGTTTCTGGCATTTCAGCCTCTTCGGCCCGGCTAAAAAACGGTGTTGGATCTAGCCCTGATCTCTTGACTGGGTGAGAGTACTCTGCTTAATTCAGAGACTCTGTCCATCACCACCCCTTGTTGTAAATAATTTTGTCCACCCTAAGCGTGGAAGGGTATACTCAGATGTGAGTCCCTTGCTCATTGCACCATCAGGATTCAAGCAAGCCGGGCCGAAGACGCCTGAAATGGCAGAAACCGGTCCCCGGAAGCTTGTTTCCTTCCCAGTGTAAGAATTGGCCTTTGTAGTCTGGTCTGCCCTGTTCCCATGATGCACTGGGCCAGGGACAGACTAATTTGCATACAGCCAGGTTCTGAAACTGGGATGGTGCAATGAGCTAAAAAACGGTGTTGGATCTAGCCCTGATCTCTTGACTGGGTGAGAGTACTCTGCTTAATTCAGAGACTCTGTCCATCACCACCCCTTGTTGTAAATAATTCTCAGGTTCTAGAGCAGCTCTGCTAACCTGGTTTTCTGGCTCTAAAGCAGGTCTGCTGACATGGTTCTCTCCCTCTAAAGCAGCTCTGCTGACATGGGTCTCTGTCTCTAGAGCAGCTCTGCTGACCTGGTTCTCTGGCTCTAAAGCAACTCTGCTGACCTGGTTCTATGGCTCTAAAGCAGTACTGGTGATCTGGTTCTCTGACTCTAGAGCAGCTCTGCTGACCTGGTTCTCTGGCCCTGAAGCAGCTCTGCTAACCTGGTTCTCTCCCTCTAAAGAGCTATGCTGACCTGGTTCTCTGGCTCTAAAGCAGTTCTGCTGACCTGGTTCTCTCACTCTAAATCATCTCTGCTGACCTGGTTTCTCTGGCTCTAGAGCTGCTCTGCTGACCTGGTTCTCTGGGTCTAAAGCAGCTATGCTGACCTGTTTCTCTCCCTCTAAAGCAACTCTGCTCTCCTGGTTTCTCCTGCTCTACAGCAACTCTGCTGACCTAGTTTTCTCCCTCTAAAGCTGTTCTGCTGACCTTGTTCTCTCACTCTAAAGCAGCTTTACTGACCTTGTTTTTCTCTGACTCTACAGCAGCTCTGCTGATCTGTTTCTCTAGCTCTAGAGCAGCTCTGCTGATCTGGTTCTTATTCTCTAAAGCAGCTCTGCTGACCTGGTTGTCTGCCTTTAGAATAGCTCTATTTACCTGGTTCTCTGGCTCTAAAGCGGCTCTGCTGTCCTGGTTCTGTCCCTCTAAACCAGCTCTGCTGACCTGTACTCTTCCTTTAGAGCAGCTCTGCTGACCTGGTTCTATGGCTCTAATGCATCTCTCCTGACCTGGTTCTATGGCTCTAAATGAGCTCTGCTGACTTGTTTCTCTGGCTCAAAAGACGCTCTGCTGACCTTGTTCTCTGGCTCTAAAGCAGCTCTGCTGACCTTGTTCTCTGGCTCTAAAGCAGCTCTGCTGGCCTGGTTCTCTGGCTCTAAAGCAGCTCTGCTGACGTGGTTCTCTTCCACTAAAGCAGCTCTACTGACCTGGTTTCTCTGGGTCTACAGCAGCTCTGCTGACCTGCTTCCCTGGCTCTAGAGCAGCTCTGCTGACCTAGTTCTCTCGCTCCACAACAGCTCTGCTGACCTGGTTTTCTCCCTCTAAAGCAGCTCAGCTGACTTGGTTCTCTGTCTCTAAAGCAGCTCTGCTGACCTGGTTCTCTGCCTTTAGAGTAGCTCTATTTACCTGGTTCTCTGGCTCTAAAGCAGCTCTGCTTTCCAGGTTCTCTCCCTCTAAATCAGCTCTGCTGACCTGTACTCTTCCTCTAGAGCAGCTCTGCTGACCTGGATCTATGGCTCTAAATAAGCTCTGCTGACTTGTTTTTCTGGCTCTAGAGACGCTCTGCTGACCTGGTTTCTCTGGCTCTAGAGCTGCTATGCTGACCTGGTTCTCTGGGTCTAAAGCAGCTCTGCTGGCCTGGTTCTCTGGCTCTAAAGCAGTTCTGCTGACCTGGTTCTCTCCCTCTAAAGCATCTCTGCTGACCTGGTTTCTCTGGCTCTAGAGCTGCTCTGCTGACCTGGTTCTCTGGGTCTAAAGCAGCTATGCTGACCTGTTTCTCTACCTCTAAAGCAGCTCTGCTCACCTGGTTTCTCCTGCTCTACAGCAACTCTGCTGACCTGGTTTTCTCCCTCTAAAGCTGTTCTGCTGACCTTGTTCTCTCACTCTAAAGCAGCTTTACTGACCTTGTTTCTCTGGCTCTACAGCAGCTCTGCTGATCTGTTTCTCTAGCTCTAGAGCAGCTCTGCTGATCTGGTTCTTATTCTCTAAAGCAGCTCTGCTGACCTGGTTCGCCGGCTCTAAAGCAGCTCTGCTGACCTGATTCTCTGCCTTTAGAATAGCTCTATTTACCTGGTTCTCTGGCTCTATAGCGGCTCTGCTGTCCTGGTTCTGTCCCTCTAAACCAGCTCTGCTGACCTGTACTCTTCCTCTAGAGCAGCTCTGCTGACCTGGTTCTATGGCTCTAATGCATCTCTGCTGACCTGGTTCTATGGCTCTAAATAGGCTCTGCTGACTTGTTTCTCTGGCTCTAGAGACGCTCTGCTGACCTTGTTCACTGGCTCTAAAGCAGCTCTGCTGACCTGGCTCTCTGGCTCCAAAGCAGCTCTGCTGGCCTGGTTCTCTGCCTCTAAAGCAGCTCTGCTGACGTGGTTCTCTCCCTCAAAAGCAGCTCTACTGACCTGGTTTCTCTGGCTCCATAGCAGCTCTGCTGACCTGCTTCTCTGGCTGTAGAGCAGCTCTGCTGACCTGGTTCTTAGGCTCTAGAGCAGCTCTGCTGACCTAGTTCTCTCGAGCTACAACAGCTCTGCTGACCTGGTTCTCTGGCTCTAAAGCAGCTCTGCTGACCCGGTTCTCTCCCTCTGAAGCAGCTCTGCTGGCCTAGTTTCTCTGGCTCTAGAGCAGATCTGATGACCTGGTTCTCTGGCTCTAAAGCAGCTCTGCTGACCTGGTTCTCTCCCTCTGAAGCAGCTCTGCTGCCCTGGTTTTTCTGGCTCCAGATCAGCTCTGCTGACCTGGTTCCCTGGCTCTAAAGCAGCTCTGCTGACCTGGTTCTCTCCCTCTGAAGCAGCTCTGCTGACCTCATTCTCTGCCTCTAGAGCAGCTCTGATGACCTGGTTCTCTGGCTCTAAAGCATCTCTGCTGACCTGGTTCTCTCCCTCTAAAGCAGCTCCGCTGCCCTGGTTTCTCTGGCTCCAGATCAGCTCTGCTGACCTGGTTCACTGGTTCTAAGGCAGCTCTGCTGACCTGGTTCTCACTCTCTGAAGCAGCTCAGATGACCTAGTTCTCTGCCTCTAGAGCAGCTCTGCTGACCTGGTTCTCAGCCTCTAAAGCAGCTTTGCTGACCTGGTTCTATGGCTCTAAAGCAGCGCTGCTGACCTGGGTCTCTTGCTCTAGAGAAGCTCTGCTGACCCGGTTCTCTGGCTCTAAAGCAGCTCCACTGACCTGGTTCTCTGGCTCTAGAGCAGCTCTGCTTACCTGTCTCTCTGGCTTTAAAGCAGCCCTACTGACCTGGTTCTCTCCCTCTAAAGCAGCTCTGCTGACCTAGTTTCTCTGGCTCTAGAGCACCTCTGTTGACCTGGTTCTCTGGCTTTAAAGCAGCTCTTCTGACCTGATTCTCTTCCTCTAAATGAGCTCTGCTGACCTGTTCTCTTCCTCTAGAGCAGCTCTGCTGACCTGGTTCTATGGCTCTAATGCAACTCTGCTGACCTGGTTCTATGGCTCTAAAGCAGCTCTTCTGGCCTGGTTATATGGCTCTAAAGCAGCTATGCTGACTTGGTTCTCTCCCTCTAAAGCAGCTCTACTGACCAGGTTTCTCTGGCTGTACAGCAGCTCTGCTGACCTGCTTTTCTGGCTCTAGAGCAGCTCTGCTGACCTAGTTCTCTCGCTCTACAACAGCTCTGCTGACCTGGTTTTCTCCCTCTAAAGCAGCTCTGCTGACCTGGTTCTTTGTCTCTAAAGCAGCTCTGCTGACCTGGTTCTCTGCCTTTAGAGTAGCTCTATTTACCTGGTTCTCTGGCTCTAAAGCAGCTCTGGTGTCCTTGTTCTCTCCCTCTAAATCAGCTCTGCTGACCTCTACTCTTCCTCTAGAGCAGCTCTGATGACCTGGTTCTATGGCTCTAATGCATCTCTGCTGACCTGGTTCGATGGCTCTAATTAAGCTCTGCTGTCTTTTTTTTTTTGTTTTGTTTTTTTGCAGAGTTTTATATAGCGCGAACTAGAACCGAACCGAATCAGTTATCAGAGCGCTTTACATAGCACCAGTTACGTTACATGAGGACACACTTTCATTTTATCTGGCCCCAGAGACGCTCTGTTGACCTAGTTCTCTGACTCTAAAACAACTCTGCTGACCTGGTTCTCTGTCTCTAAAGCAGCTCTTCTGGCCTGGTTCTCTGGCTCTTAAGTAGCTCTGCTGACGTGCTTCTCTCCCTCTCAAGCAGCTCTACTAACCTTGTTTCTCTGGCTCTACAGCAGCTCTGCTGATCTGTTTCTCTGGCTCTAGAGCAGCTCTGCTGACCTAGTTCTTAGGCTCTAGAGCAGCTCTGCTCACCTAGTTCCCTCGTTCTACAACAGCTCTGCTGACCTGGTTCTCTGGCTCTAAAGCAGCCCTGCTGACCCGGTTCTCTCCCTCTAAAGCAGCTCTGCTGACCTAGTTTCTCTGGCTCTAGAGAAGCTCTGATGACCTGGTTCTCTGGCTCTTAAACAGCTCTGCTAACCTGGTTCACTCACTCTGAAGCAGCTCTGCTGACCTGGTTCTCTGCCTCTAGAACAGCTCTGCTGACCCAGTTCTCTGGCTCTAGAGCAGATCTGCTGACCTGGTTCTCTCCCTCTAAAGCAGCTCTGCTGACCTGGTTTCTCTGGCTCTACAGCAGCTCTGTTGACCTGGTTCTCTGGCTCTAAAGCAGCTCTGCTGACCTGTTCTCTTCCTCTAGAGCAGCTCTGCTGACCTGGTTCTATGGCTCTAATGCAACTCTGCTGACCTGGTTCTATAAACTAAGAAAAAGAGAAAATGCCCGCCCACCTTATTTTGTTTGCTCCAAAATTTAAGCAACAAATCAATATTATTTAGATATGTTAGGTATATTTATTTTTACCTGTTCTTTAAATTCAATTTTTGAAAAAATCATTGATTTATGTCAGAAAGACAACACTACACATATATCACATATATACAACAACTTGTACAAAACATTCACCAAAAAACATTAATACATAAATATATACATTCACTGTACACAGCATTGCTAATACATTTCTTAGCTGTTCCAAGGACAAATATCAACTCTTTGCCTTAATAACCATTAGTGATTATACTGATGAGAACAGTAGTGAACAAAGTCACAATCAACCAGAGATATTAAATAATAATTCACAAATCAATAATTATAAATAATTCAAATTTTTATCTCCGTTCTGCCGACGTGTTTCGAACACCAATAAACAATTATGGGTTCTCCTCAGGGCTTTGTCACTTTTATCTGCATGTGTGTAAAAGAAGGAGAAAAAACACCAAAAAGTGTTTTAGTGTTGTTTCTCATAGCCTTCTGTTTTTACTTCCATTATGCTATATGATAAATCCATATTACCTTTCCTGTAGCCGTTATTCTCCTATATCTTAATCTGGGTCTTTGAGCTGCAATCTACAGGATATCAATGAAATCCTGTTAGAGTCACACTCAAGTTTTGCATTGCGGTTACTTTCACAAGAACACTGCATGACATACCTTTTTGATTCTGTGTCTGGGCGTGCCCCTACAGCTTGGCTCTCTTTTAACCTAAGGGTAATACAAGGCTGGTTAACTACTTGTGGGCTTATGTGAATTAAGGTGTACTCCAAACGTTACCAAGTACATTCATACCTTATTGGGTCCACCGTTAACTTGGGGGCATCTCACTTCATGTACACAACGTTTTAAATATGCGGGTAATCTGTCAAAATATAACGTTGTGCAGATTCTTAGTTTAAGTGCTTAAATGCAAGTCGCTGTGTACCGTTCACAGCACGTCCGTACTGACCTTGTTTCAAATCGGTCTGCCGGACTCCCGCTATGCGCGCCACATTGGTCCCTTCAGGTTGCTCTCGCATTCACACACTGCTGGGAAAAGCGGTGCACGGTTTTATTCCCCAATTGCTTCACAAATACCCTCGGGTACCATCCAAGTTCACTTCGGACCCTCCTTACCTAATTTCGACTTGCTACGGCGTCTCGCTCGTCTCACTGTGGGTGACGGCGGCCCTGTCACCTGATTACTTAAAGTGATCATGTGACCTTTGTAATTCTGGGAAATGTAGTTTTACACTTTTACTCGCTCTGACGACAATGGTATTGGATCTCTGGTTATCCAAATACGAGTCGTGTATATTTATATGTATTTTATTGCCCGCATTTTGCCTCACTAGTGGTTTACCGCTTTCAAAGAAGGAATCAACAGTCTCACATGGAGCCCCATGCAATTTCTTGCATTATACCTTACAACCTCGATACCTCAGAAAGCGTATTTAATCCATATTGTATGCTGTTAAATTTAAGGATCAGATATGCTTCTTTTCTAAGCAAGGTATCGTCAATGTCAATGGGACCTTTATTTCCTGATTGCACAATGGTACTCAATATGGTCCACCGAAAGTCAGTTTCAGCGTGATTTGAATCCAAAAAATGTTGGACCATTGGTGCACTCAGCACCTTCTTTTTAATCCTGGACCTATGTTGGGTAATCCTACTGTTAGCCTGCTGTGTGGTTTTGCCTATGTAAATTTTTCCACAAGTGCAAACCACTGCATACACCACATTACGTGTCCTGCAGTTCGAAAAACCATTGTTTTTCCACTTAGAGGCTCTAGAGCAGCTCTGCTGACCTAGTTCTTAGGCTCTAGAGCAGCTCTGCTCACCTAGTTCTCTCGTTCTACAACAGCTCTGCTGACCTGGTTCTCTCCCTCTAAAGCAGCTCTACTGACCTGGTTTCTCTGGCTGTACAGCAGTTCTCCTGACCTGCTTTTCTGGCTCTAGAGCAGCTCTGCTGACCTAGCTCTCTCGCTCCACAACAGCTCTGCTGACCTGGTTTTCTCCCTCTAAAGCAACTCTGCTGACCTGGTTCCCTGTCTCTAAAGCAGCTCTGCTGACCTGGTTCTCTGCCTTTAGAGTAGCTCTATTTACCTGGTTCTCTGGCTCTAAAGCAGCTCTGCTGTCCTGGTTTTCTCCCTCTAAATCAGCTCTGCTGACCTGTACTCTTCCTCTAGAGCAGCTCTGCTGACCTAGTTCTCTCGCTCTACAACAGCTCTGCTGACCTGGTTCTTTGGCTCTAAAGCAGCTCTGCTGACCCGGTTCTCTCCCTCTAAAGCAGCTCTGCTGACCTAGTTTCTCTGGCTCTAGAGAAGCTCTGATGACCTGGTTCTCTGGCTCTTAAGCAGCTCTGCTAACCTGGTTCACTCCTCTGAAGCACCTCTGCTGACCTGGTTCTCTGCCTCTAGAACAGCTCTGCTGACCCAGTTCTCTGGCTCTAGAGCAGATCTGCTGACCTGGTTCTCTCCCTCTAAAGCAGCTCTGCTGACCTGGTTTCTCTGGCTCCACAGAAGCTCTGTTGACCTGGTTCTCTGGCTCTAAAGCAGCTCTGCTGACCTGGTTGTCTCGCTCTAAATCAGCTCTGCTGACCTGTTCTCTTCCTCTAGAGCAGCTCTGCTGACCTGGTTCTATGGCTCTAATGCAACTCTGCTGACCTGGTTCTATGGCTCTAAAGCAGCTCTGCTGACTTGTTTCTTTGGCTCTAGAGCCGCTCTGCTGACCTTGTTCTCTGGCTCTAAAGCAGCTCTGCTGGCCTGGTTATCTGGCTCTAAAGCAGCTCTGCTGACTTGGTTCTCTCCCTTAAAGCAGCTCTACTGACCAGGTTTCTCTGGCTGTACAGCAGCTCTGCTGACCTGCTTTTCTGGCTCTGGAGCAGCTCTGCTGACCTAGTTCTCTCGCTCTACAACAGCTCTGCTGACCTGGTTTTCTCCCTCTAAAGCAGCTCTGCTGACCTGGTTCTTTGTCTCTAAAGCAGCTCTGCTGACCTGGTTCTCTGCCTTTAGAGTAGCTCTATTTACCTGGTTCTCTGGCTCTAAAGCAGCTCTGCTGTCCTGGTTCTCTCCCTCTTTATCAGCTCTGCTGACCTCTACTCTTCCTCTAGAGCAGCTCCGATGACCTGGTTCTATGCCTCTAATTAAGCTCTGCTGTCTTGTTTCTCTGGCCCCAGAGACGCTCTGCTGACCTGGTTCTCTGGCTCTAAAGCAGCTCTGCTGACCTGGTTCTCTGTCTCTAAAGCAGCTCTCCTGGCCTGGTTCTCTGGCTCTTAAGCAGCTCTGCTGACGTGGTTCTCTCCCTCTCAAGCAGCTCTACTAACCTTGTTTCTCTGGCTCTACAGCAGCTCTGCTGATCTGTTTCTCTGGCTCTAGAGCAGCTCTGCTGACCTAGTTCTTAGGCTCTAGAGCAGCTCTGCTCACCTAGTTCTCTCGTTCTACAACAGCTCTGCTGACCTGGTTCTCTGGCTCTAAAGCAGCCCTGCTGACCTGGTTCTCTCCCTCTAAAGCAGCTCTACTGACCTGGTTTCTCTGGCTGTACAGCAGCTCTACTGACCTGCTTTTCTGGCTCTAGAGCAGCTCTGCCGACCTAGTTCTCTCGCTCCACAACAGCTCTGCTGACCTGGTTTTCTCCCTCTAAAGCAACTCTGCTGACCTGGTTCTCTGTCTCTAAAGCAGCTCTGCTGACCTGGTTCTCTGCCTTTAGAGTAGCTCTATTTACCTGGTTCTCTGGCTCTAAAGCAGCTCTGCTGTCCTGGTTCTCTCCCTCTAAATCAGCTCTGCTGACCTGTACTCTTCCTCTAGAGCAGCTCTGCTGACCTGGTTCTATGGCTCTAATGCATCTCTGCTGAACTGGTTCTATGACTCTAAATAAGCTCTGCTGTCTTGTTTCTCTGGCTCCAGAGACGCTCTGCTGACCTTGTTCTATGGCTCTAAAGCAGCTCTGCTGAGCTGGTTCTCTGTCTCTAAAGCAGCTCTGCTGGCCTGGGTCTCTGGCTCTTAAGCAGCTCTGCTGACGTGGTTCTCTCCCTCTCAAGCAGCTCTACTGACCTTGTTTCTCTGGCTCTACAGCAGCTCTGCTGATCTGTTTCTCTGGCTCTAGAGCAGCTCTGCTGACCTAGTTCTTAGGCTCTAGAGCAGCTCTGCTCACCTAGTTCTCTCGTTCTACAACAGCTCTGCTGACCTGGTTCTCTCGCTCCACAACAGCTCTGCTGACCTGGTTTTCTCCCTCTAAAGCAGCTCTGCTGACCTGGTTCTCTGTCTCTAAAGCAGCTCTGCTGACCTAGTTCTCTGCCTTTAGAGTAGCTATATTTACCTGGTTCTCTGGCTCTAAAGCAGATCTGCTGGCCAGGTTCTCTGGCTCTAAAGCAGCTCTGCTGTCCTGGTTCTCTCCCTCTAAATCAGATCTGCTGACCTGTACTCTTCCTCTAAAGCAGCTCTGCTGACCTGGTTCTATGGCTCTAAATAAGCTCTGCTGACTTGTTTCTCTGGCTCTAGAGACGCTCTGCTGACCTTGTTCTCTGGCTCTAAAGCAGCTCTGCTGACCTGGTTCTCTGGCTCTAAAGCAGCTCTGCTGGCCAGGTTCTCTGGCTCTAAAGCAGCTCTACTGACCTTGTTTCTCTGGCTCTACAACAGCTCTGCTGATCTGCTTCTCTGGCTCTAGAGCAGCTCTGATGACCTGGTGCTCTGGCTCTAAAGCAGCTCTGCTGACCTGGTTCTCTCCCTCTGAAGCAGCTCTGCTGGCCTGGTTCTCTGCCTCTAGAGCAGCTCTGCTGACCCGGTTCTCTGGCTCCAGAGCAGCTCTGCTGACCTGGGTCTCTCCCTCTAAAGCAGCTTTGCTAACCTGGTTTCTCTGGCTCTACAGCAGCTCTGTTGACCTGGTTCTCTGGCTCTAAAGCAGCTCTGCTGACCTGGTTCTTTGTCTCTAAAGCAGCTCTGCTGACCTGTTCTCTTCCTCTAGAGCAGCTCTGCTGACCTTGTTCTCTGGCTCTAAAGCATCTTTGCTGACCTGGTTCTCTTCCTCTAGAGCAGCTCTGCTTACCTAGTTCTCTCGTTCTACAACAGCTCTGCTGACCTGGTTCTCTGGCTCTAAAGCAGCTCTGTTGACCTAGTTTCTCTGGCTCTAGAGCAGCTCTGATGACCTGGTTCTCTGGCTCTAAAGCAGCTCTGCTGACCTGGTTCTCTCCCTCTGAAGCAGCTCTGCTGCCCTGGTTTCTCTGGCTCCAGATCAGCTCTGCTGACCTGATTCCCTGGCTCTAAAGCAGCTCTGCTGACCTGGTTCTCTCCCTCTGAAGCAGCTCTGCTGACCTGGTTCTCTGGCTCTAGAGCAGCTCTGCTGACCTGGTTCTCTGGCTCTAAAGCAGCTCTGCTAACCTGGTTCTCTGGCTCTAGAGCAGCTCTGCTGACCTGGTTCTCTGGCTTTAAAGCAGCTCTACTGACCTAGTTCTCTCCCTCTAAAGCAGCTCTGCTGACCTAGTTTCTCTGGCTCTAGAGCATCTCTGAATACCTGGTTCTCTGGCTCTAAAGCAGCTCTGCTGACCTGGTTCTCTCCCTCTGAAGCAGCTCTGCTGGCCTGGTTCTCTGCCTCTAGAGCAGCTCTGCTGACCCGGTTCTCTGGCTCCAGAGCAGCTCTGCTGACCTGGGTCTACCCCTCTAAAGCAGCTTTGCTAACCTGGTTTCTCTGGCTCTACAGCAGCTCTGTTGACCTGGTTCTCTGGCTCCAAAGCAGCTCTGCTGACCTGGTTCTTTCGCTCTAAATCAGCTCTGCTTACCTGTTCTCTTCCTCTAGAGCAGCTCTGCTGACCTTGTACTCTGGCTCTAAAGCATCTTTGCTGACCTGGTTCTCTGGCTCTAAAGACGCTCTGCTGGCCTGGTTCTCTGGCTCTTCAGCAGCTCTGCTGACGTGGTTTCTCCCTCTAAAGCAGCTCTACTGACCTGGTTTCTCTGGCTCTACAGTGGCTCTGCACACCTACTTCTCTGGCTCTAGAGCAGCTTTGCTGATCTAGTTCTTAGGCTCTAGAGCAACTCTGCTGACCTAGTTCTCTCGCTCTACAACAGGTCTGCTGACCTGGTTCTCTGGCTCTAAAGCAGCTCTGCTGACCCGGTACTCTCGCTCTAAATCAGCTCTGCTGACCTGTTCTCTTCCTCTAGAGCAGCTCTGATGACCTGGTTCTATGGCTCTAATGCAACTCTGCTGACCTGGTTCTATTGCTCTAAAGCAGCTCTGCTGACTTGTTTCTCTGGCTCTAGAGCCGCTCTGCTGACCTTGTTCTCTGGCTCTAAAGCAGCTCTGCTGGCCTGGTTGTCTGGCTCTAAAGCAGCTCTGCTGACTTGGTTCTCTCCCTCTAAAGCAGCTCTACTGACCAGGTTTCTCTGGCTGTACAGCAGCTCTGCTGACCTGCTTTTCTGGCTCTAGAGCAGCTATGCTGACCTAGTTCTCTCGCTCTACAACAGCTCTGCTGACCTGGTTTTCTCCCTCTAAAGCAGCTCTGCTGACCTGGTTCTTTGTCTCTAAAGCAGCTCTGCTGACCTGGTTCTCTGCCTTTAGAGTAGCTCTATTTACCTGGTTCTCTGGCTCTAAAGCAGCTCTGCTGTCCTGGTTCTCTCCCTCTAAATCAGCTCTGCTGACCTCTACTCTTCCTCTAGAGCAGCTCTCATGACCTGGTTCTATGGCTCTAATGCATCTCTGCTGACCTGGTTCGATGGCTCTAATTAAGCTCTGCTATCTTGTTTCTCTGGCCCCAGAGACGCTCTGCTGACCTTGTTCTCTGGCTCTAAAGCAGCTCTGCTGACCTGGTTCTCTGTCTCTAAAGCAGCTCTGCTGGCCTGGTTCTCTGGCTCTTAAGCAGCTCTGCTGACGTGGTTCTCTCCCTCTCAAGCAGCTCTACTAACCTTGTTTCTCTGGCTCTACAGCAGCTCTGCTGATCTGTATCTCTGGCTCTAGAGCAGCTCTGCTGACCTAGTTCTTAGGCTCTAGAGCAGATCTGCTCACCTAGTTCTCTCGTTCTACAACAGCTCTGCTGACCTGGTTCTCTGGCTCTAAAGTAGCCCTGCTGACCTGGTTCTCTCCCTCTAAAGCAGCTCTCCTGACCTGTTTTTCTGGCTCTAGAGCAGCTCTGCTGACCTAGTTCTCTCGCTCCACAACAGCTCTGCTGACCTGGTTTTCTCCCTCTAAAGCAGCTCTGCTGACCTGATTCTCTGTCTCTAAAGCAGCTCTGCTGACCTGGTTCTCTGCCTTTAGAGTAGCTCTATTTACCTGGTTCTCTGGCTCTAAAGCAGCTCTGCTGTCCTGGTTCTCTCCCTCTAAATCAGCTCTGCTGACCTGTACTCTTCCTCTAGAGCAGCTCTGCTGAACTGGTTCTATGGCTCTAATGCATCTCTGCTGACCTGGTTCTATGGCTCTAAATAAGCTCTGCTGACTTGTTTCTCTGGCTCTAAAGCAGCTCTACTGACCAGGTTTCTCTGGCTGTACAGCAGCTCTGCTGACCTGCTTTTCTGGCTCTAGAGCAGCTCTGCTGACCTAGTTCTCTCGCTCTACAACAGCTCTGCTGACCTGGTTTTCTCCCTCTAAAGCAGCTCTATTGACTTGGTTCTTTGTCTCTAAAGCAGCTCTGCTGACCTGGTTCTCTGCCTTTAGAGTAGCTCTATTTACCTGGTTCTCTGGCTCTAAAGCAGCTCTGCTGTCCTAGTTCTCTCCCTCTAAATCAGCTCTGCTGACCTTTACTCTTCCTCTAGAGCAGCTCTGCTGACCTGGTTCTATGGCTCTAATGCATCTCTGCTGACCTGGTTCTATGGTTCTAAATAAGCTCTGCTGTCTTGTTTCTCTGGCTCCAGAGACGCTCTGCTGGCCTGGGTCTCTGGCTCTAAAGCAGCTCTGCTGACGTGGTTCTCTCGCTCTCAAGCAGCTCTACTGACCTTGTTTCTCTGGCTCTACAGCAGCTCTGCTGATCTGTTTCTCTGGCTCTAGAGCAGCTCTGCTCACCTAGTTCTTAGGCTCTAGAGCAGCTCTGCTCACCTAGTTCTCTCGTTCTACAACAGCTCTGCTGACCTAGTTCTCTCGCTCCAAAGCAGCTCTGCTGACCTAGTTTCTCTGGCTCTAGAGCATCTCTGAATACCTGGTTCTCTGGCTCTAAAGCAGCTCTGTTGACCTGGTTCTCTCCCTCTGAAGCAGCTCTGCTGGCCTGGTTCTCTGCCTCTAGAGCAGCTCTGCTGACCCGGTTCTCTGGCTCCAGAGCAGCTCTGCTGACCTGGGTCTACCCCTCTAAAGCAGCTTTGCTAACCTGGTTTCTCTGGCTCTACAGCAGCTCTGTTGACCTGGTTCTCTGGCTCTAAAGCAGCTCTGCTGACCTGGTTCTTTCGCTCTAAATCAGCTCTGCTTACCTGTTCTCTTCCTCTAGAGCAGCTCTGCTGACCTTGTACTCTGGCTCTAAAGCATCTTTGCTGACCTGGTTCTCTGGCTCTAAAGACGCTCTGCTGGCCTGGTTCTCTGGCTCTTCAGCAGCTCTGCTGACGTGGTTTCTCCCTCTAAAGCAGCTCTACTGACCTGGTTTCTCTGGCTCTACAGTGGCTCTGCACACCTACTTCTCTGGCTCTAGAGCAGCTTTGCTGATCTAGTTCTTAGGCTCTAGAGCAACTCTGCTGACCTAGTTCTCTCGCTCTACAACAGGTCTGCTGACCTGGTTCTCTGGCTCTAAAGCAGCTCTGCTGACCCGGTACTCTCGCTCTAAATCAGCTCAGCTGACCTGTTCTCTTCCTCTAGAGCAGCTCTGATGACCTGGTTCTATGGCTCTAATGCAACTCTGCTGACCTGGTTCTATTGCTCTAAAGCAGCTCTGCTGACTTGTTTCTCTGGCTCTAGAGCCGCTCTGCTGACCTTGTTCTCTGGCTCTAAAGCAGCTCTGCTGGCCTGGTTGTCTGGCTCTAAAGCAGCTCTGCTGACTTGGTTCTCTCCCTCTAAAGCAGCTCTACTGACCAGGTTTCTCTGGCTGTACAGCAGCTCTGCTGACCTGCTTTTCTGGCTCTAGAGCAGCTATGCTGACCTAGTTCTCTCGCTCTACAACAGCTCTGCTGACCTGGTTTTCTCCCTCTAAAGCAGCTCTGCTGACCTGGTTCTTTGTCTCTAAAGCAGCTCTGCTGACCTGGTTCTCTGCCTTTAGAGTAGCTCTATTTACCTGGTTCTCTGGCTCTAAAGCAGCTCTGCTGTCCTGGTTCTCTCCCTCTAAATCAGCTCTGCTGACCTCTACTCTTCCTCTAGAGCAGCTCTCATGACCTGGTTCTATGGCTCTAATGCATCTCTGCTGACCTGGTTCGATGGCTCTAATTAAGCTCTGCTATCTTGTTTCTCTGGCCCCAGAGACGCTCTGCTGACCTTGTTCTCTGGCTCTAAAGCAGCTCTGCTGACCTGGTTCTCTGTCTCTAAAGCAGCTCTGCTGGCCTGGTTCTCTGGCTCTTAAGCAGCTCTGCTGACGTGGTTCTCTCCCTCTCAAGCAGCTCTACTAACCTTGTTTCTCTGGCTCTACAGCAGCTCTGCTGATCTGTTTCTCTGGCTCTAGAGCAGCTCTGCTGACCTAGTTCTTAGGCTCTAGAGCAGATCTGCTCACCTAGTTCTCTCGTTCTACAACAGCTCTGCTGACCTGGTTCTCTGGCTCTAAAGTAGCCCTGCTGACCTGGTTCTCTCCCTCTAAAGCAGCTCTCCTGACCTGTTTTTCTGGCTCTAGAGCAGCTCTGCTGACCTAGTTCTCTCGCTCCACAACAGCTCTGCTGACCTGGTTTTCTCCCTCTAAAGCAGCTCTGCTGACCTGATTCTCTGTCTCTAAAGCAGCTCTGCTGACCTGGTTCTCTGCCTTTAGAGTAGCTCTATTTACCTGGTTCTCTGGCTCTAAAGCAGCTCTGCTGTCCTGGTTCTCTCCCTCTAAATCAGCTCTGCTGACCTGTACTCTTCCTCTAGAGCAGCTCTGCTGAACTGGTTCTATGGCTCTAATGCATCTCTGCTGACCTGGTTCTATGGCTCTAAATAAGCTCTGCTGACTTGTTTCTCTTGCTCTAAAGCAGCTCTACTGACCAGGTTTCTCTGGCTGTACAGCAGCTCTGCTGACCTGCTTTTCTGGCTCTAGAGCAGCTCTGCTGACCTAGTTCTCTCGCTCTACAACAGCTCTGCTGACCTGGTTTTCTCTCTAAAGCAGCTCTGTTGACCTGGTTCTTTGTCTCTAAAGCAGCTCTGCTGACCTGGTTCTCTGCCTTTAGAGTAGCTCTATTTACCTGGTTCTCTGGCTCTAAAGCAGCTCTGCTGTCCTGGTTCTCTCCCTCTAAATCAGCTCTGCTGACCTTTACTCTTCCTCTAGAGCAGCTCTGCTAACCTGGTTCTATGGCTCTAATGCATCTCTGCTGACCTGGTTCTATGGTTCTAAATAAGCTCTGCTGTCTTGTTTCTCTGGCTCCAGAGACGCTCTGCTGGCCTGGGTCTCTGGCTCTAAAGCAGCTCTGCTGACGTGGTTCTCTCGCTCTCAAGCAGCTCTACTGACCTTGTTTCTCTGGCTCTACAGCAGCTCTGCTGATCTGTTTCTCTGGCTCTAGAGCAGCTCTGCTCACCTAGTTCTTAGGCTCTAGAGCAGCTCTGCTCACCTAGTTCTCTCGTTCTACAACAGCTCTGCTGACCTAGTTCTCTCGCTCCACAACAGCTCTGCTGACCTGGTTTTCTCCCTCTAAAGCAGCTCTGCTCACCTGGTTCTCTGTCTCTAAAGCAGCTCTGCTGACCTGGTTCTCTGCCTTTAGAGTAGCTCTATTTACCTGGTTCTCTGGCTCTAAAGCAGCTCTGCTGTCCTGGTTCTCTCCCTCTAAATCAGCTCTGCTGACCTGTACTCTTCCTCTAGAGCAGCTCTGCTGACCTGGTTCTATGGCTCTAATACATCTCTGCTGACCTGGTTCTATGGCTCTAAATAACCTCTGCTGACTTGTTTCTCTGGCTCTAGAGACGCTCTGCTGACCTTGTTCTCTGGCTCTAAAGCAGCTCTGCTGACCTGGTTCTCTGGCTCTAAAGCAGCTCAGCTGGCCAGGTTCTCTGGCTCTAAAGCAGCTCTGCTGATGTGGTTCTCTGGCTCTAAAGCAGCTCTGCTGACCTGGTTCTCTCCCTCTGAAGCAGCTCGGCTGGCCTGGTTCTCTGCCTCTAGAGCAGCTCCGCTGACCCGGTTCTCTGGCTCCAGAGCAGCTCTGCTGACCTGGGTCTCTCCCTCTAAAGCAGCTTTGCTAACCTGGTTTCTCTGGCTCTACAGCAGCTCTGTTGACCTGGTTCTCTGGCTCTAAAGCAGCTCTGCTGACCTGGTTCTTTCGCTCTAAATAAGCTCTGCTGACCTGTTCTCTTCCTCTAGAGCAGCTCTGCTGACCTTGTTCTCTGGCTCTAAAGCATCTTTGCTGACCTGGTTCTCTGGCTCTAAAGCAGCTCTGCTGGCCTGGTTCTCTGACTCTTCAGCAGCTCTGCTGACGTGGTTCTTTCCCTCTAAAGCAGCTCTACTGACCTGGTTTCTCTGGCTCTACAGTGGCTATGCTGACCTACTTCTCAGGCTCTAGAGCAGCTTTGCTGATCTAGTTCTTAGGCTCTAGAGCAACTCTGCTGACCTAGTTCTCTCGCTCTACAACAGGTCTGCTGGCCTGGTTCTCTGGCTCTAAAGCAGCTCTGCTGACCCAGTACTCTCCCTCTAAAGCAGCTCTGCTGACCTGGTTCTATGGCTCTAATGCAACTCTGATGACCTGGTTTTATGGCTCTAAAGCAGCTATGCTGACTTGTTTCTATGGCTCTAGAGCCGCTCTGCTGACCTTGTTCTCTGGCTCTAAAGCAGCTCTGCTGACCTGGTTATCTGGCTCTAAAACAGCTCTGCTAGCCTGGTTCTCTGGCTCTAAAGCAGCTCTGCTGACCTGGTTCTCTCCCTCTAAAGTTGCTCTACTGACCTGGTTTCTCTGGCTGTACAGCAGCTCCGCTGACCTGCTTTTCTGGCTGTAGAGCAGCTCTGCTGACTTAGTTCTCTCGCTCTACAACAGCTCTGCTGACCTGGTTCTCTGCCTCTAAAGCAGCTCTACTGACACAGTTCTATGGCTTTAAAGAAGTTCTGCTGACCTGGTTCTCTGGATCTAGAGCAGCTCTGCTGACCTGGTTCTCTGGCTCTAAAGCAGCTCTGCTGACCTGGTTCTCTCCCTCTCAATCAGCTCTGCTGACCTAGTTCTCTGCCTTTAGAGTAGCTCTATTTACCTGGTTCTCTGGCTCTAAAGCAGCTCTGCTGTCCTGGTTCTCTCCCTCTAAATCAGCTCTGCTGACCTGTACTCTTCCTCTAGAGCAGCTCTGCTGACCTGGTTCTATGGCTCTAATGCATCTCTGCTGACCTGGTTCTATGGCTCTAAATAAGCTCTGCTGACTTGTTTCTCTGGCTCTAAAGCAGCTCTACTGACCAGGTTTCTCTGGCTGTACAGCAGCTCTGCTGACCTGCTTTTCTGGCTCTAGAGCAGCTCTGCTGACCTAGTTCTCTCGCTCTACAACAGCTCTGCTGACCTGGTTTTCTCCCTCTAAAGCAGCTCTGCTGACCTGGTTCTTTGTCTCTAAAGCAGCTCTGCTGACCTGGTTCTCTGCCTTTAGAGTAGCTCTATTTACCTGGTTCTCTGGCTCTAAAGCAGCTCTGCTGTCCTGGTTCTCTCCCTCTAAATCAGCTCTGCTGACCTTTACTCTTCCTCTAGAGCAGCTCTGCTGACCTGGTTCTATGGCTCTAATGCATCTCTGCTGACCTGGTTCTATGGTTCTAAATAAGCTCTGCTGTCTTGTTTCTCTAGCTCCAGAGACGCTCTGCTGACCTTGTTCTCTGGCTCTAAAGCAGCTCTGCTGAGCTGGTTCTCTGTCTCTAAAGCAACTCTGCTGGCCTGGGTCTCTGGCTCTAAAGCAGCTCTGCTGACGTGGTTCTCTCGCTCTCAAACAGCTCTACTGACCTTGTTTCTCTGGCTCTACAGCAGCTCTGCTGATCTGTTTCTCTGGCTCTAGAGCAGCTCTGCTCACCTAGTTCTTAGGCTCTAGAGCAGCTCTGCTCACCTAGTTCTCTCGTTCTACAACAGCTCTGCTGACCTAGTTCTCTCGCTCCACAACAGCTCTGCTGACCTGGTTTTCTCCCTCTAAAGCAGCTCTGCTCACCTGGTTCTCTGTCTCTAAAGCAGCTCTGCTGACCTGGTTCTCTGCCTTTAGAGTAGCTCTATTTACCTGGTTCTCTGGCTCTAAAGCAGCTCTGCTGTCCTGGTTCTCTCCCTCTAAATCAGCTCTGCTGACCTGTACTCTTCCTCTAGAGCAGCTCTGCTGACCTGGTTCTATGGCTCTAATACATCTCTGCTGACCTGGTTCTATGGCTCTAAATAACCTCTGCTGACTTGTTTCTCTGGCTCTAGAGACGCTCTGCTGACCTTGTTCTCTGGCTCTAAAGCAGCTCTGCTGACCTGGTTCTCTGGCTCTGAAGCAGCTCTGCTGGCCAGGTTCTCTGGCTCTAAAGCAGCTCTGCTGACGTGGTTCTCTGGCTCTAAAGCAGCTCTGCTGACCTGGTTCTCTCCCTCTGAAGCAGCTCGGCTGGCCTGGTTCTCTGCCTCTAGAGCAGCTCCGCTGACCCGGTTCTCTGGCTCCAGAGCAGCTCTGCTGACCCGGGTCTCTCCCTCTAAAGCAGCTTTACTAACCTGGTTTCTCCCGGCTCTACAGCAGCTCTGTTGACCTGGTTCTCTGGCTCTAAAGCAGCTCTGCTGACCTGGGTCTTTCGCTCTAAATAAGCTCTGCTGACCTGTTCTCTTCCTCTAGAGCAGCTCTGCTGACCTTGTTCTCTGGCTCTAAAGCATCTTTGCTGACCTGGTTCTCTGGCTCTAAAGCAGCTCTGCTGGCCTGGTTCTCTGACTCTTCAGCAGCTCTGCTGACGTGGTTCTTTCCCTCTAAAGCAGCTCTACTGACCTGGTTTCTCTGGCTCTACAGTGGCTATGCTGACCTACTTCTCAGGCTCTAGAGCAGCTTTGCTGATCAAGTTCTTAGGCTCTAGAGCAACTCTGCTGACCTAGTTCTCTAGCTCTACAACAGGTCTGCTGACCTGGTTCTCTGGCTCTAAAGCAGCTCTGCTGACCCAGTACTCTCCCTCTAAAGCAGCTCTGCTGACCTGGTTCTATGGCTCTAATGCAACTCTGATGACCTGGTTTTATGGCTCTAAAGCAGCTATGCTGACTTGTTTCTCTGGCTCTAGAGCCGCTCTGCTGACCTTGTTCTCTGGCTCTAAAGCAGCTCTGCTGACCTGGTTATCTGGCTCTAAAAGAGCTCTGCTAGCCTCGTTCTCTGGCTCTAAAGTAGCTCTACTGACCTGGTTTCTCTGGCTGTACAGCAGCTCCGCTGACCTGCTTTTCTGGCTGTAGAGCAGCTCTGCTGACTTAGTTCTCTCGCTCTACAACAGCTCTGCTGACCTGGTTCTCTGCCTCTAAAGCAGCTCTACTGACACAGTTCTATGGCTTTAAAGAAGTTCTGCTGACCTGGTTCTCTGGATCTAGAGCAGCTCTGCTGACCTTGTTCTCTGGCTCTAAAGCAGCTCTGCTACCCTGGTTCTCTCCCTCTAAATCAGCTCTGCTGACCTAGTTACTCTGGCTCTACAGCAGCACTGCCGACCTGGTTCTCTGGCTCTGCATCAGCTCTGCTGACCTGGTTCTATGGCTTTAAAGCAGCTCTGCTGACGTGGTTCTCTGGCTCTATAGCAGCTCTGATGAACTGGTTCTCTGGCTCTAAAGTAGCTCTGCTGACCTGGTAATCTACCTCTAAATCAGCTCTGCTGACCTGGTTCTCCACCTCTAGAGCAGCTCTGCTGACCTGGTTTTATGGCTCTAAAGCAGCTATACTGACCTCGTTCTCTCCCTCTAAATCAGATCTTCTGACCTGGTTTCTCAGGTTCTATAGCAGCTCTGCTAACCTGGTTTTCTGGCTATAAAGCAGCTCTGCTGACATGGTTCTCTCCCTCTAAAGCAGCTCTGCTAAACTGGGTCTCTGCATCTAGAGCAGCTCTGCTGACCTGGTTCTCTGGCTCTAAAGCAACTCTGCTGACCTGGTTCTATGGCTCTAAAGCAGTACTGCTGATCTGATTCTCTGACTCTAGAGCAGCTCTGCTGACCTGGTTCTCTGGCTCTAAAGCAGCTCTGCTGACCTGGTACTCTCCCTCTAAAGCAGCGGTTCTGACCTGGTTTCTCCTGTTCTACAGCAGCTCTACTGACCTAGTTTCTCTGGCTCTACAGCAGCTCTACTGATCTGTTTCTCTAGCTCAGGAGCAGCTCTGCTGATCATGTTCTTATTTTCTAGAGCAGCTCTGCTGACCTGATTCTCTCCCTCTAAATCAGCTCTGCTGACCTGTTCTCTACTTCTAGAGACACTGTGCTGACCTGATTCTATGGTTCTAAAGTAGATATACTGACCTGGTTCCCTGGCTCTACAGCAGTTCTGCTGACCTGGTTCGCTGGCTCTAGAGTAGCTCTGCTGACCTGGTTCTCTGGCTCTAGGGGAATCTCTATTCACCTGTTTCTCAGGCTCTAAAGCAGCTCTGCTGTGCTGGTTCTCTCCCTCTAAATCAGCTCTGCTGAACTTTTCTCTGCCTCTAGAGAAGCTTGGCTGACCTGGTTCTCTCCCTCTAAAGCAGCTCTGCTGACCTGGTTTCTCTGGCTCCAGATCAACTCTGCTGACCTGGTTCTCTGGCTCTAAAGTACCTCTGCTAACCTGGTTCTCTCCCTCTGAAGCAGCTCTGCTGACCTGGTTCTCTGCCTCCACAGCAGCTCTGCTGACCTGGTTCTCTGCCTCTAAAGCAGCTCTGCTGACCTGGTTCTCTGGCTCTAGAGCAGCTCTGCTGACCTGGTTCTCTGGCTCTAAAGCAGCTCTCCTGACCCGGTTCTCCCCCTCTAAAGAGCTCTGCTGACCTAGTTCTCTGGCTCTAAACCAGTTCTGCTTACCTGGTTCTCTCCCTCTAAAGCAGCTATGCTGACCTGGTTTCTCTGGCTCTACAGCAGCTCTTCTGACCTGGGTCCCTGGCTCTAGAGCAGCTCTGCTGACCTGGCTCTGTGGTTCTAGAGCAGCACTGTTGACCAAGCTTCATGGGCTCTAGAGCAGCTCTGCTGACCTGGGTTCTCTAGCTCTGCAACAGCTCTGCTGACCTGGTTCTCTGTCTCTAAAGCAGCTCTGCTGACCTGGTTTCCCTGGCTTTACAGCAGCTCTGTTGACCTGGTTCTCTGGCTGTAAAGCAGCTCTGCTGAACTGGTTCTCTGGCTCTACAGCAGCTCTGCTGACCTGGGTCTCTGGCTCTACAACAGCTCTGCTGACCTGGTTCTCTAGCTCTAAAGCAGCTCTGCTGACCTGTTTCAAGGCTCTACAGCAGCTCTGTCCACTCCAACAATCATCCTGACAGAAGCATGTCCTTATCTGATCACTCTGCTGAAACATATGTACTCATAAACGTATCCTGCTGTCAACTGCTAGCACTCTAGGAACCCATTCACTGTCTATGCACTTGTAGAATGACTCAGGCATTGAGACAAGCAGTGGTACAGTCAAATGTGCATAATATGTGCGGACCCTTAACCCCTTGTTGACTACTGAGTCAGTCCTGCAAAAGTCCAGGTAATAGTCATGCGTGACTGGAATCACACTGTGAGTCTGTTTCCACTCCTACAATTATCCTGCTAGAAGTATAACCTTATCTAATCTCTCTGTTGAGACATAAGTCCTTATAAACCTATCCTGCTGTCAACTACTAGCACTCTAAGAACCCATTCACTCTCTATGCAGTTGCAGAATGACTCAGGCATTGAGACAAGCTGTGGGAGAGTCAAATGTGCAAAATATATGCAGTCCCTTTTCCCTCTTGCAGACTACTGAGTCAGTCTTGCAAAAGTCCAGGTAATAGGCATGCTTATCTGGAATCACACTGTGAGTCTGTGTCCACTCCTACAATCATCCTGACAGTAGCATGTCCTTATCTAATCACTCTGCTGAAACATAAGTGATTATACACTTATCCTGCTGCCAATTACTAGCACTCTAGGAACCCAGTCACTGTCTATGCACTTGCAGAATGACTCGGGCATTGAGACAAGCAGTGACTGCTGCTCTGCTAACCTGGTTCTCTCCCTCTAGAGCAGCTCTGCTGATCCGGGTCTCTGGCTGTAGGGCAGCTCTGCTGACCTGGTTCTCTCACTCTAAAGCAGCTCTCCTGACCTGATTTCTCTGGCTCTACAGCAGCTCTGTTGACCTGGTTCTCTGGCTCTAAAGCAGCTCTGCTGACCTGGTTCTCTCACTCTAAATCAGCTCTGCTGACCTATTCTCTTCCTCTAGAGCAGCTCTGCTGACCTGGTTCTATGGCTCTAATGCAGCTCTGCTGACCTGGTTCTATGGCTCTAAAGCAGCTCTGCTAACTTGTTTCTCTGGCTCTAGAGCCGCTCTGCTGACCTTGTTCTCTGGCTCTAAAGCAGCTCTGCTACCCTGGTTCTCTCCCTCTAAATCAGCTCTGCTGACCTAGTTACTCTGGCTCTACAGCAGCACTGCTGACCTGGTTCTCTGGCTCTACATCAGCTCTGCTGACCTGGTTCTATGGCTTTAAAGCAGCTCTGCTGACGTGGTTCTCTGGCTCTATAGCAGCTCTGATGAACTGGTTTTCTGGCTCTAAAGTAGCTCTGCTGACCTGGTAATCTACCTCTAAATCAGCTCTGCTGACCTGGTTCTCCGCCTCTAGAGCAGCTCTGCTGACCTGGTTTTATGGCTCTAAAGCAGCTATACTGACCTCGTTCTCTCCCTCTAAATCAGATCTTCTGACCTGGTTTCTCAGGTTCTATAGCAGCTCTGCTAACCTGGTTTTCTGGCTATAAAGCAGCTCTGCTGACATGGTTCTCTCCCTCTAAAGCAGCTCTGCTAAACTGGGTCTCTGCATCTAGAGCAGCTCTGCTGACCTGGTTCTCTGGCTCTAAAGCAACTCTGCTGACCTGGTTCTATGGCTCTAAAGCAGTACTGCTGATCTGATTCTCTGACTCTAGAGCAGCTCTGCTGACCTGGTTCTCTGGCTCTAAAGCAGCTCTGCTGACCTGGTACTCTCCCTCTAAAGCAGCGGTTCTGACCTGGTTTCTCCTGTTCTACAGCAGCTCTACTGACCTAGTTTCTCTGGCTCTACAGCAGCTCTACTGATCTGTTTCTCTAGCTCAGGAGCAGCTCTGCTGATCATGTTCTTATTTTCTAGAGCAGCTCTGCTGACCTGATTCTCTCCCTCTAAATCAGCTCTGCTGACCTGTTCTCTACTTCTAGAGACACTGTGCTGACCTGATTCTATGGTTCTAAAGTAGATATACTGACTTGGTTCCCTGGCTCTACAGCAGTTCTGCTGACCTGGTTCGCTGGCTCTAGAGTAGCTCTGCTGACCTGGTTCTTTGGCTCTAGGGGAATCTCTATTCACCTGTTTCTCAGGCTCTAAAGCAGCTCTGCTGTGCTGGTTCTCTCCCTCTAAATCAGCTCTGCTGAACTTTTCTCTGCCTCTAGAGAAGCTTGGCTGACCTGGTTCTCTCCCTCTAAAGCAGCTCTGCTGACCTGGTTTCTCTGGCTCCAGATCAACTCTGCTGACCTGGTTCTCTGGCTCTAAAGTACCTCTGCTAACCTGGTTCTCTCCCTCTGAAGCAGCTCTGCTGACCTGGTTCTCTGCCTCCACAGCAGCTCTGCTGACCTGGTTCTCTGCCTCTAAAGCAGCTCTGCTGACCTGGTTCTCTGGCTCTAGAGCAGCTCTGCTGACCTGGTTCTCTGGCTCTAAAGTAGCTCTCCTGACCCGGTTCTCCCCCTCTAAAGAGCTCTGCTGACCTAGTTCTCTGGCTCTAAACCAGTTCTGCTTACCTGGTTCTCTCCCTCTAAAGCAGCTATGCTGACCTGGTTTCTCTGGCTCTACAGCAGCTCTTCTGACCTGGGTCCCTGGCTCTAGAGCAGCTCTGCTGACCTGGCTCTGTGGTTCTAGAGCAGCACTGTTGACCAAGCTTCATAGGCTCTAGAGCAGCTCTGCTGACCTGGGTTCTCTAGCTCTGCAACAGCTCTGCTGACCTGGTTCTCTGTCTCTAAAGCAGCTCTGCTGACCTGGTTTCCCTGGCTTTACAGCAGCTCTGTTGACCTGGTTCTCTGGCTGTAAAGCAGCTCTGCTAAACTGGTTCTCTGGCTCTACAGCAGCTCTGCTGACCTGGGTCTCTGGCTCTACAACAGCTCTGCTGACCTGGTTCTCTAGCTCTAAAGCAGCTCTGCTGACTTGTTTCAAGGCTCTACAGCAGCTCTGTCCACTCCAACAATCATCCTGACAGAAGCATGTCCTTATCTGATCACTCTGCTGAAACATATGTACTCATAAACGTATCCTGCTGTCAACTGCTAGCACTCTAGGAACCCATTCACTGTCTATGCACTTGTAGAATGACTCAGGCATTGAGACAAGCAGTGGTACAGTCAAATGTGCATAATATGTGCGGACCCTTAACCCCTTGTTGACTACTGAGTCAGTCCTGCAAAAGTCCAGGTAATAGTCATGCGTGACTGGAATCACACTGTGAGCCTGTTTCCACTCCTACAATTATCCTGCTAGAAGTATAACCTTATCTAATCACTCTGTTGAGACATAAGTCCTTATAAACCTATCCTGCTGTTAACTACTAGCACTCTAAGAACCCATTCACTCTCTATGCAGTTGCAGAATGACTCAGGCATTGAGACAAGCTGTGGGAGAGTCAAATGTGCAAAATATATGCAGTCCCTTTTCCCTCTTGCAGACTACTGAGTCAGTCTTGCAAAAGTCCAGGTAATAGGCATGCTTATCTGGAATCACACTGTGAGTCTGTGTCCACTCCTACAATCATCCTGACAGAAGCATGTCCTTATCTAATCACTCTGCTGAAACATAAGTGATTATACACTTATCCTGCTGCCAATTACTAGCACTCTAGGAACCCAGTCACTGTCTATGCACTTGCAGAATGACTCGGGCATTGAGACAAGCAGTGACTGCTGCTCTGCTAACCTGGTTCTCTCCCTCTAGAGCAGCTCTGCTGATCCGGGTCTCTGGCTGTAGGGCAGCTCTGCTGACCTGGTTCTCTCACTCTAAAGCAGCTCTCCTGACCTGATTTCTCTGGCTCTACAGCAGCTCTGTTGACCTGGTTCTCTGGCTCTAAAGCAGCTCTGCTGACCTGGTTCTCTCACTCTAAATCAGCTCTGCTGACCTATTCTCTTCCTCTAGAGCAGCTCTGCTGACCTGGTTCTATGGCTCTAATGCAGCTCTGCTGACCTGGTTCTATGGCTCTAAAGCAGCTCTGCTAACTTGTATCTCTGGCTCTAGAGCCGCTCTGCTGACCTTGTTCTCTGGCTCTAAAGCAGCTCTGCTACCCTGGTTCTCTCCCTCTAAATCAGCTCTGCTGACCTAGTTACTCTGGCTCTACAGCAGCACTGCCAACCTGGTTCTCTGGCTCTACATCAGCTCTGCTGACCTGGTTCTATGGCTTTAAAGCAGCTCTGCTGACGTGGTTCTCTGGCTCTATAGCAGCTCTGATGAACTGGTTCTCTGGCTCTAAAGTAGCTCTGCTGACCTGGTAATCTACCTCTAAATCAGCTCTGCTGACCTGGTTCTCCGCCTCTAGAGCAGCTCTGCTGACCTGGTTTTATGGCTCTAAAGCAGCTATACTGACCTCGTTCTCTCCCTCTAAATCAGATCTTCTGACCTGGTTTCTCAGGTTCTATAGCAGCTCTGCTAACCTGGTTTTCTGCCTATAAAGCAGCTCTGCTGACATGGTTCTCTCCCTCTAAAGCAGCTCTGCTAAACTGGGTCTCTGCATCTAGAGCAGCTCTGCTGACCTGGTTCTCTGGCTCTAAAGCAACTCTGCTGACCTGGTTCTATGGCTCTAAAGCAGTACTGCTGATCTGATTCTCTGACTCTAGAGCAGCTCTGCTGACCTGGTTCTCTGGCTCTAAAGCAGCTCTGCTGACCTGGTACTCTCCCTCTAAAGCAGCGGTTCTGACCTGGTTTCTCCTGTTCTACAGCAGCTCTACTGACCTCTCCTGACCCGGTTCTCCCCCTCTAAAGAGCTCTGCTGACCTAGTTCTCTGGCTCTAAACCAGTTCTTCTTACCTGGTTCTCTCCCTCTAAAGCAGCTATGCTGACCTGGTTTCTCTGGCTCTACAGCAGCTCTTCTGACCTGGGTCCCTGGCTCTAGAGCAGCTCTGCTGACCTGGCTCTGTGGTTCCAGAGCAGCACTGTTGACCAAGCTTCATAGGCTCTAGAGCAGCTCTGCTGACCTGGGTTCTCTGGCTCTGCAACAGCTCTGCTGACCTGGTTCTCTGTCTCTAAAGCAGCTCTGCTGACCTGGTTTCCCTGGCTTTACAGCAGCTCTGTTGACCTGGTTCTCTGGCTCTAAAGCAGCTCTGCTGAACTGGTTCTCTGGCTCTACAGCAGCTCTGCTGACCTGGGTCTCTGGCTCTACAGCAGCTCTGCTGACCTGGGTCTCTGGCTCTACAACAGCTCTGCTGACCTGGTTCTCTAGCTCTAAAGCAGCTCTGCTGACCTGTTTCAAGGCTCTAAAGCAGCTCTGTCCACTCCAACAATCATCCTGACAGAAGCATGTCCTTATCTGATCACTCTGCTGAAACATATGTACTCATAAACGTATCCTGCTGTCAACTGCTAGCACTCTAGGAACCCATTCACTGTCTATGCACTTGTAGAATGACTCAGGCATTGAGACAAGCAGTGGTACAGTCAAATGTGCATAATATGTGCGGACCCTTAACCCCTTGTTGACTACTGAGTCAGTCCTGCAAAAGTCCAGGTAATAGTCATGCGTGACTGGAATCACACTGTGAGTCTGTTTCCACTCCTACAATTATCCTGCTAGAAGTATATCCTTATCTAATCTCTCTGTTGAGACATAAGTCCTTATAAACCTATCCTGCTGTCAACTACTAGCACTCTAAGAACCCATTCACTCTCTATGCATTTGCAGAATGACTCAGGCATTGAGACAAGCTGTGGGAGAGTCAAATGTGCAAAATATATGCAGTCCCTTTTCCCTCTTGCAGACTACTGAGTCAGTCTTGCAAAAGTCCAGGTAATAGGCATGCTTATCTGGAATCACACTGTGAGTCTGTGTCCACTCCTACAATCATCCTGACAGAAGCATGTCCTTATCTAATCACTCTGCTGAAACATAAGTGATTATACACTTATCCTGCTGCCAATTACTAGCACTCTAGGAACCCAGTCACTGTCTATGCACTTGCAGAATGACTCGGGCATTGAGACAAGCAGTGACTGCTGCTCTGCTAACCTGGTTCTCTCCCTCTAGAGCAGCTCTGCTGATCCGGGTCTCTGGCTCTAGGGCAGCTCTGCTGACCTGGTTCTCTCACTCTAAAGCAGCAGCTCTCCTGACCTGATTTCTCTGTCTCTACAGCAGCTCTGTTGACCTGGTTCTCTGGCTCTAAAGGAGCTCTGCTGACCTGGTTCTCTCACTCTAAATCAGCTCTGCTGACCTATTCTCTTCCTCTAGAGCAGCTCTGCTGACCTGGTTCTATGGCTCTAATGCAGCTCTGCTGACCTGGTTCTATGGCTCTAAAGCAGCTCTGCTAACTTGTTTCTCTGGCTCTAGAGCCGCTCTGCTGACCTTGTTCTCTGGCTCTAAAGCAGCTCTGCAGACCTGGTTCTCTGGCTCCAAAGCAGCTCTGCTGTCCTGGTTCTCTGGCTCTAAAGCTGCTCTGCTGACCTTGTTCTCTACCTCTAAAGCAGCTCTACTGACCTGTTTTCTCTGGCTCTACAGTAACTCTGCTGACCTGCTTCTCTGGCTCTAGAGCAGCTCTGCTGACCTAGTTCTAAGGCTCTAGAGAATTTCTGCTGACCTAGTTCTCTCGCTCTACAACAGCTATGCTGACCTGGTTCTCTGGCTCTAAAGCAGCTCTGCTGACCCAGTTTTCTCCCTCTAAAGCAGCTCTGCTGACCTAGTTTCTCTGGCTCTAGAGCAGCTCTGATGACCTGGTTCTCTGGCTCTAAAGCAGCTCTGCTGACCTGGTTCTCTGCCTCTGGAGCAGCTCTGCTGACCCGGTTCTCTGGCTTTAGAGCAGCTCTGCTGACCTGGTCCTCTCCCTCTAAAGCAGCTCTGCTGATCTGGTTTCTCTGGCTCTACAGCAGCTCTGTTGACCTAGTTCTATGGCTCTAAAGAAGCTCTGCTGACCTGGTTCTCTCGCTCTAAATCAGCTCTTCTGACCTGTTCTCTTCCTCTAGAGCAGCTCTGCTGGCCTGGTTCTCTGGCTCTAAAGCAGCTCTGCTGGCCTGGTTCTCTGGCTCTAAAGCAGCTCTGCTGACCTGGTTCTCTCCCTCTAAAGCAGCTTTACTGACCTGGTTTCTCTGGCTCTACAGCAGCTCTGCTGACCTGCTTCTTTGGCTCTAGAGCAGCTCTGCTGACCTAGTTCTTAGGCTCTAGAGCAGGTCTGCTGACCTAGTTCTCTCACTCTACAACAGCTCTGCTGACCTGGTTCTCTGGCTCTAAATCAGCTCTGCTGACCCGGTTCTATGTCTCTAAAGCAGTTCTGCTGACCTGGTTCTCTGGCTCTAGAGCAGCTCTGTTGACCTGGTTCTTTGGCTCTAAAGCAGCTCTGCTGTCCTGGTTTTCTCCCCCTAAATCAGCTCTGCTGACCTAGTTACTCTGGCTCTACAGCAGCACTGCTGACCTGGTTCTCTGGCTCTAGAGCAGCTCTGCTGACCTGGTTCTGAGGCTCTAGAGCAGCTCTGCTGAGCTGGTTCTCTAGCTCTAAAGTAGCTATGCTGACCTAGTTCTCTCCCTCTCAATCAGCTCTGCTGACCTGCTTCTCTGCCTCTAGAGCAGCTCTGCTAACCTGGTTTTATGGCTCTAAAGCAGCTCTGCTGACATGGTTCTCTCCCTCTAAATCAGCTCTGCTGACCTGGGTCTCTGCCTCTAGAGAAGCTCTGCTGACCTGGTTCTCTGGCTCTAAAGCAAATCTGCTGACCTGGTTCTATGGCTCTTAAGCAGTACTGCTGATCTGGTTCTCTGGCTCTAGAGCAGCTCTGCGGACTTGGTTCTCTGGCCCTAAAGAAGCTCTGCTGACCTCGTTCTCTCCCTCTAAAGAGCTCTGCTGACCTGGTTCTCTGGCTCTAAAGCAGTACTGCTGACCTAGTTCTCTCCCTCTAAAGCATCTCGACTGACATGGTTTCTCTGGCTGTAGAGCAGCTCTGCTGACCTGGTTCTCTGGCTCTAAAGCAGCTCTGCTGGCCTGGTTCTCTCCCTCTAAAACATCTCTGCTGACCTGGTTTCTCCTGCTCGACAGCAACTCTGCTGACCCGGTTTTCTCCCTCTAAAGCAGCTCTGCTGACCTGGTTCTCTAACTCTAAAGCAGCTCTGCTGACCTGGTTTCTCTGGCTCTCCAGCAGCTCTGCTGATCTGTTTCTATAGCTCTAGAGAGGCTCTGATGATCTGGTTCTTATTCTCTAGAGCAGCTCTGCTGACCTAGTACTCTCCCTCTAAATCAGCTCTCCTGACCTGTTCTCTACCTCTAGAGACGCTGTGCTAACCTGATTATATGGCTCTAAAGCAGCTATACTGACCTGGTTCCCTGGCTCTACAGCAGCTCTGCTGACCTGGTTCTCTGGCTCTAAAGCAGCTCTGCTGACCTGGTTCTATGGCTCTAAAGCAGCTCTGCTGACCTGGTTCTCTGGCTCTAAAGCATCTCTGCTGACCTGGTTCTCTCCATCCAAAGCAGCTCTGCTGACCTGGTTTCTCTGGCTCCAGATCAGCTCTCCTAACCTGGTTCTCTGGCTCTAAAGCAGCTCTGCTGACCTGGTTCTCTCCCTCTGAAGCAGCTCTGCTGACCTGGTTCTCTGCCTCTACAGCAGCTCTGCTGACCTGGTTCTCTGCCTCTAAAGCAGCTCTTCTGACCTGGTTCTATGGCTCTAAAGCAGCTCTGCTGACCTGGTTCTCTGGCTCTAGAGCAGCTCTGCTGACCTGGTTCTCTGGCTCTAAAGCAGCTCTCCTGCTCTGGTTCTCCCCCTCTAAAGAGCTCTGCTGACTTAGTTCTCTGGCTGTAAAGCAGTTCTGTTACTGGTTCTCTCCCTCTAAAGCAGCTCTGCTGGCCTGGTTTCTCTGGCTCTACAACAGCTCTTCTGACCTCGGTCTCTCACTCTAGAGCATCTCTGCTGACCTGGGTCTGTGGTTCTAGAGCAGCTCTGTTGACCAAGCTTCTTAGGCTCTAGAGCAGCTCTGCTGACCTGGGTTCTCTGGCTCTACAGCAGCTCTGCTGACCTGGTTCTCTGTCTCTAAAGCAGCTCTGCTGACCTGGTTTCCCTGGCTTTACAGCAGCTCTGTTGACCTGGTTCTCTGGCTCTAAAGCAGCTCTGCTGACCTGGTTCTCTGGCTCTACAGCAGCTCTGCTGACCTGGGTCTCTGGCTCTACAACAGCTCTGCTGACCTGGTTCTCTGGCTCTAAAGCAGCGTTGCCGACCTGTTTCAAGGCTCTAAAGAAGCTATGTCCACTCCTACAATCATCCTGACAGAAGCATGTTCTTATCTAATCGCTCTGCTGAAACATATGTACTCATAAACGTATCCTGTTGTCAACTACTAGCACTCTAGGAACCCATTCACTGTCTATGCACTTGTAGAATGACTCAGGCATTGAGACAAGCAGTGGTACAGTCAAATGTGCATAATATGTGTGGACCCTTAACGCCTTGTTGACTACTGAGTCAGTCCTGCAAAAGTCCAGGTAATAGTCATGCGTGACTGAAATCACACTGTGAGTCTGTGTCCACTCCTACAATCATCCTGACAGAAGCAAGTTCCAGCACGCTCCCCATCCAGTCACCTGACCTCTACCTGTTCCACCCACCCCTTGTTGGGCAGGACGGGGCAGAAAGGGCCAATATGTGACCGGCAAGCCACTGGCCTTGTGCATTGTCGCCGGTGGATGTGCCAAAGACATCCATTGCAGCCACAACTCCGCGTCAACCTCCCCCCAGGGTGTCTCATTGCATAGGCGTATCCTGGTTCTAAACTCTTCGTCATAATTAATCCACGAATACCCCCCAAAGTGCATCTGAGGCATCCTCACTATATCCAGATACTTGAAAAGAGCAACTGCCCTGTCAGGATATTTTTCAGCATAAAAACTCGCAAAAATGAGGAAGGCAGATGTCCAATTCTCTATGTTACGGGGAACCCTTGGCCGCCTCGCTAACTCCCACTCTTCCTCTTTCGACCCTTCCCTTGCCTGCACTTCTCTATGTAATAATTTGAAAACATCGCCAAATTTGTGGTCCCAAATTCGTCGCTTCGTTACTGCTGATAAATGGGAACTGAATGGCATAGCCAGACCCATGTATGGAAGCCGTTTGTTAGAACCTGGCCCAACCCTTCTTTGATTGTCTGTGTCACTAGAGTTGGCCTGTGTCCCATTTTTGCTTTCGCCTGCAGTGCATGTGTCCCTTACATCAGTATCAATCAGCACAGAATCATACTCCCTAATCCTCTTAGTAAATTGTTTGTGTAAAAAATCACCCTCACATTCTCAAATGAAACCATTAGATTCCCATACCCCCCACCACTGCTGCTTACTGCATGTGATTCAGAAAAGGGGGTGGTGATGAACAGAGTGTCTGAATTAAGCAGACCACTCTTACCCAGTCCAAAGATCAGGGCTTGATCCATCAACGTTTTTTAGCTCACTGCACCATCCCAGCTCAGAACCTGGCTACATGCAAATTAGTCTGTTCCTGTCTCAGTGCATGATGGGAACAGGGCAAACCAAACTACCAAGCCAATTCTTATACTGGGAAGGAAACAAGCTTCCGGGGACCGGTTTCTGGCATTTCAGCCGTCGTCGGCCCGGCTTGCTTGAATCCTGATGGTGTAATGAGCAAGGGACTCACATGTGAGTATACCCTTCCACGCTTATGGTGGACAAAATGATTCAGAAAAGGGGGTGGTGATGAACAGAGTGTCTGAATTAAGCAGACCACTCTTACCCAGTCCAAAGATCAGGGCTTGATCCATCACCGTTTTTTAGCTCACTGCACCATCCCAGCTCAGAACCTGGCTACATGCAAATTAGTCTGTTCCTGTCCCAGTGCATGATGGGAACAGGGCAAACCAAACTACCAAGCCAATTCTTATACTGGGAAGGAAACAAGCTTCCGGGGACCGGTTTCTGGCATTTCAGCCGTCGTCGGCCCGGCTTGCTTGAATCCTGATGGTGCAATGAGCAAGGGACTCACATCTGAGTATACCCTTCCACGCTTATGGTGGACAAAATGATTCAGAAAAGGGGGTGGTGATGAACAGAGTGTCTGAATTAAGCAGACCACTCTTACCCAGTCCAAAGATCAGGGCTTGATCCATCACCGTTTTTTAGCTCACTGCACCATCCCAGCTCAGAACCTGGCTACATGCAAATTAGTCTGTTCCTGTCCCAGTGCATGATGGGAACAGGGCAAACCAAACTACCAAGCCAATTCTTATACTGGGAAGGAAACAAGCTTCCGGGGACCGGTTTCTGGCATTTCAGCCGTCGTCGGCCCGGCTTGCTTGAATCCTGATAGTGCAATGAGCAAGGGACTCACATCTGAGTATACCCTTCCATGCTTATGGTGGACAAAATGATTCAGAAAAGGGGGTGGTGATGAACAGAGTGTCTGAATTAAGCAGACCACTCTTACCCAGTCCAAAGATCAGGGCTTGATCCATCACCGTTTTTTAGCTCACTGCACCATCCCAGCTCAGAACCTGGCTACATGCAAATTAGTCTGTTCCTGTCCCAGTGCATGATGGGAACAGGGCAAACCAAACTACCAAGCCAATTCTTATACTGGGAAGGAAACAAGTTTCCGGGGACCGGTTTCTGGCATTTCAGCCGTCATCGGCCCGGCTTGCTTGAATCCTGATGGTGCAATGAGCAAGGGACTCACATCTGAGTATACCCTTCCACGCTTATGGTGGACAAAATGATTCAGAAAAGGGGGTGGTGATGAACAGAGTGTCTGAATTAAGCAGACCACTCTTACCCAGTCCAAAGATCAGGGCTTGATCCATCACCGTTTTTTTAGCTCACTGCACCATCCCAGCCAGAAACCGGTCCCCGGAAGCTTGTCTCCTTTCTGGTGAAGAATTGGCTTGGTAGTTTGGTCTGCCCTGTTCCCATGATGCACTGGGCCAGGGACAGACTAATTTGCATATAGCCAGGTTCTGAGCTGGGATGGGGCAGTGAGCTAAATAACGGTGATGGATCAAGCCCTGATCTTTGGACTGGGTAAGAGTGGTCTGCTTAATTCAGACACTCTGTTCATCACCACCCGCTTTTCTGAATCGTTTTTGGCCACTATAGGTGTGGCAGGGTATACTCAGACATGAGTCCCTTGCTCACTGCTCCATCAGGATTCAAGCAAGCCGGGCCGACGACGGCTGAAATGCCAGAAACCGGACCCCGGAAGCTTGTCTCCTTTCTGGTGAATAATTGGCTTGGTAGTTTGGTCTGCCCTGTTCCAATGATGCACTGGGCCAGGGACAGACGAATTTGCATATAGCCAGGTTCTGAGCTGGGATGGGGCAGTGAGCTAAATAACGGTGATGGATCAAGCCCTGATCTTTGGACTGGGTAAGAGTGGTCTGCTTAATTCAGACACTCTGTTCATCACCACCCCCTTTTCTGAATCGTTTTTGGCCACTATAGGTGTGGCAGGGTATACTCAGACATGAGTCCCTTGCTCACTGATCCATCAGGATTCAAGCAAGCCGGGCCGACGACGGCTGAAATGCCAGAAACCGGTCCCCGGAAGCTTGTCTCCTTTCTGGTGAAGAATTGGCTTGGTAGTTTGGTCTGCCCTGTTCCCATGATGCACTGGGCCAGGGACAGACTAATTTGCATATAGCCAGGTTCTGAGCTGGGATGGGGCAGTGAGCTAAATAACGGTGATGGATCAAGCCCTGATCTTTGGACTGGGTAAGAGTGGTCTGCTTAATTCAGACACTCTGTTCATCACCACCCCCTTTTCTGAATCGCTTACTGCATGTGAGCTGATCCGCACTGTCTTGAAATTCTGAAGGACATGTCTTCACTTGTTCTCTGCTTTTAGACCTCCTCCTTGTAGTTGCCGGGTCCGCTCTTGACTTCTGCAACAAGTTAAAAAAGGTGGTTGCCTCTTTCCCGTCCCAACATCCACCCCCCCGCCATCTCAGCAGACCCACGCCCTGTGGGCCTATCGCAAATTTCTCCCTCTTCCATCTCCCCAAATCCTTCTTCACCACCTTCATCGGTGCCCTCAGCACCATATCCGACATGACTGCTACTCGGACACTCACCATCACCAACTCCTCCATCACAATATCACCAATTAATGACAGACCCTCGCTCTACAGGCCTGCCCGCACCTCTAGAATCTGCACTAGACCCGTCAGAGAATGAGAGAAAATTTGTGGCAACCGCTAAGTGTGCCGCTGGACGAGTAGAATGTAATCCCTTAGCATGTCCTTTATCCGCGCCAAATTGCTCCTTCGGGTCGCTCAAACCAGAAGGGACCTGTAACCGCTGAGTATCCTCTTTGTTCTTCATACTTGACTGAGTCCTCACCTCCGTCCCTGAACTAATGTTTTTGGCATGAGCTACCCACACCAGTTGCCCTTCTGCCTCACTCCCACCATGGGCAAAGGTTGGTTGACACTGTCTCGGGGGGGGAACGGGCTCGTGGAAATATATATTCCGTATTGAAACGGCTTGACGCTCTGTCAGTAAACACTGGCTGCCCCCCAAAGTACAATCGCCTCACATTTTGGGGGCCACCCGCCTCCTCTAGTCTAATTTGAGATCAAAAACACCATCTAAATCCCTATGTCCACCAACACCATGTGTCTGTGGCTCCAAGCCACCTAACCTGCTGTGCTTAGCCATAATGCTGGACCTTTGGCCCACACTGAAACCATGTTTGGAAACAAAAGCCTTATTAAACACAACACCTTTCATTGTGTGCTGAAGGGTAGAAGGTGACAATTGAAGAAAACTAGTGTCGTCCTCGCTGTCGCTAGAGTAATTAACCAGTGCAGGAGTCAGCTGTGACACCGTCCACTCAGGTGCACCCTCCTGACTACTCGAAAGATGGCCCCCATCTGGCAATTGGCGCAGTGCTGTAGTTTGCACACCTTTAGCATCCTCCGCCGATAAAATAACCTTGTAACACCCCCGGCCCCTCCCACCACGGAGCCTGCTCTTAGCTGACGACGTAGTGTGCAGCAGCAAAACACTCCCACCGTCCCTCGCAGGCCCGCCCCTACCCTTCTCAGTACAATACTCACCAAGGGCTTGCGGGACCTGGGAGGTAACTCTCACCGGCGTATTGGGAGATAAGGAATGCGCTCTCCTCTTCGCAACCTGTCGCACCACACCAGTGCCAGCACCAACACTATGCGGTCTACTCTGCTGTAAATGCGCCGACCCACGACCTCTCGCCGCATGCTGAGGTAAGCATGCCTCTACAGCCTGCTGCACTCCTCTGGCAGCCAAGTGCTTAGGCAGCTTCTGAGGGGCCTCCGGTACCAGTCTTGCTCCCGGCGCCAGAAGGTCTACTCTGCATCCTGAATGACCTTCAATGCCTCCAGCAACTCGGCTTTGAGAGCCATGCCGACCAATGGGCCATGCACCCAACGAAAATTAATATAAAGCCTGACAAATTTCAACAAACTAAAGATCCTGCCGCCTTCCTGCTCACTCCTCACGTCAAAATCGCGCCTAACGTGCAGTTCCGAATGTTGGCAGCGCGCACCTGTCCCTAGCTCCTGCGCCACTCTCTGCCCGGTCTGTTCCATTTTGGCGAAAACCCCAGGGGGAGACTGCTCGCGCTACGCTCCCCCTGGGGCCCCCATTGGGTGAATCTGAGATTGCAGGCAGTATGAACAAGCATCTGCTAGCTTACTCAGAAGCAATATGTTGTAGGAGACGAAAGCTTTATTTTTTTGTTTCCTGACCTCTCTTACCAAAACCTATATATGGGTGTTTCCTTAATACACGTTTGTACAAAGACAGGAACTGCGTAGTAATGGCTGCTGGTCATTTAAAAACACGAGGACGTGTCCTATCTTGACCCTATTGTGTTTTGTGCCTCATACCAAACACCTCAGCACTCTTGTGCCTATTACACAATTTACCCCATTTTGTTACTTGCTTAAAATTGATAGCACCCTTTAGGATCCTCCTGCATCCAATAATAAACACTGTGCTTTTTATAACACTCAGAAACTGTGAAGTTCAGAGTCGTTTAAAGAGTGTGTACCTCATGCGTGTTTTGTTAGATGTGAATCTAGGTGTAGGTGTTTTCATTCTGTCAGACTTGTTTGCAAATTATAGATCGCTGTCCAGTTGCAATTTGATGTCTTTAAAAGATGTAGTTGGTACTAAACTCGAACAATAGCTGTTGTAATAATGACTTGCAGGGTTTTTTATTAGACAGTTATCCATACTGCAGCAATTTTGTAAAGAAATTGAGAAAACATTACATTTTATGATTAACATATTAATTAAGGCTTTAACAAATCCATTCTTAGCCTTTTAATAAAACTTGAGAATAACTATTTGCATATTTTTTTAACTAAATAATAAAAACATTCTTTTGCTATAAGAGATAGATCTATACTTCTTTCAGTGATACTTATTTCATGAGGTACTCTCTGTGTGGGAAAAAACAAATATTATTTTGAGAGCGATTAATTCTGTGTTCTGCAATATAAAAAATGTACAAACCTTTTTCAGAATGAGTCAACAGACCTACACTTTCAGTTGATGCGTGCTCAGTATGGGTACAACAGACCAGACGTTACATTTAGATATTGTGCCAGCATTCATTTACATTTAGTAAATTGTTTTTCGATGAATATTCCTTTGAGGATATACATTTGGAGAGAAATATATCCCCATAGAAAATCTATTTGAGAAAGTCTGGCAATGTTTATAGAATAAACAAATCAATAATAGGAAATATCAGATTGGCCATATGGCTTAGTGAGTCATACAGCCTGATGCCAGGTTTGAGATCAAGGATCTAATTCACATCTAATCGAGTCTTTTTCTTAGAATACTCCGTAAATGGGGCACTAAAGCCGATTCCAGTAAAAGATCAAACCATGCCTAGAAAAGTGCATCATTCTAAAGTGTATTTTTGATTTATTTAACAGCAAAACGATTCGAGATACAAACTCAAACCTACCGATATCTTTATTACGTTTTTTTAATATATTAAATTATTCTCGGGCAGGGAAAAAACTTTTTCTTATATGAATTTGGTGGACTAGTTTTGGAAAATACTTAACACAACCAAATAGCTTGTAATTTAATGATGTGAAGTCCAGAGGCACTTAGTGTATACTTGAAAAAGTAGATTTTGCAGCTTTACAATGCAAAAATGCATAATCATATCCCAAATGCATTGCTCAGTAACTGGTATGTTTTGCAAACCATGTATGTCACTTGTCAAACAGTGATACAGTAAGTGAGTGACCCAGGGCAAAGTTGTTTTTTGATATACAATAGGCAGCATAATGGTAGCGATACCATGCTTTATTTGCTATGTTTCTAGCATGGATTGGTTAGCCTCTTACATCAATAAGAACAGGCTGTCCATTAGCAGAGTCATGCAATGTGACGCAAAATTAAATTTTGCTTGCAAATCAATCACATTTGCCCACTGTCAAAACTGATCTATATTTGTCATGATGAATGACCCTCAATTGATAGCAAAAGTGAAGCGTTAATTGGGATGTCACAGGGAATAAGACCACCAACGTTTTAAGGTAAGCACAGTTTTAATAATTTAAACTTGGGCTCAACCACCTAAAAACTAGGAAAATGTGTAAAGTTCTTAGAAGTAAAAAAACAGTTGAGAAGTCAAAACATGGCATGACGGAGTATACATAAGGCCAAGGTAAAGGTGCAACTTAAAAAGTTAAAAGCAGACGGACCTTAGGTTTAATTACTGCAGAGACTACTCCATCTCTTCCATTATTAAACTCCTCGGATGGACCTGTGGAGTAAGTGTCGTTTCAGGGAGACCTCTAATTGCCCCCATCTAATTTAGATGGGCTGAATTAGAGGTCAGTTTTCACTGCCTTTCACCACCAGGAATACCCTGGCAGTTGGGGGCAGTGAAAACTGCTGAATGCTTCCCTCGTCATGGGAAAGACCCTCCTGACCAGGGAGCATTTTATTTTTCATTTTAAAAAAGAATGTCCCTCTTTAGGATTTTGTTTTTGAAAAGAAAAACAAAAAAATTTAGTGAAGGGCTCCATCATGGTTGACGAAGCCCTGCACCAAACTGTAATCAGCATCGGTTCCTCCCAATGCTTTAGAAGTCTGGCAGCCGGAACTTCCTTCATGGTGACAGAGTAAGTTGCTCCGTTTTGCTCACAAGGATAAGAGTTACCTACCTACATATATATAATGCCCTTAGTCTTTTTCATGGAGTTCAAAATCCTCTAGTTGGGAAAACTTAAAGCTGTTTCCAACAAAATGACATCTTTGCTGTGAGATCCCACTGATTTTCCAGATGTCTCTGAAAGTCCAATAATTTGCTAATCCCCAACTTGTCCAAGTTTCTAGAGCATATATTTTTGGTTACTTATAAAGACTCCTGGATTACAGGTTTAGCAATAACAGGCCAGCACCTACTCCAGCAGAGGTCACCAACAATGCCCAATTTAGGTCCAGTTCTTACTAGTCAGCTGGGTACTTCAGGTAAATATTCTTTTGGAGCTTGTTTTGTCCCTGTAGTCACACAGGAGGTCAGTCAACTGACCCTTGGAGTTCATTCCTTAGTCTTGGGTACAAATGGGAGCTGATCAAGTCCTTCATGTTTCAACACAGGTCTCAAACAGCAGGTCTAGTCCTCTTCTGTTCTTCTGCTTGTACAGAAAGTTCATGGATGAGGTGCCACTTGCTTAGAATTTACTAGCCACTGGGGTGACTCCTGGACACTCCTTAACCAGTGAGGAAAAAGTTGCCAGGGACAAAATGTTCCACTTTTGCACAACTTCTTGTTTGCCGTTAAAGCAAACTATCTCACAGTGCACTATTCTGAGGAAAATCCAATATGGCAGTATTATTCTGCCTCTGAAGGGAGCTTGTGTGCCAGCCAGGGGTGTGTTTAGGGAAATGAGTAGTA
Organism: Lissotriton helveticus; assembly: GCF_964261635.1. Taxonomy (NCBI): domain Eukaryota; kingdom Metazoa; phylum Chordata; class Amphibia; order Caudata; family Salamandridae; genus Lissotriton; species Lissotriton helveticus. The sequence continues at coordinate 548,140,243 of NC_136057.1, forward strand.
CCCTCCTCCTAAGCTTCAATATACTTGTTCCAGGACTAGCCCTCAACCGCTTCTGGGTAGTTGCTAAACAGGCTACATGGAGCCCAAGGACAAAATGCTTTTCTTCCCCAGATATACCTTTACACCTAATTATGAATGATTAGGTCTCACCCTGGTATATCTCAAGTTAATGAAGCTCCTGAACCTTCCTGAGCTGATATGTATCACATACCTCACAAGAAGGCTTCCTACCTAAAATCCTAAGCTGCCGTTTCTACTTTGACCACCGTTTTTAATACCGGGAAACACAGGCAGGGCAATCAACCAGTGGCTAATGCTTATTAGCTAACTGGCGGTACAGGCAGACAAAGCCTAACTTTTTAAAAGTCACTTCTACTACACATTTATAAAAATGAATGAGAATGGAATTAAATATTTCCAGAGTGCACAGCTACTCAATTCAATTCAATAAGGTTTATTCAGTTCATTAAAAAAACAACCATAAAAGCACATTAAAAAAGAAACATCCACATACAAAAACAGAAGAAATTAATTACTGTACATTTCATAGTGGTAATCCAGCCGAAATTAAATACAGTTAAAACATCATACTTTTCCTTGCATCAATAGATTTGAAAATAAAAGTTGCAGTAAAAAAACATATATCAGGTTCATGCATTGTAAAAAGCAACCTCATAGCAGCATCTGTAGTGAAAGTGCATATTTTAAAAACAGAGGTTTTAAAAAAACTATACAAAAATTCATATACAAATCACAAATCAGGAGAAAGTGCAAAGTGCTTTGTTTGGTGTGGGCGTCACACGGGCAGGGGGAAACTGGGTACTGTTTTACACGTGGGAATGCTACCAAATGATGAGCAAGACCAAAACTCAATCTGGTGAGTACATATCTATGTGAGATTCTGGTGAAAACCCTCCATGTCTGAATAACGATTATAGAATTGGCAAGTTGTTAAATGCTCAGAGTTGTTAGTGTGTCTTCTTTTCCTATGGTGCAAGAACAGATTCCACATTTCAGATTTCGGCAGCTTGGCTACGAAATTAGGGTCATCCAGAATATTTAGTTTAAAAGCTTCATTAAAACTATGTACAATGTATTTGAGCCAGGGAATCTTAGACCAGTTATCCAGGCGTAGACAATCTTTAATTATAGTTCTATTAAATGCAGTCTCTCCCTTACACCACATTGATATCCAAATCAGTAGGGGCCTAAATGCTATTAAATCTGACAGATGGCTATTACCAACTTCCCTGTGGATTCGGTCTATTGACGGTGAGGGCGGTAAACTGATCAATTTTTTAAGGAACATATTTTCCACGGTTTCTAAGTTACTATTAGAGCAGTGGCCCCAGACCCCCACACCATAAAGTGCAATCGAGGTACTTCTTGATAAATAGATGTGTGTCATATCTCTAATTCGGCGGTCACCCAACTTCGCTGCAAATCTAAAAACACCATGGACGCTTTTGGTCATCTTTGCCCGGACATTCAAAAACTCTTGGGACCATGTACCGTCCCCAGAAAAGGTTATTTCTAGATAACAAAATGTATCCACCGTCTGGATATTCTGTCCTTCTATAAAAAAAGAATTCATCTTATTCCGGCTTGGGCCACATACCATAGCATATGTTTTACTCTTGTTAATCTGTAGCTTTCTCCCCGATATAAAATCTACGAACATATCTATAAGCCGTTGAAGGCCTAGTGGGGTCCTGGATAAAAGCACGTCGTCGTCTGCGTTCAGCAGCATCGGGACATCTATGCCGTCCGCCTCTGGTGCATCGGATTTAACTAATTTAAGTACTGCGTCGACCTCATTGATAAAAGTGTAAAAAACAAAGGGGCAAGGACACAGCCCTGTCGAATGCCACATCTAACATTAAATTTCGGGGTACATTCTCCCCTATGTCCAAACCATACAGATGTTAGCAATCTTTCGTAGAGCCTAGCCAGAAAAAAGATTATAGGCTCTGGGGCCCCAAGTCCTAACAGGGTTGGCCACAGGATAGAATGGTCCACCAAATCAAACGCGCTGCTAAGATAAGGGAAGCATAGGTAAAGGGACCCTTGCTTAGCACAAGTGTATTTTCCAATTAGTAAATCTAAATTAATACACTGTTCGAGCGTTCCTCGCCCTTTCCTAAAACCATATTGTGACTCGGCTAAAATTCCGTTATCCTCTGCCCGTTCCTCTAATCTAACCATAAGATCCTACTCATAATTTTAATGGAGGAGTCTAAAAAAGAAATTGGACGATAATTTTTTGCGCACGATTTTACCCCCTTTTTAAAAATTGGGATGATAATTGATTCTCCCCACGTGGGGGGGAATCCTTCCATTACGGCAGCATTAAAAACAATATTCAGTAAAGGTCCCCATAAAGCAGGTACTGCTTTATAAACATCAATTGGGACCCTGTCCAGGCCCGGGGCCTTTCCTCCCTTACTGCTTTTGATGCTTTGATCCACCTCTTCTAACGTTATATTTAGTGGTATGATAGGCCAGGTACTGGAGTTATTAAGATTGTTACTGGTGGTTTTACCTGTTTTAAAAATACACGAAAAATGGGCCATCCATGCCTCACTATTTACATTAGATGACAGTTCAGGCGCCACTTCATCCTTTAAGAAGGGAGAATTAACTGTAGCCCAAAATAATTGGCAATCTGGGGTGTCCGCAGCCTGGGTGAGTTTGTTCCAGGCCTCCTGTTGCAACTCCCTCTTCCTCAGTTTAATTATTACTTCATAGTCTAATCTTAATTTCTTGACAAGCGTCAGATCCCTAGGTCTACATGACAAAGCTTGTTTTAACTGGGTAAGGGAGTGCATACAAGCATGATTGAACCAGTCCTTATTCGGGGTAAATTCCTTATTGGAAACTATGGTCAAGATTGAATCGATAGTACTATTTATCTTACCAAAATTTGTTAAAATCAATGCAGGCTCACTGTTAATATCCAAGTTTTCGTTAATCTCTGCATACCTATCAGTAACAAGGTTTTTCAATACTCTGTCCGGATTCACCCCATTCCATTTAATTCTCACGCCATTGGGTCTACACGGTACGATATTACCCGCAGTAGCTGGCATGTTTACAGACATATTTTCCCATATAGCAACTCTCATTATAATACAATTATGGTCACTAAGTAGGGATTCTTCTATCCTAGGAGTAGTCCACATGGGAAAAATATCGACCGATACCATAACATGATCAATGGTAGTGTTTGCATTTCTGCCTGTAAAGGTGGGGACCACATTCCCCAATCCATCTCTCGCACACTGCATAATATCCAGATCATGGTTTGCCATAAAGGTATTAACAGTTTTACCGTATAAATTGTGGGGGAAATGAACACCATCGTCTCCTAAGTCATTTCTAACCCCACAAACCCTTGTATTAGGCAGTGGACAAACAGTTGTATTAAAATCACCCACCCAAATTATATCAAACACAATGTCCTCAGCTCCGCCTAACTTATCGATAGTATTCTCCAATTCTAAGACTACTTTGTGCCTTGAACTATCAAAAAGGTTGTTATAAAAGTTAATTAGAAGAACGTTCCGTGCTTGTTTTTGGTGTAACCATAGTACCTGTGAGTGACAACCGATATTAATGAGCCTTTTTACTTCAATATGCAAGTTGATTGACATAAGAATTAAAGGCCCCCCCCTTATCTCTTCCAGCCACAGAACCGAGAGTAGGTAAATCATATGAAAAAAATCCCTCAAAGTTAACAACATCTATGCACCAAGTGTCCTGGAGACAGATAATATCATGTGAATTAAGAAAATCCGTCCAGCCTAGCATTTCCCTCTTTTTGGTCACCCCAGCTATGTTCCACGTGGCTATTGAAAGCCCTCTAGCTTGACATGCAATTTCTGTATCTATGGGTTGGCCAATACAATCTTCAACAGTCAACCTTTGCTCTAAGCCCGACCCCCTCCCATCAGAGAGATACATAGGTGCCCGTGGACTTGCCTGATCCGCAGTTCCCTCATCTACTGGATTTTCATCTCCAAGCTCTTCATAGCCCCTGCTGTCCGGTCTTCCTATTTTATAGCAATCTGAATCCAGTCAGTCATTCTCCTCCAGGGTGCTGAGGGGTTGGAAATGATTTAATACTGGTGAATTGAAATGCGGCTGAATTGGCATAATCCTACTGGTTCTTTGGTGTTCCTAGTGTAACCCTCTAGGGGGCACCTGCTTTAGATGTTTGTAGAAAAAAACAAGTGGTAGTAGAGAAATACACTGGTCATTAACTGGAAAGACTATTGCTCTATCCAGAGAGATACTTGCATAAAGTGGGTTCTTAAAGTTGATAATGACACAGTCACCCTTAATGGACTTCTTTAAGGGGCCTATCCAGTTTACTCTTCTTGTGGTAAGGATCTGGTCCGCATTACTCACTGGAAAGCCCCAGTTGTAATTAAGCCAACGTATCGATTTATTGTTAAGTGATGCGTGTGTTTCGATTTGTGTCGGGCTAAGGGGAGGGACATTCATCAATACTGCCACATACGGTGAACAGTCAGGGGGCAAGTTGCTAGCACTACAGCGCTTACCCTCCACTGATTCTTTCTCATTCCGAGGGATGGTCTTCCATGTATATCCCTTACTACCAATAGCTGGATTACCTGCATCACAAATTTAGTTGCTCCCCGCCGGGTGCTTACTAATGGCAGGGGGGGCAGCATTGAGTCCCGTTGTCATAATGTTAGAAGTAGAATTAATGATAGGCCCCTCCGGCCTAGTAGTAGCTGAAACTGCTTCCATTGCTGCAGCTCATCTTAAATCACTGCCAGGTAGGGGGCAATCGATCCGTCTATTAGTAGGTACTTTAAGTAACTCATTCTGAATATTCAATTCTCCTCTAAGCCTAGAGACTTCCTCATTAAATAGGTCGATTTTGTCATATAAAGGTTTAAAATATGTTTCAATCTTAACTATCAACACAGTAATAATCTGGTTAGCCAGAATATCATTTAACAGCCCAGCACTAGGGGGTTGCTCCCTTGTACGTACAGTGGGAGTAGATTTCGTAACTTTTTTTGTCATCCCCTGTTTAGGCTGTGACTTCCTACAACCCCTTGTCTTTCTCGTGGTGGGCACCTCAGTAATTGCCGGTGAACTGTGTTACTTCTCTAGGCTCTTGGGTCTTCAATAAGGGGTCTGTTTCTACACAGTTCACGATGTGAATAGTATCTATATCAGTAGAGGCACTGGGCTCCACGGAGGGGTCAATCAGACTTACTGATATCGGGAAGCTGCTAGCACCTAGTGATAGTCGGCATTCAGCCCTATCAATTTCTACATTGATGGCGCTAACCGCCTTCACAAGTACGATTCTATGGTAGTGCCTACATCTTAAACAGTGTTTTTGGATCCTTTACGTTTCGACATGTTGTGATCGGCGTATTTGGCAAAATACTGTTAGTATCAATAACAACAGGGTGAACTCAAATGCCCATGTATAGAAAAATAATTAAAATTATGTCCTGCTCGTCAAATCGAATCCTAAAGACAAACTAGGAGGCAGATGTATCAAGTGTTTTGCATGTCGCAAAAGCTGCGAATCGCATTTTCGCAGCGTTTGCGACATCAAAAAGTACAATTGGCATGTATCAAAGAAATCGCATCGCATAATAAGAATTCGCATTTTTTGCAAATTCTTAGTGTGCGAGAAGTGTTTATTCGCGGAATAAATAGCGATTTCCATTTTTGCATGTCCCTAAGTTAGCGAAAATCACAATTAAGAAATCGCAAGCTAAGAAATCGCAGCAGTATGTAAGAAAATATCGCAAATAGCGATTTCTCAAAAATCGCATTTTAAGAAATCGCTATTAACACCAAGTAGAAGCAGGTGGTAAAAAAAAAAAGATATAAAAAGGCTCCCAGAATGCATCCTCTTACTTTTCAAAATGGCGGGACTTTACCTGATTGCCAAGAGGCTGCGCATTCAAGCTCTTGCCCAGAGAAGATAAAGACAGGATAGAATCTTCAGAATACGCATTACGCTGTTCCAGCAGACTCAGGAGGAGATCTATGAAAAATACAGGCTACATCCTCACACCATTCTTGACCTGATAAATGAATTGGAACCTTTTTTGGCACATCCAACAGGCAGAACACAATCAATACCAACACATGTGCCGGTATTGTGCTCACAGCACCTTTTGGCTTCTGGCTCTTTTCAAACTGTAATTGCAGAGGTTGGTGGAGTGTCACAGAGTGCCCTATCACGTTTCTTTCATGTGTTCCTGGACACAATGCTAAGGAGACTACAACATCATATATATTTCTCCAATACACAACAAGCCATACAGGAAACAAAGTTGGATCTTATCAAATTGCAAGATTTTCACATGTGATTGGATGCATTGATGGAACCCATATTGCCATCACTCCACCTGCAGCCATTGAATATGTGTTCCGGGATAGAAAAAGCTACCACTCGCTAAACATCCAGATCATATGCAATGCCAAAAACATTATCAATGACATTGTAGCCAAGTTTCCAGGGAGTACACATGACTCTTTCATGTTCAGATATAGCGCAATTCATAGTCGTCTTAGTGCTGGTCAGTTTGGAGATGGATACCTGCTAGGTGAGTAACACTCATACAACCATCCATCCATCCATCAAAATGAAATGGAACATACAGTTACTTTTTTCTCTCTTACTTGCAGGTGATAGTGCCTACGCAGTGCGTGATTTCATACTTACCCCATACTTGAATCCTGCAAATGTAAGTGAAAGACGGTACAACAGGACACACCGGTCCACACGTGGGGTAATTGAACGTACATTTAGAATATTGAAAAGCCGTTTCAGATGCATACACAAAAGTGGAGGTGCATTGCAATACAATCCAGAGACATGTCGCAAAATTGTGACAGCATGTGCAATGCTGCACAACATGGCAATTCGCAAAGGCACAGAAATTGAAGTGAGTGACTCTGACTCATCTGATGATGATGAAAACCCTCCACCAAGAATGGCAGTGGCAGGAGTAGGAGCCATGGTTGGCCGTCAAAGAAGGACAGAGATTACACAAAATTCTTTTTAGGTAAGAAAAAACTAAACACAAAATCAAGTTTGCAATTGTTCTTTTAATTCACAACATGCAAACTGTAGTACTATCTGTTTGAAACATTTCTTTGAATTTTTGTTAAATGAAATATCCATACGTGGTAAAGAAAAGAAAACAGTTTCTCAATGCATTTCTGCTGCATGGGTCATTAATCATAGTCATTTATTGCGCTGGCGGCTGGAAGCATGTTGCTCCTGTGAAGGCATGGCCTCTTGCTCAGGTCCGGTAGTGGAACGCCTTCCACTTCTGCGTTGGACCATTATGTTAGTTGGGGTAGGGTTTCTACTACTCCTACTGGAGTTGTCCTCACTTTCTCCAGAGCATAGGAGAGCGCTTGCACCTGAGTTGGTGGTTTGCATGCTTTCCAAGACCGATGTCATTTTGTCCACACTCTTTGCCATTTCCCATGTGCAGTCACTTAATTCTCGCTGCATGTTGATGCTGCGCCTTGTAAAATTGCTTGTGACTGCACAAAGCCTGTTGATGGCCTTGGTGTATGTATGCATTCTGTCTTGCGCAGCCTTTGCAGCCCTGTTACGTGCTTTTTCAGTTTTGACCAGTGTCAGGCAGAGTTTGTCAAATGAAGCAGCCACGCCTTCCTGATTTTTGTTAGATTTCAGAAGCTGGCTATTTATTGATCGCAGTGCCTTGTGTTGCAGGCGCTGCACCTGAAGCATGTCCTGCTCAAGGCCTGCGAACACTGTGCCTCCTTCACTTTGTCCTCTGTTGCTTCCACATGCCTCCTGACGGAATGAGCGTGCCCTCCTTGGAGTTTGGGATTGCTGTTGTGAGTCCTGAGAGGACACTGTAACTGTCTCATGGGGGACTGATTCAACTTCAGAATTTTCTTCCACTCCCATTGGTTCCAGAGGTGCAACACGTCTGCGCTTCCTGTGTATGTTTAAATTGGGGACAGGGGCATCAGTGACTTCATCCTCATTTTCAGACGTCACATGAGGAGGAGAATTTTCAATAACATTTTCTGGCCTGGATTCTCTTGTCTGTTCTGTGGATGTAGAGTGTGAAATATGAATTTGTGTTTCTTTACAATTAAATGATTTCATTGCAGACTACAACTTGTACTACACTGCTTCATCATGCCAAAGTACTACTTGGTAAAATGACATGTGTTACTATGATGATGAGTGTTACAATCTCAATAGGACCACAACTCCCATAATGCATTGCTCAATTCTGGTTTCACAGTGTAAGTGGACTACTATTTATCTGACTATGAGTGTCTGCACAGCACACACACACATTCTTTACACACATACATGGATGCAATTTGCATTCATCTTACCTTGTGTAGTTGCTGTGGGTTCAGAGCTGTCAATGGTAGCCACTCCACTCACACTCTCAGGTGATAGGGTGGATTCTCTCAGTTCCTCATGGGGTGTTGGTTGGTCCACAGCAGAAGTTCCACCACCTGTTTTGTTTGCCTCTTTAATTGTGTCAGCAAGTCTCTCCTTAGATCTGAGTCTCATATCGTACCACCTTTTTTTAATTTCAACAATGGAGCGAGTGGTGACTCCAACAGAGTTAACTTTTTCCTGGATCTCCAGCCAGATTTTCCTTTTCCTGGAGTCAGGCGCTTTCAGTGCTTTTTTGCCAAAGAGGTCCTCATGGTTACACACCATTTTTTCAATGAGCACTTCTTGCTCCTTTTCTGAAAACTTCTGCTTTCTTTTCCTCTTCTCCAAAGCCATTTCCTCCTGTGCCTTCTATGACTCCCTTGCTCTCCAAACAGGTCTGCTCTGCCTCAGCACACTCTTCCAACTGCCACTGGGTGTGATTCTGTGTAGCAGGTGCAAGCAATTACTGGAACTTCCTGGTTGTGATGTCATCAGGCTGTTCCTGCATTGCATGATTCCCGTTTTTGCGATTTCTTAAATTGCGAAATTCGCTAATTTAGGAATCGCAAGATTATCGCAAAAAATTATGCGAATTTTATGGAATCGCACATTTCTCGCAGAATTCTTCATACATCCCATTTTGCGATTCTGAAATTGCGATTCGATAAAAATCACAATTTCTGACTCGCAAAATGGAATCTTGATACATCTGCCCCTTAATCTCCTACTAATTACACATAGATTAACAGGGCAAAGAAAAAACCCATAAAAAGTTAAAATGATCATGGGTGTCTATTTCTCAAAGCCGTTAAATCTAAAGCTTATTGAAAATAAAACCTTGTGGATTACAAGTATTAAAACTAATTTAAGACCACAAACAACCAGGTTCTGTTAGATCCCACATTAGTATCCTTGTTTACCCCATAAGAGGTACGCGGTTTCAGCCTTCGTCAATAGCCAACTACTCACAGTATCTACAGCTGTCCTTGAGGGGTGTTTAGATGCAGCAGCCAAGAGAAATGGCCCAGCCCAGCCTCGGCCTGTCTCGGACGGGCTCAGACGGGCCTGCCCTTGGCCCGGGCTTCGCCTGGCGCCCGCCCGCGCACGTTCCGCAAAGCGGGTGTCGCAAGCTCCTAAACAGCCGCCGGTGATGGTGGGAGAGGCTAAGGGGCTGACTCTGCCCCGCTGAATCCTGGTCACTCGAGTCCACAGCAAAGACCCCCCGCAGTCCACTGACGAAGCGTCACCCACGAAGCGGGTGTCGCGAGCTCCTAAATGGCCGCCGGTGATGGTGGGAGGGGCTGACTCTGCCCCGCTGAATCCTGGTCACTCGAGTCCACAGCAAAGAGCCCCCGCAGTCCTCTGACGAAGCGTCACCGACGAAGCGGGTGTCACAAGCTCCTAAATAGCCGCCGGTGATGGTGGGAGGGGCTAAGGGGCTGACTCTGCCCCGCTGAATCCTGGTCACTCGAGTCCACAGCAAAGAGCCCCTGCAGTCCTCTGACAAAGCGTCACCCGCGAAGTGCGTGTTGTGAGCTCCTAAATAACCGCCGGTGATGGTGGGAGGGGCTAAGGAGCTGACTCTGCCCCGCTGAATCCTGGTCACTCGAGTCTACAGCAAAGAGCCCCCACAGTCCTCTGACGAAGCGTCACCCGTGAAGCGGGTGTCGTGAGCTCCTAAATATCTGCAGCTGATGGTGGGAGGGGCTAAGGGGCTGACTCTGCCCCGCTGAATCCTGGTCACTCGAGTCCACAGCAAAGAGCCCCCGCAGTCCTCTGACAAAGCGTCACCCCTACTCTTAAGACTGTCCTGGCGCTGAGACTAGAAGACCTCAATTCATCATACTTAGCCACTAACAGGTTTATATTTAAAGGGCTTCTTCTCTGGATGGGAGTGTTCATTACATGTATATTTGAGTACATATGTGAGGGAGTGCATCATTCTATTTGTGGGTGTCACTGGATGATTAAAGATGCTATATCACGATTGTACTGACTTTCTTAGTTACTCTATAGCTCTGCAAAACTGTATGCAAGTAGCAGTATGGATAGCTTACTGGTTGTGTTACTGGGTACTGGTGTATGTATTGGTGTGTACAACTGACTCTGTTACTGCTGGATACATGAATAGAATGTCAGAGTGTGACTGATATCTAAGTAGCTCTGTCGCTATCTAAATAGGTATATGAGTGCCTCTATGCTTTTGTAAATAGGTTTATGAGTTGCATATGGGTGGGAGACTGCATGTATAACTGAGGAATATGTGTCTGAAAATGTACACAAAACTCACTAAAACATCAAAGTGCTTTGTTTTACCTTTTCAGCTGATACCACCCATCTCTGTGACCTACCTGCGGCCTACTTTAATGGTGAGTTATGTGTAGTTGAAGGTGAATTAACTTGGCGTAACGGTGTGCAAGTGAACATGCAATTCAGTGAAACTCAAAGACCATGTCTAACCTTCTGGAGTAAATCTAGCCTGCCCAATGGCCTACCTACAGCCTAGCTGATGGGTGTGTTATGTATAGTAAAAGGAGTGTTTAAAACTTGCAAAGTCGTTTTTAATCCCAAATCAAGCTGGCAGCAAAATGTACATACAAGCTCTGCAATAGTAGGCCCAAGCCTCTTTAATGGACTACTTTCTCAATGCGTGTCTAGGTCTAACACTCCTTGACTCTATACCTGGATGAGTGTATCACTTTCACTACCTCTATGATTGTGCCACCAGATGTTGAAATTGGGATAATAGTCTATCACTTAGGGCTAGATGTAGGTAAATGTTATTTACCGATTCATAAATACAGAATTTTACCTATTCGGTATTTATGAATCAGTAAATATGAAGGGGGGAGATGTAGGTATTTCCAGATGTTGAAATACCGAATCGTTAATATTCGGTATTTACCGATTCGGCAAATACCGAATCGGTATTTCCTATTGATTCCTATGGGTTGTGAAGCCCATAGGAATCAATGGGAAATACCGATTTGGTAATTACCGAATCGGTGAATACCGATTCCAGCAAGGGTGCAGGGGGTGTCACTTTGACACCCTCTGGCACCCCAATAATAGGCATGTGCGCCATGTGGCACACAGACATGCCCTAAGGGCATGTCTGTCTGTCACATGGCTAGGTGTGCATGCACACATGTGCATGCACACCTGGATTCGGTATTTTAACACCCAATTGGATTGGGTGGTAAAATACCGAATTTGTAGGGCCTTTGAGACTCAGAAGATTCCCACCTACATCTGGGATTTACCGAATCGGTAAAAAAACCGATTCGGTATTTTACAGAATCGGTAAATTTACCAAATCGGTAAATTTACCGATTCTGTAAAATTATGCCCCTACATTCCAATTCTTAAAATTACCGACCGGTATTTTGGCTCCTACATCTGGCCCTTAGTCTTTTGATAACTTCATTGGTGTCTAAATGTGTATGTAAATTGCTCTATGAAGTGCTAACCGGTGTGATAGTGTGTATAAGTGTATGTATTATGTCTGAAACTGGCTCTAATACTGATGGATATATGACTTCTGTGTGAGTGTGTGAGTGAATGTAGAAGTGTCTCTGTTGCTGTTTCTCTGGCTTTGTGAGTGGCTCTATGCTTTTAAAAATAGGTATATGAGTTGCAGTATGGATGGCAGACTGCATGTATTCTGAGCATGTGTCTGTAATTGTGCATGGAACTCTCTAAAACTTCAAAGTGCATGTCTTTCCTTTTGAGCACATACCACTTTGCCCTATGCCGTACCCATGGCTTACTTTACAGGTTACTTTTATGTACTGGAAAGGTAGATTACTGCGCTTGTCAAAGGGCTATTACATGGCAATTCAATGTGGCAGTAAACGTGCACACACAGGTTCTGCAGTAGCAGGCCCAAGACATATTAAACGAGCTACTTCTCTGAATGAGTGCCTTCAGTATGTGCATATTTGAGTACATGCATTAGTGAGTGCATGCATCTGTCTGTGGGTGTGTCACTTGATGTCCTAGTAACTATATCGCTATTTCACTGGCTTTCTTAGTAACTCTTTATGTTTGCTAAACTGTTTGCAAGTAGCTGAATGGATAGCTTACTGGCTGTGTTAGGGAGTTTTCCGGTATGTAACTATGTGTACAACTAACTCTGATACTGCTGGATGCATAAGTGGTATGTCAGTGTTTGAGTGAATGTCTAAGTGCCTATGCTGCTATCAAACTGGGTGTGTGAGTGCCTCTGGGCTTTTGTAAATAGGTTCATGATTTACAGTATAGATTAGAGAGTGCTTGCATAACTGAGTATATGTGTCTGTAAATGTGCATAAATTCACTAAAACTTCAAAGAGCATGTTTTACCATTGAGGCAGATAGCACCCTGCCCTATTGCCTACCTGGGGCCAACTTTCCAGACTAATTATATATGATAGAAACTGAGTTTAATGCTTGGCAAAGGGATTTCTAATGCCAAGTCGACTTACCAGTAAAGCTGCACAAACAGCTTCTGCATTAGCAGGCCCAAGACATGTTTAAAGGGCCACTGCTCTGGATGGGTGACTTGATTGTGTCAGTGCTTGAGTACATATGTGACTGAGCACATCATTCTGTCTGTGGGTGTGTGACTGGATGTCTAAGTAACCATGGGCTATATATATAATTATTAGACATAGTAATTACCTAATTGTGATTCCCTCTGACTTACTAGTAGGTAAAGTCTTTTTGAATGTATGAAACGCCATGAGATTCATTTGCCGTTTCCTGATGGGTCGCAAAGCGACCAATCTCATTAATGTTCATGAGTTAGGGAACAATTTGCAACCCATTTGGAAATGTCGAAATCACAGGGAAGGTGTTCTTGCTTGGGTCAACAGACCACCAATTGAGTGATTGTTTTAAAATAAAGAAGTCTTTTTTTTAAATGTAGCCTGATTTCTTTAAAGGAAAATGGGAAGTGTGTAAAAAAAGAAAAATGAAAAGTATTTTTTTCATTTTTTAAGACTAGGCAGCATCTTTGCCTGCTCTGAAAAAAATGTTTTTGCTACCATTCACAAAGGGGAAGGGGTCCCTTGGTGACCCCACCCCATTTGCGAATAAGTTACCACCTACTTGAAGTAGGCGGTAAAATGCAAATGTTTTGCAAATGTATTTTGGTCCTAAATAATTACTACAAAACGCTGCGATTTGGTATTAGGAAAATATGCCGTGAGCACGCCCATTTCTAATACTGAATAGGTATGTATTCACAATTCCAAACTGCGATTCGGTAACATGTTACTGAATCGATAAATTGGAAGTCACACGTACCAAAAAGCAATTTTGCGATCACAAAATGCATGATACATATGGCCCCATTTCACAATTTCACTGACTTTCTTACTAACTCTTCAGTTTACATAATTGTATGCAAGTGGCTGTAAGGATAGCTTACTGGCTTTATTAGTTAGTTTTACGGTATGCAAATCTTTTTGTAACTGACTCTGTTACTGTTTGAAACATATGTGATCTGTCAGTGTGTGAGTGAATGTCTAAGTGCCGTTACCTCTGTCTGACTGTGTGATTGAGTGCCTATATGCTTTTGTAAATAGTTTAATGAGTTCCAGTATTAAATGGTAGGCTGGATGAATACCTGACATATGGGTCTGTAAGTGCATATCAAACTTAATGAAACTTCGATGTGCATGTCTAACCTTGTAAGCACATTCCACTGTCCTTATCACTTACCTACGGCCTACTTTGCAGGTGACTAATATGTAGTGGAAGGGGAGTCTAAGGCTTGGCAACAGGTTTTAAATGCCATGTCTACTTGGCCACAAAACTGCACACATCGGCTCTGCAGTAGAAGGTCCAAGACATGTGTAAAGAGCTTCTTCTCTCGATGGGTAATTTGATTTTAACAGTAATGAGTACATTTGGGAGTGGGTGTATAAGTCTCTCTGTGGGTGTGTTACAGGGTGTCTGATTAACTATATCAGTATATGAGTGGCTCCCTTACTAATTCTATGCATCTGTAAAACTGTATGTAAGCAGCTGTGTGCATAGCTTACGGGCTTTGTTAGTGTGTGTTCAGATATGTAACTGTGTGTACAACTAACTCTGTTGCTGCTGGATACATTAATGGTGTGTCAGTGTGTGAGTGAATGTCTAACGTCCTGTGTTGCTATTGAACTGGGTGCGTGAGTGCATCTATGCTATTATAAATAGGTCTATGAGTATTGGGTAGGAGACTGGTTGCATAACTGGATATAGGACTGTTGGTGTGTATGAAACCTACTTAAACTTCAAAGAGCATGTCTTATTTTTTTAAGCAGATACCACCCTGCCCTATGGCCTAATTTACAGGTGACGTATATGTAGTAGGAAGGTAGTTTAGAGCTTGGGAAAGGGATTATAAATGCAAAATCGACTTAGCTGTAAAACTGCACACACAGGCCCTGTATTAGCAGGCCTGAGATATGTTTGAAGGGCTTCTTCATTCGATGGGGCTTTACTTGGTTGTGTAAGTACTTCAGTACATATGTGAGAGACTGCATACGTCTGTCTGTGGGAGTATGACTGGATGTCTAATTAACTATATTGCTATTTCACTGGCTTTCTTAGTAACTCTATAGGTTTCCAAAACTGTATCCAAATGGCTCTATGTATAGCCTACTGGCTGTGCTACTGAGTGTTAGAATGTGTGGTTAGTAACTATGTGTGCAACTCTAACTCTGCTACTGTGGTAAACATAACTGGTGTGTCAGATGTGAGTGAATCTCTATGTACCTCTGTTACTGTCTGACTTTGTTTGTGAGTGGCTGCATGGTTTTCCATATAGGTATGTCAATGAGTACATACATAGATGAGTGGATGTTTAACGGGGTATAGTGCTCTGTAACAATATTTGTAACTCACTGATACATCCAGCTACATGTTTTGCCTTTTAAACACATACCTTTCTCCCCTGTTTGCTACATACAGTTTACCTTCAGGGATAATTTAAATGTGCTTAAAGAAACCTTTAGGACTTGCCAACATGTTATAAATGTCATTTCAACATAGCAGTCTAAAGTAGAGACACATGTTCTGGTCTAGCACACTTCACATATATTTGAAGGCCTACTTCTCTGTGTTGCACAACCAGATGTAGAATGCATCTAGTGGTCATAACTTAGTATATGTTATATATCCATATTGATGGATATATTCAATATCCATCATTAATAATATACCTGTGTAATCGCTTTGTTGTTCTCCAATTTTTAACACACTTTTACTTCAAATTTCGAATCAGGAAAAATGATAAGTACTGCTCTCAGTAGAAAAGAATCAGTGATGGCACATTTTCCCACTCTTTCTTGAGTGATACTGATATGGCTAGCAAATTGTAACCTTTCTTTAATTTTTTCTTTGGTCATTCCACTTGTGAATGGTAAGTGTTCTTAACACTTTCTTAGTCTCCTTCTAAGAAGACCAATCTGGTAGTGTCTGTGGGGGGCTTTGTGAATCTGGCACAATGCTCAGCTCAACCCCCTGTGTAACTTTCTGATAGATTTGCAAATCTCAATAGGAGTTCGGTAATACATTTACCATTACACAAATATTATTTTTCATCTCCATTACTGTGATCGTGCTAATTTTGGAAACATTTTTTTATTTTATTTTGTAAACCACTCTGCTTTCTAGTTAGAAAGTACAGTACATTTAGAACCCTTATCACCACACTATTTTACCTTTGTTATAATAGCAACCTCATTTGTAACACTTTACTGTAACAGTAAGGTCACAACATTTTTAGTCAGTAGCATACAGGCTTCAAGTTCAACTGTAGCAGGTGTGGTTGAGCATTTGAACATGTTAGCAGATCCACAAGAGCAGAACTTCTTTTTAAGTTAACCAGAACCAACTACAGATCCACTGTTTTTGAGCATTAAATCACAACCTATTTTTAGTTACCAACATAGTTACACCATTCAATTAAATATTTCCTTTTTTAAACCAGGACCTGACCTCCATTTTAACTGCCTTTCATTTTGCAATGCAAACAGCCTCATTCCGCTCCAGCCTTCTCGTGAGTGCTACTGTGCCTAGCCTTCAACATGGTTTGAGTGTGGCTTGTGTGTCATAGCTATGTGTTTTGGGCCAGAGAGTTGGTTAGACAGAGTGACATTTGCAGGGACTTGGGTTTGGCTAATGTGGATATTACTTGGGTTAGCCATAGAAGGTTAAAGTGGCATAAATTGCTTCTTTTGGTTGAAACATTGTGGACATTATCAACATTGTCAACATCTAGACCTCATGACTGTGCACTGTGGTGGCAATGACCTGGGCACATTGGCTGGTGTTGTACTGGAAATCCGAATGAATGATACCTTTGGTCAATTAATGGCATGTTTGCCTCAGACTGCCTTGGTATTCTCTAACATTTGCCAAAGACAGAAATGAAAGTGGTTAAACAAATGATGTCCACAGATTGACAAAGCCGGAAAACATGTTAAGAAAACTGTTTCTGCATTCCTCAGAGATCACAACATGGGCTCCATCTAAAACAATATGATATGCTTTCACATGGGACATATATACAGAGAACATTTCAAGGAGAAAGGCAAGATCATATTCCTCAACAACGTGCATCCTGTTTTATGGGTAGTTATCATCTACACACCATAAATCCAAATGCTCTCCTCAGAGCCATCATTTTTCTGAACACTGGTCCATTTTCTGTTAAAATCTCTTTTTTATTCTTTTTTTTGGAGTTGTGCTGTAATGACGTGTTTCTCTGTATGTTTTGGTGCTTCTGTCAGTCACCAGGTCATTACTTACCACACCCTTTCTCAGGTTACATAAAGACACCACATTCACCATACTTACCCAAGAAAGGAATAAACACTGACAAAATATAAGACCATTGCTGAGGAGCTCGCAAATAACAACAAGTCACAACACCTCCCAATCTAAGAGGGTAAACAACGCATGCTCCTCCTGGCAATGTAATTTAGACATCCCTGATGGGAGGCATTTCCCTTCCGTATCAACAATTACCCATTAGAGGGGAATCGCCCATCCCTCTGTAAGTACTTGGTAAAAAAGGGGTCTCAACCATCCCTCACAAGGAATACCAACAAATGATATGCTCTAGGGTTTCTTTATTACATGATAATAGGATGACAAAAGAAAGAAATAACTAAACATCACAGTAAACATTAGCAGCAATCATAGATATACATAGAGCCTGAAAATAAAAGCATAGTTAGATAAAGTTAGATATACATCGAACACCTCACCATAATCTTAGGCGTCTTGTCATCTGAAAAAGGGTCCGTCTCTCTTTCCCTCTCTCTCTGGTTGTGTCCGGACTCTCTGTGGCACACACACGTCTGCACGTCTGATATGTGATGTATCATCAGACCGCCAAAACACCAGACCAGCATCTCAGCTCAGCATATCAGCATCTCTCAGCATCTCAGAAGCTCTCTGCCTCTCAGAAACTCTCTCTGCCTGCATCTCTGAATCTCTCTGAATCTGAGCCTCTCTCGGACCCCCTTTCTCTAATATAGAACTCTATCCTCTATCGAAGCCTCTGGAAGAACCCGCCTACCTTTCTCACAAGATTCCTGTACCCTTCCACACCAGGCACCCAACAGCAGCTGACCAAGCCGTTTGTTATGGCGCCAATGCGAAGAAGGCACATTCCTCCTGATAAGAACTGGTCTGCTCTGGTTCACTGCCGGTGAACAACACATGTAATCTCAAATATCACCTCTCACCTACAGAGGCTTAGAAGATGTTTGCAGTTTAGAATATGGAGTTGCTCAAGCATAGGCCTCTACTACTTGGAAAGCAGAATTCTATTATACCACGTCAAAGCCAATAGGCTAAAGTCATAATTCACCTAACTTAAATAACACTATGCACTTAATCCCTCAGTATCCACTATGGAGCACATGTGTGCACCATCACCAACAACTCTGCACCTCGACATCCCACACCTTCTATTAATGCAAGACCATCCTACATTAAGGCTACAGTAACCTAGCACACTAAAATCAGTACACAATGGTGGTGATCGAGGGTCATCAAAGATCATCAGACCACTAAAGTGGCTCATGCACTACATGTGCATACTTCTCAAATCCACAAAGCAAAAACACACATTAAATACACAACAGCACATTTTGGGCTTCAAATTCTGTCTCAAATCCAAAAAGCAAAAATAAACATATAATACAGACCAACACATTTAGTAATCACAACTATGTGATTGACTCTGTCCATCTCTAAATGATCATGTGAGTGGATGCATGAGTGTCTGAGTGGATCTGTAAGTGGGTGTATGAATGTGTGAGTAGATCTGTGAGTGGGTGCATCAGTGTCTGACTGGGTCTGTGAGTGGGTGTGTCAGTTTCTGAGTTGGTCAGTGAGGGGGTGTATAAATCTGTGAGTGAGTCTGTGACTGACTGTCTAAGTCTCTGGGTTGGTCTGTGGGTGGTTGCATGACAGCCTGAATACATTTGTAAATGGGTGCGTCAATGTCACAGTTGATCTGTGAGTGGGTGTGTAAGCATCTGAGTGGGTCTTTGAGTGGGTGCATGAGTGTTGGAATATCAATCAATGTCACTTGTACAGCACTTGGCTGTTTCGGAAGAAGTGTTGCGGTGCTCAAAACAGAACCTGAGAACATGACCGGACAGTTAAACTAGTTTTGATCAAAAAGCCAGGTTTTTTAATTCTTTCTTGAAACAATGCTCTGACTTGACCATACAGAGTTTCATTAGAAGTGTGTTCCAGAGGTTTACAGTGAGAACTCAGAAAGATCTGCCTGTCTGTCAGATCTTGGCAATCCTGGGGATGTGCATAAATTGGAGGTGGTTTGATCTTGGCGATCTCTCCTGTTGGTAACGTCCAAGTCTGCTTCTTAGGTATTGCAGATCCTTGCCTTGATCCTCTTTTCCACAAGATGCCAATGTATCTGCTACAGATGTGGCAAAACATGATGGCAGGATAGGACCCGCTGGATCAACCTAGCTTTTCTAATCCATAGGATCAACAGGATCCTATGGATTAGAAAAGCAGGTAGGCCCATATATAGATTGTTTGTGTAATCCAAATGTGATGTCACCAGATCGTGGATTACATTTTTACGGGTCTTATCCCTGAGAAGGTGCCTCAGCTTCCTGACTGATCTGAGCTTCAAGAAGGAGGGGAACAAGATCGGTCTGATTTGAGAGGAAAAGGAAAAGGCAAGATCAGAGTCAAATATGCTCCCCAGATTTCTGGCTGATGAGGTCTGTACCGTGGATGGATTCAATACAGCTAGCCACCAGAGGCTAGGAATAAAGCAAATAACCTCTGTGTTGTCTATATTCAGTTTTAAAATATTAGAATACATCCATTTGACAGTGCCTTTTAGGCAGTCTTTAAATTTAAGGAAAGCTGCATCTGAGTGTTCTCGGAACGTGAACAGCAATAGTGTGTTTTATGCATATGAGACTACCTTCAATACCCAGTTGACGAGGGGAGCTACATATAAGTTGAAGAGCAGTGGACTGAGTGCGGAGCCGGAGGCACTCCACATATCAAAGGTCTCAGAGAGGAGGATAAATGTTAGAGGAACACCCGGTGGATGAGCTCTTCAAGACAGTAGTGAATCCAGGACACAACAGTGTCTCGGAAGCCTCGTAGGCTTAGCCTATTCAGCAAGGTGGATTGTGCCACCATGTCAAATGCTGCTGACAGGTCTAACAAAACTACCCTCGCAAAGGTTCCACTGTCCACAGTTTCTCTAATGGTCTCGGACACTTCCAATAAGGTGGTCTCTGTGCTGTAACCAACACAGAAACCAGAGTGAGCGTCATGCAGCAGACTGTTTGCTAACAAAAAGAAGAAAGTTGGTGATTAATAAACTTCTCCAAGATCTTTACAGGAGCCAACAATAGAGAATTGGGCTTAAAGTTTCCAAGCACACTCAAGTCTGCATTAGCTTTTTTCAAGAGTGACATCAGGAATGCCTTTTTACAGATGGCTGGGACAATACTGGATTTCAAGGAGGTGTTCCAGATCATATTAGGATAAGGATTAATCAGATGAGCAGACTGTCTAAAAAATTGAGGAGGGCAGGGATCCCTTCAGGGAGCAAGATTTACATTTTGGGACAACATTGTCTTCCAATATGATGCGGAAAGGACTAGTTGATGACAGGCAGTTAGCACCAAAAGGTCTGTCGATGAGTCAATTGTGTCAGCAGTGCCCGGGACGGTGGAACATAGTTTTTGGATCTTTCCATCAAAGAAGTCTGACAACTTCGTACAGAGATCCTACAAAGAGATAATGATGCTTTTAATAGTCTCAGGGGAAGTAAAATACTTGACGATGTTCAAGACCTCACTACCGGAATCAGTGGCAGTCAAAAGTCGCACAGAGAAGTGCTCTCTCATTGACTACCGAGAGAGTTTACGGAGGTTTCACAGAGCAACATTGTATGACGCAGTTGGAAAAAGTCTTTGGAGGCTTTAGGACTTTCGCCAACTGCGCTCAAGCTTTTTACAGTGACTTTTCTCTGCTCTTAGGATAGGAGACAACCAAGGAGCTGATGGCTTGGTTTCTTTTTTACGTGTGCAATTTCAAGTGTGAAGTGGTATCCAATGCTAAGGAGATCCATGATTAAATAGGAATACGTTGCCGTCTGGATCACCAGAGAATATGAGGAGAGTGGCACAAAGGATTCCTTCTTGGGAGATGGCACAAAAGGATTCCTTCTTGGGGGAACATGGCGTGTGCGTGTTTAACCAGCAGTGGGCACCCTGTGGGGTAATCGTGCTACGGTGCTGCTCTTTTGATCTCCCGGCTTACCAGGCATAACCCAGATATCTGCAACCTCGGCTGCCAGGAATAGAAGTATCCTCAACCTCTGGAAAGCCCTGGGACTTGGAGTAGACCCTTCCTGCTGCACTGAGTAGCGCAGTTCAAGGGAACTCTAGGATGGAGCTCCCCCCGGTCCCAAGAGTTTGAGAGCAGCTGTCAGTCTTCTTCATTGGGGGAATTGAGATGAGGGAGCGGAAGAGCGATAAAGAGGAAAATCTGCTGCAAGTGTTACTACCAGTTAAAAAAATCATAGAAATTTGCTTAAAAAAGTAAAGGTTACATGGGCATTATAGTTAGGAAATAGAAATCAAAAACCTTAGAAATTCAGTTAAAAATCAAAGGATACAGGGATGTTAAAGTTAGGAAATAGAATTAAAAAAACGTACAAATTAACTGAAAAAACTAGAGGTTACTAGGACATTATAGCGAAGCTCAGATTTCACTTGTACAAAACCATAAAATTCAGTGGTTGAAGTTACCTAAGCTAACTATAATTTTTGCCCCTGCAAACTACTTATCTCTTCAAGGATGAAAAATTCCCTTACATTCTGCTTAGCTTTGGTTAAATGCTGCTCGGCTACAGAATATTGGCCCTTGCTACTATTCCTCCGGATTAAAGCTAAATCAACTGTCTGTTGTAATTCTGTTATGCGCACACTTCTAGTTTTAGACTGTGCACCGAATAGGCCAGCACCTGCCCTCTAATTGTGGCCTTAAAAGCTCCACAAACAGAGAAAAGTGCTGCTGTACCGTTATTCTCCTGAAAAAATATATTTATCAATTTCAATCAATCAATCAATCAATGACATTTATAGAGCGCGCTACATACCCGTAGGGTCTCAAGGCGCTGGGGGAGGGGGGGGGTGCCGCTACTGCTCGAACAGCCAGGTCTTCAGCTTCTTCCTGAAGGAGAGGTGGTCTCGGGTCAGGCGTAGGTCGGCCGGGAGGGAGTTCCAGGTCTTGGCGGCCAGGTAGGAGAAGGACCTTCCTCCTGTAGTCACTCTTCGGATGCGGGGGACGGCGGCGAGGGCGTGGTTGGCTGATCTGAGGTGGCGTTTGGGAGCGTAGAAGTTGATGCGGCTGTTGAGGTAGCTCGGGCCTTGGTCGTGTAGGGCTTTGTGTGCGTGGGTGAGGAGGCGGAAGGTGATTCTTTTGTTGACGGGGAGCCAGTGAAGGTCTCTCAGATGTCCGGAGATGTGGCTGGTTCGTGGGATGTCGAGGATGAGTCTGGCTGAGGCGTTCTGGAGCCGCTGGAGTCTCTTCTGGAGCTTGGCGGTGGTACCGGCGTAGAGGGCGTTGCCGTAGTCCAGTCGGCTGGTGACGAGGGCCTGGGTGACGGTCTTCCTGGTCTCGGTGGGGATCCACCAGAAGATCTTCCGTAGCATGCGTAGGATGTTGAAGCACGCCGAGGAGACGTTGTTGACTTGCCTGGTCATGGAGAGGGAGGAGTCCAGGATGAAGCCCAGGTTGCGTGCATGGTCTGTCGGTTTGGGTGCGGTGCCCAGGGCGGGAGGCCACCAGGAGTCGTCCCAGGCGGAGGGTGAAGAGCCCAGGATGAGGACCTCCGTCTTGTCAGAGTTCAGTTTCAGGCGGCTGGTCGTCATCCACTCGGCTACCTCTTTCATCCCTTCGT
This sequence comes from Lissotriton helveticus, assembly GCF_964261635.1. Taxonomy (NCBI): domain Eukaryota; kingdom Metazoa; phylum Chordata; class Amphibia; order Caudata; family Salamandridae; genus Lissotriton; species Lissotriton helveticus. The sequence goes on from NC_136057.1 coordinate 548,163,147, forward strand.
GTAGGTTGGCTCTGGCGGTGGCGGGGTCGTTGGTCAGGGAGAGGATCAGCTGGGTGTCGTCGGCGTAGGAGATTATGCTGAGGTTGTGTTGTCGTGCGATGATTTCTTCATATTCTTAATGCACTGAGTGTTCGAAAGGAGGTGGTCCATCTGCCACCTGGACTTTCCCTCCTCTTTGCCTCTATTTTGATTTCCATTTTATCTAGTCAATGATCTGAGAATGAATTAGCCACAATTTTTAAATTAAGACAATTATTATGAGGAGAAATAAGAAAAAAATCAATACATAAGCCTGACTGGAATCGACGAGTGTGGCAAGTGAATTGTAGAACTTCTGGGTAGGCCCAGCACCATGGATCGATTCATTGATAATCCTGCCTTATGAATTCCAATACTTTTTTAGTCTTGGGTTTCAATTGTTTTTTGTGTTTTATTAAAGGTATCCCTTTTCAAATCCTGAACAAAATTAAAATCCCCACTTAAAATTTTGGGGCCCACTGCCCAACTCGCCAACTCATTGATCTTCATAATGGCTTTGGGATCATCTTCTATCGGGGCATGATAATTCACAAAATAATAAAGCATCCTGTTCACCCCAGCAATCACCCATATCCACCTTCCCTGGGGATCTCTCAAAACTTGCGAGATCTCCCAATCGATCCCTTGCCGAAAATAAATAGCTACCCCTCGTATAGCCAGCCCTGCTGAGGCAAAGTACGCCTGAGAAAAAAAATGGTGATTAAACATTTTGGTGTGTTTGTTTCTAAATGAGTTTCCTTGAGAAATAGAATTTGAGGAGAAAAATAAATTAACCATCTAATCATTGCACGTGTTTGTTTTTGGTAGAAACTCAATTTACATTTACTGAGACTATATGCACTTTAAGAGCCATTTTGCCATACTGGTAAAGCCAGCAGTCCACATTTTGAAATTAAAGCTTCTACGTAGGAAATCCATACATATTTTTTGCCCCTTCTCCCCTTTTTCATTTACTGCTCTACTTGCTCGCAATCCCTTTTCCTACTATAATTCTGCTTTTTTCACTATTGCTCCTAAACCTACCCTCCACACCAATGCATCTCACTCTCTCCAGCCTTTGCAACCCCATGCCCTTGTGCCCCGCCACCCTTGGCAATTGGGGAATTACCCATCATACCCCTAGCCTCCATGCCCTGATTTGACTTAGGTCTGAGTGTTATGGTATTACACCCTAAGTGAACTACTCCTTTCCCCTCATTCCATGTACTCCGAGCCAATTCAGAATTGAAAAAGACCATCCCCAATTGTCCTTTCTTATCTACTTTTCAGTAGTAATTTCCTGTAGCAGCTTCTGAGCTTCATCAAGATTCGCGCACATATGGAACTTCCCTTCAAGTAGAACTCATAACTTGCATTACAGAGCAATAGCTGCTTGAGTACCCTGTGCCTTAAACAAAAATAAAATTTTATCAAATTCCTTGCGATGCCATTCCGCTGTTGCTGACACATCCAAAGAAATATGGCAGCTAGAACCTTCGCGGGTCGAAAATTGTCTGTTTTGAATGGCCTTAGCAAGTATCTGTTCTTTCACTCTGAAATCTGCAAAGTTGACTGAAATTGTTTGAGGCAGTTTTGAATTGGGAAACGGCTGCGCTGGTACCCTGTGTGCTCTTGTAATTGTTAGATCTCCTGACAATTCTGGCAGAAGGTTGTTTTTAATAAACGTCTCTATCCATTTATGGGCTTGGGAGCCTTTACATCCTACCTGGACTCCCACTAAACGCAAATTGGAACATCGCAAATCATTTTCCAATGAGGATTTTCTGTTTTTGACCAGACTAGCCTGAGGCTTCATCGTACTCATTTCATCCTTAAGCTGAGAAATCTGAGAGTCGGCCTCTCGCATTCTGGCCAATTGATACTGACTGCCTCTTCAATTTTTCACTGACAATGATGTAGAGATGCAATCTCACTTGCCTGTGTTGCTTTGAGTTCTTGAATCTCATCAAGAATCAGATTTAACATGGTTTTATTATCACATTGGGCAGTGAGGCCTCCTTTTGTTGTCTTTCTTGTGCCCAGTTTTCCGAGGAAACATCTGTTGCTTGCCTCATCTGGTCTAGCTGTTCCGCCTCAGGGAATTTACCTAAGAGGGAAATTGTTGTCCATGACTGAGAATCCATAGAGGCAGCCTTCTGAGGCTCTGAGACTCGCAGAGCCCCTTTTTCTTTTCCCAAAATGCTTTGCAACTGAGTGAAAGATTGATCAATTTGAAGCGGTCCTAATTGTAAGTTGATGGAGGATTCTTGTTTTTGGACTTGTGCTGCAGGCACTAACGTTGAAGTTGTTGTGGGTTTTGTAAAAAGAGGATATTCCTTTGATTTTAATTGAGTCGAGCTGAAAGTACCTTGGGGCATATTATCAAGAAACAGCGTTAACATTATCGCCGCTATAGCGGAAGAAAACTGCAGCTAAAGTGGCAATAATGGGCTTGATAATACGCCCTTGTGAATTCCCATAGAAGCCCATGTTCTGGTGTGAACATGGGCTTCTATGGGAATTCTCTACGGCTTATTATCAAGCCCATTATTGACACTTTAGCTGCAGTTTTCTGCCGCTAAAGCGGCAATAAAGTTAACACCGTGCTTGATAACATGCCCCCTTGTTTTTTAATCACTTTATTCAACTCCTCATCTTATATCATGCTCTCATCCTTATTCTCTGCTTCCCGCTGCCTTCATTATAATTAGCTACTTTTCTGGCGGATGTACATCGTTACCTTTGCGACGCAACTTTTTACAACGCAAGTCGTTACAACGACTTGCTTTGAGGGGCGCTGGATAGTGAATAGTTTATTTACTATTCCAACTCCAGTCCCCAGGGATAGTAGGGAAGGTGTTGGATAGTAAATGAAAACTATTCCCTATCCTAGAGCGCCCCCCAGTGCAAGTCATTGTAATGACTTGCGTTGTAATGGTTGCGTCGTAAAGGTACTTCATTGTAAAAGTTGCATTGTAAACGCTGTTCCCCTTTCTGGCTAAAGCAGTTTGGGCTAGAAGTTGCCCTTCAACACCTGATGCTTCTGCTGACCTTTCCTGAATAGTTTCTATACCTTGGGCTCTGGCCCTAACCTCCATTCCATGTTCCACCATATCTTCTTCTGAACTGAGGGGGCTTGAAAATGCGGCTGACCCTCAGTGATATGTTTGAGAGCACTCAGCTTTCACCACTGCTGAAGCTATCTTCATATGTGCTGGTCGTGCTTTCGATTTGAGGCCCACTGTCGAATTCACATGAGCCATCACGTAAGAAATCTTTAAATGCTTCCCTATCATGGCAAGCCTTAAGCGATCCTATTGGAAGCATTGAAAGAGATAAAAAATAAATCCCTACTTATTGCCGATCTGAGCGTGAGGTCTTACTGAGAGGAAAAACCATCCAAGCTTGTGTAAGGCTTTGAAGGTGATCTGCCTCAATATTTCTTCTCCTTTTCTTTTTTTCTATAAGCCACCAGTTTAATTTTCTTTTGCGAGGGACACATAGCCCAATCTTGGAGCCAACAAGAACCAGCAATAGACCCTCAGCAAAGTCTCCATACAACTGTCTGCCAATCAGAAGCAAGAATGAAAAGCCTCCCGGGTTTAAACAGCTAGACTGTAGCCCCTCTACCTGGAGTCCACAAGGCATGCATGCAATAGCACTTGCCAATCGCAGTCAATCGCAGCCGTATCACTCTTCTATGTATTGCCTTTATGCAAAGGATGACAGTCGCAATAGGATCAAAGTATGGAAAAGTGAATATATGCGTCCCTTCCCACTTCACAACAATCATCCAGAGTCCTTCATATTAAATTACTTTTTGTGAACATTTAGGGAGCCAGAGTTCAATAAGTAAAGAAACACCCTCATATGAAAACACCCTGCCAAATTTAACCCAATTATCTCCAGAGATTTGTGGCTAACCACCATAACAAGCCATAGTGTCTGTACCTGCAGATCGCTGGATTATTTGGTTTGATAGCAGGTAGCGAGAATCATTCACCACATTTCCTTCTTTTTGCTGGTGTCCCCTCGGTTCCCGAAGAGCCGGGGAGCATTTGTTTACTCCTTTGAGCAAAGGTGGCAAAAGACGACTCCCAGGTGCTTCACGAAGCCCTAGGCGGTTCGCTCTTCTTTACCGCTACTCGCATCTGCATCCCAGCCCTGCAAGATGATGCAATGGAAGCGGCATCATGTTAATGAGGGGGGCGGAGAGGTCCACTAGTGGCAGTTCATGATGGGTGACTGCCGCTAGACCCTAGCACCTTCTTACCGAGCAGCAGCTTCTTACTGAAATATTGAAAACATCTTTTTCGATCATTATCATAAGCTGTATACAACAAAATATATGGCATCAAACGAGGCAATTGGCAAATACTTTTACAGCACCAAGTTCCCTCAATTAACAAATAAGCAGGAAGAGGAAATAGCTGAAATTACAGCTGACGAAATCCAACGTGGCCTTACCTCAATATCTGGAGGAAGGCCTTCCCACTGAGTTTTCTAAAGAACTCTCTGATGAACTAATACAATTTTTGGTTGAGCTTTTTAATTTCGTGAAAGCGGGAGGCATGGTTACATCTACTTTTTAAGAATCAATTATAGTCAGTTTTGTAATGAAGGGTAAGAATCCCAAAGACATTAATGCATACAGGCTGATTAGCTTGCTGAATGGTTTATAAAATATTGATGAACATTTGGGCAAATCGGTTCTCTCCAATAGCACAGAAGATGATTCAGAATAATCAAACAGGATTTGTGGTGGGCAGACCAATGTCATCGAAAACCAGGTTTCTTTTTAGTTCAGGCACTTGATTTTTTAAATACCAACCGAACACCTGCATTAATTATGACAGTTGATGCTGAAAAAACATGTGATCTTGTAAATTGAGATGTGCTTTTGTATATTCTTAGAAGAATGACATTCCAAATTAGTAGGTGATATAAGTATATGTGTACATTGATATATGTAGATTCTTGTTTTCTTATGTTGTTGTTTTTCAATGAGAATACCTATATATCTTACAATAAGAATATGATTGTAGTGAAAGTACAACTACGTGTTTGACAATTTATTTACATATATATATATATATATATATATATGCACAAGAACCTCCAGCGATGCAGAAGGAAGGGGCCACACGGGGTATTCACAAGAGAAGGCCTTTAATTGGAAATGCGGATTGGAGCATAATGCATTTCGACAGTCACGTCTTCCTCAGATGCCACCGCTACATTGAAAACAGCCCCACGCCTCCGTTTAAATTCAGTCTGCAACCCTCCCTAATTAAGAAGGACACACCTCCCCTGTCATGTGCTCGTTCACCTGCTGCATTCCGGTAAGTCCTACAGCTCCCAGAATCCATCTTTGCTGGGTTGGTGATACGAGGGGAAACTTGAAAAAATTAAATCCATGTGGAAATGGTGTAATGCAGAACAGGGCGTGCTGTTTCCTATGTAAATTTAATTCCTCCGTCCTCCTCGAGTCCCCGCATACATTCCAACCTCCGTGGCACAGCTCAGCAGGGTCATGGGCTGACTGCAGTGAACCAAGCCGCTCCGTGAAGTCACGAACTGCCTGGTGGCAGAGTCCCTTGCTTCGCCAGTGCTTGAAGAGGTGAGCTGGAGCAATCCGATACCTCGGAAGAAAAACAACAACCTGCTTGCGCAGACACCAGTAAATACACCAGCCAGCTTTGTAGAAAGGGACCCCTTGAAGCGTCTCTGGTTGACGCTGAAATATGCACAAGAACCTCCAGCGATGCAGAAAGAAGGGGCCACACGGGGTATTCACAAGAGAAGGCCTTTAATTGGAAATGCGGATATATGTTTATTTGTGCACAAGACAAGTGAATGTTTGAGCATGTAAATATTGCAGGTATATAGACATGGTTGTTTATATAGTGAATTTGTGCCTTGCACATATAACTGCAAAATTATAATGCGTGTATGTGTGTATGTATGTTTGCATATTGCTATATATTTAGAGGTGTGAGTAAGTCACTAGATATTTGCAAATTTAGCAATTTGTAATTACTTGACAAAAGATTATTAATAATAAATTCATGTTCAACCCCTGCCATACCTTCCCTCTCTGACTCATCCCAAACCTTTCTTGTTACTATGGACTCCCAAACACCAATTCCAAAACTCTCCCCCTTTATCCAATTCATCCAACTAACAGGTGCACACACCCATCACTCATTTCATCCCTTTACTAATCAACTTCAATTGTATCCATCCTTTTCAAAACAATGACAGTAAATGCATGGCATTTCAATTGATCACTAATTTAAAATACTTAGCACAACTAATACACAATGGAAAAACACTTTTTCCTAATCTACTACCTTCTTACTTCTTACCTTGCATTCCAAATTAGCACGCTGCTTTCCACAAAGCACTTCAGTGCCTCGTTAGGGGTAGTGAGCGTTATATAAACACAACTTACCATTACATCTACAATTTGCTGTCCATTAAAAACACATTTATGGTCATCAGTGTTTGTCTGCCAGGGGCTTGTGAAGAATAGAGAAAGAGTCGCAATATCGTAACAGTGGCAATTTAATTATCACCAAAATCTTACAAATCAGTCTCTTCTTAAATATGAACATTCTTTGCAGCTGTAATATGTGTTTGTGTATACTATGTGTATATATGATGTTCAGTTAATAGTCTAATATTGGAATATTAAGATTGTCTTTCAATCTTCTTGCACAGTGTTTCTTAGTGTTGCCTACTTGATTTCCTGCACGTGATATTGTGAATAAGAAAAAAGGTTACTTTCTAATCAATCACTATCCAGTTTTAACTAGCAGTTCATTCAACTTACACAGTAGGCAGGTAAAGTAATGCCATCCATCCAAAGGAAAGGAAATGTCTGCTGCATTTATTTTGCCAGAGATGCTAATGCTTACAATTGGGCATTTGATACATAGGGAACCTAAGTTACCAGCTTTGATAGGAGGTGGTCACAGTCTTCACGTGAATTGTGACTGAGCAAACAAACTGTGTAATTAGAATGAACTCTCAGTTCTTCTCCAATTGTGTCTGGCTTACGCAACAAGGACACATTCTTGAGAAATGTGCATGAGGTATAATGAATGAAAAAAATACAGGTAAACCACAACAGAACATATAAAGAACTTAGGGCCACATGTACTAACATTTCTGTTTGCGATTTCCTATCAGCGGATTTTTGCAATTCGTTATTAGAAAATTGCAAACAGCTATGAACAACAGTTTGTTTTACACTGTTTACGATTCCCTGTGGGTTTCAATTGATCTACCTCCTTAATATTCATGAGGTAGGTTGCAATTTGCGATCTATTGGGAATCGCAGAAAACACAGGGATGGTGGTCTGCTGGGGAAAATGCTGCATTTCAAAAATGGGATGCATGTCAAAAAGAAAAATGAAAACTTTCTTTTCATTTTTTAAGTGTAGGCATGGGTCCATGGACCACTGCCTTCTCTTTAAACATGTTCTCACATACATTCACAAAGGGGAATCATTCGCAAATGGGATACCACCAAATTTAATTTGGTGGTAAAAAGTGATGTTTTGCAACCACAATTTGGTTGCAAAACATACATACATTTCATTGCGAGTGGCTATTTGGAAGAGAGGCCCTTAACACGCCCCTTCCTTAGATGGAATCACTAACCTACTTTTGTAGTGTAGTTCCTATTATCCCAATAGGCTATGCGCATTGGAATAATATCTTCAATAGTATAGACGTAGGACTGTGGTTAACTAGGTCTTCTACTGACGATATTAGACTTAAAGTTATGTGTGCCAGCTAGCTCAGAGTTCACTAGAAACTTTCTCGAATAGGCAAGGAGGAGTTTAACCTCCCTGGATAGACAAGAAGGGATTTAGTTTCTGACAACCATAGAATATGACAACTTTGCTCTCCCCTAATCAAGAGTATATCTCTAGAGTCGTGTGAAAACAAAAGACAACTTATTTTACTCAGTCAGTACGTGCATTCTTAGTTTCACCAGATTGTAGAGAAAAGGAAGAGACGGGCGTGTTCAATAAAAAGGTGTTATTTATTGATCAGTCTCCTTTCTCATACAAGAGAAATGAATCGCTATTATTGCAATACTTATAGTTAAGTAAAGTGCATACAGTAAAAACAGAATTATAAAATAATACTGTAAAAGCATTGATATGGTTTCTTAGCCATATGATACTTAAAATGGATAAAAGTTATATACATATATACATTGACTAATCGTACTCAACTGGTGCTTCTAGCTACGCCTACCCCAGTGTACCTGACCTAAGCCTAATACGTGGGCGGGAGTAGATAAGTAGCAGTTTTAGTTAAGTTTGCTTTGCCAAGGATCTGATTCAAGAATTCTCTGTGAGGGGTTATTCAGTTCAGTACCTGGGATTTAGAAGGCTGGAGGGCTGGTATCTCAATCTCAGGACTCGATATCCCAGTTGCCCGCAAGGGCGGCTGGAAACGCCGGGGCTGGATTTCTCGGCAAGAGAAAAGGCAGCGTCTCTCTCTCAGCGCGTCAAAAGGGAGGGGCAGCGTCCGTGGGCTTCCTGCATGTGCTGGGCTCCTCGGCAAGTATCGCTGCTCCAATCTCGTCACCACCGTGTGTTTGCTTAGGGCAATGTCGGTAATATTTATACCTGAAAGGTGCCGAGATTGACGTAAGGATGGACATAAATACGTCAATTAGGATGTCATAAGAACTGGTCGTTCGTACATTCTTTACTGGAGTTCTTGGTTAAATCAAAACAATAGCTGCGGGGGATTTCCCAGGTTGCTGGAGGTTTGATTTGTTTTGAGAACTCGGTATGCTTTCTATGGGGGCTGGGGGAATAGTGCTTGCCTAACGTGGTAGCATGCTCTATGACCTAATCAGAAAACGGGTTTCTGTGCCGATGTTTGGTCACTATTGATTTATTAACCGGACAAGGATCAGAAACAGGAATATTGATACAGTTCCTATAGGAAATACATCACACCCACTCCACGGAATCTATGTACATATTTACTAACCTAAGCATAGTAAACAAAACTAATATTGTATGTGTATTCAAAACCGCCCCAAAATACATTAATTTTGCATTAACTTTGGATTTGCGTAACACATGAAAAATGAAAATAGTTACTGTATGCATTCAAGCAGTGTAATCATTCAAAGAGGATGCACATTTTATATCTGCATGAATGATTTGCGAAAATAACACATGAAATGGCTCTTAGTACAGAAGAAAAAGTGCGAGTCCATTTCATCACATAGAAATACAATCGTATATGTAAACAACCTAGAGTCCGAGGTAATGTCTCCTACAGGTACCTAAAAATAGAAGTGTCTGTTCTCTAAGAATAGTTTACTTTAAGCAGAAGATAAGTGCCTGAAAGGTAAATATTTTGGATGTTTGGAGAACGTTCCTGTTTGCAGGAGCAGACTCGAAGAATTCTTAGTGGCTTTATTTTGAAATTTGAAGGCCAAATTCAGAGTTCAGGGAACGCTGTGTGCACGTTTGCTCAAAGTCATTCTTTCTGTTCTGGTGAAAACATCATATCATTTAGATGTTCGAAAAAACAGTCAACAGCTTCTGGTGAGAGTTCGACAAGGTTGGAAAATGACGCTACCATGCAGTCATGAGCATGATTGCTTTCAGTGATGGTTTGATCAGCATAGCTGACAGATGGTCGTACCTGATCGATGCTGCTTTCATCTTGTACTTCACTACCCTTCATTCGCATTGGTGAAGTCTCCACGAATGCCGTAATCAGGATTGGTAGCCGCTGGGGACAGCACAATGCATGAGCCTTTACTGGACTCAACAAAGTCTCTGCATCCAATGGCACTTCTGATTGCAGTGTGAGACAGGTGTCCAACACGCATTCTTCGCCGCATAGCAATCACCTTAATACAGGCATAACACAGGTCTGCCACAAGGGTCTGAATGAAAGAAACCAAGTCATATTTAAATCTCGTAGCCGAGCTAATCCAAGGACTTTAGTTATGCGGTCCCGGTAGCGGATAGCTAGGATCGTTTCTTCCATTGTTGTTGGAGTCATGTCTGTGACACGATTTGCCATATCGAAGCAAAAGTAGCAAAAATAGGACGCCTGCTACTAGTCCCAACAGGAGAGGTAGTCCGCCAAAGAGGGAATGGACGAAGTTTGGAAAAATACCCAGGATCGCTTTGAATGGTGTTAAAGCGCCTGAAAAAACTGTCTTAAATACACTGGCGATACCACTGGTATCAGAAATATTTAAGATTTCGTTTAGTATTTCTGCAAAGTGTAGGGGGCTATTCGTTGATAGCAGTGAATGAAACTCTGCCGTTGTCCTTGCAACTTGGAGATCATACGTTTCTTTTGATGACGTCAACCTGGATGGCGTCTGTAGGAGCACAGTCTTCATTCTGCTTAAAGTATCAATTCGAATAGAAGAGAAATTAAAACTGGGCCATAACCTTGCCTCCCTGTCTGGAGTATCGTTTGGGAACAATACTCTTTCACAGCACATGACCCTGGTAGTCACGCTTACAAGATAAGGTTTTCCGGGCATTAGGCTGCAACATCTGCGATCTACAATTAGAATGTAACTCCCGTTCGAGAGTCTCCTAAAGAATGGTTCTATTCGTGTTGCAGGTGTGCCTACCTGGTGACATGAAAGGTTATTTGAAGTCCCTTCACAGGCCCCATGCAAACTTAAACCCTGACACAGAAGTATACCACTTAGTGATTTTGCACAATTATTGCCACTAAGAAATACACTCTGTCCTTTATTACTAACACATGGGTGTGTATAGGGCAAGTCCCATGTCGACTTAATGTATCCTTTACCCAACCTTTCATACTGGCCTGCCTGTATATATTTTTGGCAGTATTGAAACTGGAAAGTAGTTATCGGAATATTTATTATCCCATGTATTATCCATTCAATGACAGGTCGTTCTGACATTGTCAATGGTAATCTCTCAAGTTTTTCAATGCTCAGAATTGTATAGTCAGCACCCTTCTGTGCCAAACTGATTTGTTTATCAGTAAGGTTAAAGATATTAAATAATGACGTTGTGTTGATTAAACGCCAAGGCACATAGCCTGAACGCAGATTTTGCAACGTCCAGCCGAGCTGTACAATAGAACGTAATTGAGACTGACCGTGTTGTAACATCAGTAAGTCTTGCTCTATTATATCGATTGCTGAAGACACAATACTGTCCAGTGAATATATTCTGGAAGACAGAGTCATTAACCCATTGTCCACAACAGAAAGTGATTTTTCCAAATTAACACGGTAAATTTCCCGTATTTTTTCTGCTGTCTCAATTTGAGTTTCTTTCCAAGCTTCGTTATAAGCTGCATATATAGAGGCCGCTATGAAACGTTTTTGACGCTGTTTGCGTGGTCCCATAATGAAATCGCGCAAGTCAGCACCTTCTTTAAGTAAAGTCAGGTGTTGCTTAATTTCCGCCAGTGTGGATGTATGTAGCCACTGAAGGCAGAGCGTTCCCACACTGTAAGTAGTTACAATCCCTGGATGTTGTCTCTGGGAGTATCTTGGGTCTGGCCTGGTCAATGTGAACCCCTGTATTTTGTTTAGGAATCTGTCTTGACAGTTATTTGTGTCTGTGGGCCAGATCAACCATTGTTTCCATTCAGGATGTGTTCTGTTTTGGTTTAAAATACTGGTTACGTCTATCTCAACATCAGAGGTGCTATTACTATCCATTGTTGGTTTTGGAATCGACGGTTTGTTTAAGTCTTTGATTTTGGCTAGACCAAGACAGGTGGTCTGCTGAATTGTGTCATTCAAAAATATAATTTGTTCTGGGATCATGCAGGCTCTAAATAATGATTCTATACCTTGCACTTGCCAATCTTTTGTGCCCCAGATCGTTTTCGTTTCAATGTTATCATTCCAGAAATCAAAACCAAATGTATTCATTTTTTCAAAAAATGAGTCTGAATATATCAATTTTGTGTTTGTAAGCATGGTTTTCACTCCTGTCTTATTTAACAATTTGAAGTAGAATGTTTCTGCATTACTTGTGTTAAACCCTGAAAAGTATGAATATTTATCATAAAATGTTTTTGAACTGCCTTTTGGTGGAGTTGCACAATGTTCCCATTGGTTAAAATTTAAAACATTTCTAGGCTTAGTTGATTTATGCAGATAATGGTTACCATAATGGTTATAGCAAAACATTTGATCGTAATTAGATGAACCTTGTAAATAATCATGTTCTGTAAATTTAGCTGACCTCACTAGATCAGACATCATATCATTAATACTTTCAAAATCCCAATCATCAGCGAATGTGCTTGGTTTTACAAAGTCACTTAATGAAATCTTAAATTGGTGTGGATACTTCAGGAGTTCAACCGGACCATATATTTCATATTCAGTTTTGTCCCATGCTACCCCGCCGGGTATAGGATTGGCTGTGAAGTTGACAGAAGAAAGTTCTCTTTTCTCGACGTGTGAAGATGTGTGTGGTTTAAGGACCAAGTTGATATTCTGGCTTGCTGTGTCCATTTTAGCATATCTTCCCTCAATGAAATGTCCCAAGCATACTACCATGATGAGCCAAAGTATGAGGATAAATGCACCAAATGCCACCCAAATTTCAATCCATGGAGAAATCAGATAGGTTTCTTTTAGTTGATGAAAAAGTTTCTTTGCTTTGTCTTTAAAAGTTCTTTTCGTTGGATGATCGTCAGGTTCATTCAGATCTTCAGAAAAATCATCGAAGTTGATGAAGTAGCCGGATGCTGTTCTGTCAACTGTTTCAATTGCTTCTGGATTACTTTTTGTTTTTAGGATTTGCTTTGTTTCATTAGCATAGTCCGTGGTTACATCACTGTAGAGTGGAGTTTCTTGATGTAAAGTTTTGATTTGGGTTCTAAGAGGTTCAAGTTCTATTGCTTTGTTGCATAGTCCTTGTTGATTCACTGTAGATTTTTCAAATGTGATTAGTCTTTCAGTTTGAACCTCTGTGGATGTAGCAAACTTTGGTGTTCTGCTACTTCTTGGGAGTCCACTTGGCCTACTACTTGTTATCGGCCACATGATTGTGGTTTAACCAGGTCGATGGATACAACTCGGTTCTCCTTTTTATCAGCAAGGGGCGGTAGTACTACTGATCTTGTCCTGATGACAGACAAGACAGGAACTGCTTTTCTATAAGAAGGCCCAAATTCCTTCTTTACCGCGATCTTCTCTCTGACCAGATCCCCGATTTTTGGAATCCAGACAGGCCTTGCTGGGACAGGTTGTTTCTCTTCAGTGGTTGTTGGCTGTTGTTTCAACTTTATGTTGCTCAGGTCTCTTCTTGTTTCATTTAAGTCCTGTAAAATAGCCAAGCGATCTTTGATATCAAAGCATTTTTCTTTAACCACTGAAGTCTGACTATCTAAGTCCTGGACTAACATTCTAGTCCCAAACAACAGTTCGTACGGACTGAGACCTCTCAGAGAATTTCTTGGCAGATTATTAAGACTACGTTGGACACTTATTAAATGTTTGACCCACCCAGCTCCCGAACCTAATACCTTTGCTGTTATAGATTGCTTTATGTCACGGTTTTTTCTTTCCACGATTCCGTTTCCCTCAGGATGAAAGGGACAGGAGTACCGCAATGCAATGCCCATGCTGGTCATATTTACAACAAGGGGTGGTGAGGGACAGAGTCTCTGAATCAAGCAGAATACTCTCACCCAGTCAAAAGATCAGGGCTAGATCCAACACCGTTTTTTAGCTCATTGCACCATCCCAGTTTCAGAACCTGGTTGTATGCAAATTAGTCTGTTCCTGTCCCATTGCATGATGGGAACAGGGCAAACCAAACTACAAAAGCCAATTCTTACACTGGGAAGGAAACAAGCTTCCGGGGACCGGTTTCTGGCATTACAGCCGTCTTCGGCCCGGCTTGCTTGAATCCTGATGGTGCAATGAGCAAGGGACTCATGTCTGAGTATACCCTTCCACGCTTAGGGTGGACACAAATATTTACAACAAGGGGTGGTGAGGGACAGAGTCTCTGAATCAAGCAGAATACTCTCACCCAGTCAAAAGATCAGGGCTAGATCCAACACCGTTTTTTAGCTCATTGCACCATCCCAGTTTCAGAACCTGGCTGTATGCAAATTAGTCTGTTCCTGTCCCAGTGCATGATGGGAACAGGGCAAAGCAAACTACAAAAGCCAATTCTTACACTGGGAAGGAAACAAGCTTCCGGGGACCGGTTTCTGGCATTACAGCCGTCTTCGGCCCGGCTTGCTTGAATCCTGATGGTGCAATGAGCAAGGGACTCATGTCTGAGTATACCCTTCCACGCTTAGGGTGGACAAACATATTTACAACAAGGGGTGGTGAGGGACAGAGTCTCTGAATCAAGCAGAATACTCTCACCCAGTCAAAAGATCAGGGCTAGATCCAACACCGTTTTTTAGCTCATTGCACCATCCCAGTTTCAGAACCTGGCTGTATGCAAATTAGTCTGTTCCTGTCCCAGTGCATGATGGGAACAGGGCAAACCAAACTACAAAAGCCAATTCTTACACTGGGAAGGAAACAAGCTTCCGGGGACCGGTTTCTGGCATTACAGCCGTCTTCGGCCCGGCTTGCTTGAATCCTGATGGTGCAATGAGCAAGGGACTCATGTCTGAGTATACCCTTCCACGCTTAGGGTGGACAAAAATATTTACAACAAGGGGTGGTGAGGGACAGAGTCTCTGAATCAAGCAGAATACTCTCACCCAGTCAAAAGATCAGGGCTAGATCCAACACCGTTTTTTAGCTCATTGCACCATCCCAGTTTCAGAACCTGGCTGTATGCAAATTAGTCTGTTCCTGTCCCAGTGCATGATGGGAACAGGGCAAACCAAACTACAAAAGCCAATTCTTACACTGGGAAGGAAACAAGCTTCCGGGGACCGGTTTCTGGCATTACAGCCGTCTTCGGCCCGGCTTGCTTGAATCCTGATGGTGCAATGAGCAAGGGACTCATGTCTGAGTATACCCTTCCACGCTTAGGGTGGACAAAAATATTTACAACAAGGGGTGGTGAGGGAAAGAGTCTCTGAATCAAGCAGAATACTCTCACCCAGTCAAAAGATCAGGGCTAGATCCAACACCGTTTTTTAGCTCATTGCACCATCCCAGTTTCAGAACCTGGCTGTATGCAAATTAGTCTGTTCCTGTCCCAGTGCATGATGGGAACAGGGCAAACCAAACTACAAAAGCCAATTCTTACACTGGGAAGGAAACAAGCTTCCGGGGACCGGTTTCTGGCATTACAGCCGTCTTCGGCCCGGCTTGCTTGAATCCTGATGGTGCAATGAGCAAGGGACTCATGTCTGAGTATACCCTTCCACGCTTAGGGTGGACAAAAATATTTACAACAAGGGGTGGTGAGGGACAGAGTCTCTGAATCAAGCAGAATACTCTCACCCAGTCAAAAGATCAGGGCTAGATCCAACACCGTTTTTTAGCTCATTGCACCATCCCAGTTTCAGAACCTGGCTGTATGCAAATTAGTCTGTTCCTGTCCCAGTGCATGATGGGAACAGGGCAAACCAAACTACACAAGCCAATTCTTACACTGGGAAGGAAACAAGCTTCCGGGGACTGGTTTCTGGCATTACAGCCGTCTTCGGCACGGCTTGCTTGAATCCTGATGGTGCAATGAGCAAGGGACTGGTCATGGCCTCCTTATAAGCCCGAGAGCTAAAAGCAGGACCTTGGTCAGAATGCAGCATGCCAATTGCGTATGTGCCGATAAAGACTCGCAAATCTTTTATAACAGTTCTGGCGTCAGCCGATCGCTGGGGCCACATCCATATGAATCTCGTGCATGAATCTACTGCGACCATGATATATTTATAGTTACCATCCCTTTGTAAGGGACCGCAGTGGTCCAGGTAAACACACGCTAATGGTTTATCTGAGATTAGAAGGGGCGTCTGGGCTGGTCGTTTCACTGTTGATACTTTCATTTTTTGACATATTTCACATTCTAGAACATAGTTCCTAGTTTGTCTTCTCATTTTCGGCCACCAGTATCTCTGTTTTAATAATGATACTGTGGCTGAAACGCCAGCATGTACAGAAGCGAGCCCTTCGTGTGCCGCTATAATGAGTCCTAACCTATGTTCCATGTTTGGAATTGCCCTATCCCCCACTACAGGGATTCGAGCAAATGGAACATTATTCGCATCAGTTATGTATGAGTACTTTACTGGGAAGCCTTTCGGGAGTGTTTCTATCGCATCTTTTACTGTAGCGCTGACAGCCTGTAATATTTCGCTGTCTATTTTTGTTTTTGACCGGGTGATAGCAGCTACGGAAGCCGTCTGCACAGCTGCCTTTGCTGCTTCATCAGCCAATGAATTCCCTGCAACGTGAACGCCATCACGTTGATGACTCAGTGTATGTATCACGTGAGTTTTTGGTAGTTCTATTTGTAAAAGAACTACTTGTTCCCAAAGCATTTTATGCTTGATTGTGCCACCTTTTGCATCTCTAAAACCGTTCTGAACCCAGATCTGCAAGTATTCATTGTAAGACTGAACGCAATAAAATGAATCGCACACTATGAGTGTGGGGAATTCTCGATCGGTATTTTCAAGCGCCATCTTGAATGCTAGTAGTTCAGCTCGCTGAGCTGTACAATCTCCTAGAGATTGTGTTTTAGTGAAAAGTGGTCTAAATTTTCCTTCGTGCCAGCAACCTTTAACAATCGCGCACGCAGCACTGTAAGCTTGCTTACCTCCCACTGCGGGTTGTGCTGATCCGTCCTTATATATTATACAGCCGTAGTGTTCTAGAGGCAGAATTTCTGTCGGCAGAGGACATTCAAATTCATATTGGAGAAATTCTTGTGTTTTTAAATTAGGATCAAATTCGTATAACACGTCTGTTGCAGCAAGGGAATTAGCCCATTGTATCCATCTCGGATGAAGTGCTTTAGCGTTCGGAATGCTTGCCTTTGTTACCGCCTCCAGGGCTGGTATTGGTGTCACGATGATTATTCGTTTACCTTGTGCTAGGGCTCTTTCTTTCGCTACAGCAGTCTGTACCGCGGTAAGGATTTGTTCCGTAGGGCTAAATTTCATTTCCGCTTTTGTGTACAAGTGTGATTTGTATGCTATTGGTACCGTTTCTCCCTCATTAGAGGTCAGGTATGTGAATCCGCATCTTCCTGGGATGACTCGAATCACAAGATTGCGTGTGTTGTCACGTGTTTGTAATTTTGTTTTAACTAACATGTCTGTTTGTAAAGATCTCAAAATTTCTGTGTGTTTTTGAGTCCAGTTGATTCTTTTAAAATCTGGTTTTATTAAGTCATAGAGGGGTTTGACCCTTTCTGCATAATTTATAATGTAAGTTCTTCCGAAATTTAGGAAACCTAGAATTGATTGTAAGTTTTTTAGTGTTCTTGGTGCTTGGATTACAGCACATTTCTCTAGGAAATTGTCAGCCAGGCTTTTGCCTTCACTTGATAATTCATATCCCAAAAACAGGACAGTTAGATGGGCAATTCTTGACTCTTTAAAGTTGAATTTGTAACCCTCTGCTGCGAACCCAAGTATTACGGTGTTCACTCTCTTCAAGTGAGTATCCAAGTCATCATCTGTTAGATAGATGTCATCGACATAAGATAATGCCTCATCATCATATATTTGTAGTAACTCTGTTACTCTTGCTGAGAATAATCCTGGGCTGTTCTTGAACCCCTGTGGTAAACAACAGAATTTTTTTTGCGCGCCATTTATTGAAAACGCGGTCAAATATCTGCTTTCTGGTGCTATATTTTGACAAAAGAATCCATTAGTGCTGCACTGTGTGAGTTTTGTACTGCAAAAGTTTTGCAACATGAGTTCAAGTGTCTGTAGTCCAAAACAAGACGATATGAATTTACTGGTTTGGAGACAGGAAACAAAGGATTGTTCATTTGTGAGGTGCAATTTTCAATCACCCCCTGGTATTCAAGTTGATCTAGGATCTCTTTTACCTGTTTTTTAGCTTCTTGCTTAATTGGGTACTGCCTCTGTGCCGTAGGTTGTGATTTTAACTGGATTTTATGAGGAGGAGAGTCCTCATCCCATCCCACATGATTTTTATATAATGCAGGAGCTTGGGCTACTGCCCACTTTCTTGCAAGTGTATACTTTTTATGTATTGGAATATGATTAGAGAAGGCAGGCATAATTATTTCTTCGCCATGAGGGCACTCCCTGACAAACTCTGGTGGCCAGTCTTTTTCAGCTAGAAGGATGTCATAGCCTTTAGAGAGATTATCCCAAAACAGACCCCTTATCTTCCTAGTCTTATCCCCTTCTATACGCAATGTTATTTCATATATTTTATGAGGTTTGCTAACTCTGGTATCTGCAGTTTCCACCTGAATGTATTCATTCGTGTCCACTGTCTCCAGATGATTCATCAGGATCTTGCGAGCTATGCTCACTTCTGCTGCGCTGTCTAGCATTGTCTGAGCCCATTCTCCGTTTTTCAGCTGTGTCCTCAGTATTCTCGGCATGGTTGATTACTTTAATACTGGCTACCTTCTTCTTTGGAAATTGTAATTTTTTATTTTGATGAGCAGGTTTCTTGTATTTGGACTTGACGTGCTCTTCCCTGTGTTCTGATTGTCTTCTTCTTTCCGATTTCTGCGAGGAAGTCTGAAAAGATTGAGAGGGACGTGTATCAATATCTTGATATCTGTCAGGTTTCTTTATATTATCCCTATTTCTAAGGTTGTATTTTTTCACAGAGGGCTCCCTTTGGGGAGACTTGCGTCCTTGGTCCGGAGATCTTTTTCTCCGCCGAGGAGACCTTCCTCTGGTTTGGAATCTTTTTTCTTTAGGGGTGGATTGTTTATTTCCATCCCAGCTCTTTTTTTGAGTGTTTAGATTATTTTTAATAAATACCTTTTCAGGATTTTCAATTAGTTGGGGTTTCACAGGTATTCCACCCAAACTATCTCTTCCTAGTTCTTCATAGGATTTTTCTATGATTCTGGCAATTTCAAATGGTTGGTCTGCTATATCTGTCTCTTTCAACCTCTGGTGGATCGCCACATTTGCTGCTTCTCCCTTTATATTGGCTAGTAATATTACTGAGACCTGCTTGAAGTCTTTTAGTAATTTCATACCAAGAGTTAAAGCAGGTTCTGGACCGTATTCATCTTGAATTTGTTTTAGCACATCTGGTATTACTGACATGGATGGAACACCATGTGTTTTTGTGTAAACGGAAGCAAAGACTGTACCCCAAGTGTCACAGTCCTCCATATGTGGTGCAATTCCCATTGGAAGACAGATAGTCAGAATCCTGTGTTTCTCAACCGGGGTGGTATCCGGAAATACCGCCTCTATTTGAGTGATTTTTTGTGCTAACCAGAATGGGATTTGTTCCCGTTTTGCG
Organism: Lissotriton helveticus; assembly: GCF_964261635.1. Classification (NCBI taxonomy): domain Eukaryota; kingdom Metazoa; phylum Chordata; class Amphibia; order Caudata; family Salamandridae; genus Lissotriton; species Lissotriton helveticus. Next base: position 548,182,585 of record NC_136057.1, read on the forward strand.
GGTACTCTCCCTAGACAGGACTGTATGTTCTGTGGTGTGATTTTATTTGTGTTCCCCTGATGAGGGGTCAGCTGTGGAATTTTAATAGCTGGTTGGACTGTTGAAGTCCGCATTATATATTGGACTAATTGTCTGTGTATTTTAATTAGTTGTTTTAGCTGTGCTAAAAGATCTGGTGCAGACATTTCTTCAATGTCTGGATGTGGTGTGTATCCGGCTAGGACCGGCCACGTTGCTCCTGGTCTACCTAGTGGACCGAGCCTTGTGATGTGATTATTATGTTTTAGGGCGCCTTTAAACCAGAGCAGGTGCTCTTGGTATTTGAGTGATATCTCCACTTGCTCGAAAGGAGTGTAGATATCCGGTGGTTCCTCTATCTTATAATAGTGGAACTCTTTTGTTACACCGTTTGCTGCTGGAAAGTTTATCCATGAGTAGAATACCTCTGTCTGCCGATATTCGTGTGCCTCAATTACGAATATGACTGTACCACCTCTCGGTGTTAGTCCATTTTCTATAAGTTTTAAGGTTATAGTTTTTCTTATGTTGACCGGGATGAGTATTGCCTCCGGGTCTTGCTGTAGGAGACTATTGTCATCCGCTAGTAGTTGAGCTGCTATTCTAGCTGTCTCCCTTCCTTCTTCACTGTCTGACATTTTACCGTCAGGAAGGTTATTTTGTTTATTTGCAGATCAGGTTTCTATGGAAACAAAGATTAGATGCACAATATTTTGGAACAGTGTATCCTTCAACGTTGAATAAACCAAGAATCATACATAGGAGTCTCCTCCTACGAAGTTTGGCGGATTTACCTTTCACCCACTCCAGACGTCTTTGGAGTATTATGGGAAAAGGGGTCTTTGTGAAAAAGCACGACTGAGTTACTCTAATGTCTTACGTTAGATTTATCGCCTATCCAAACACGTTGGGCGCCATGTAGTGTAGTTCCTATTATCCCAATAGGCTCTGCGCATTGGAATAATATCTTCAATAGTATAGACGTAGGACTGTGGTTAACTAGGTCTTCTACTGACGATATTAGACTTAAAGTTATGTGTGCCAGCTAGCTCAGAGTTCACTAGAAACTTTCTCGAATAGGCAAGGAGGAGTTTAACCTCCCTGGATAGACAAGAAGGGATTTAGTTTCTGACAACCATAGAACATGACAACTTTGCTCTAGAGTCGTGTGAAAACAAAAGACAACTTATTTTACTCAGTCAGTACGTGCATTCTTAGTTTCACCAGATTGTTGAGAAAAGGAAGAGACGGGCGTGTTCAATAAAAAGGTGTTATTTATTGATCAGTCTCCTTTCTCATACAAGAGAAATGAATCGCTATTATTGCAATACTTATAGTTAAGTAAAGTGCATACAGTAAAAACAGAATTATAAAATAATACTGTAAAAGCATTGATATGGTTTCTTAGCCATATGATACTTAAAATGGATAAAAGTTATATACTTATATACATTGACTAATCGTACTCAACTGGTGCTTCTAGCTACGACTACCCCAGTGTACCTAACCTAAGCCTAATACGTGGGCGGGAGTAGATAAGTAGCAGTTTTAGTTAAGTTTGCTTTGCCAAGGATCTGATTCAAGAATTCTCTGTGAGGGGTTATTCAGTTCAGTACCTGGGATTTAGAAGGCTCAGGACTCGATATCCCAGTTGCCCGCAAGGGCGGCTGGAAACGCCGGGGCTGGATTTCTCGGCAAGAGAAAAGGCAGCGTCTCTCTCTCAGCGCGTCAAAAGGGAGGGGCAGCGTCCGTGGGCTTCCTGCATCTGCTGGGCTCCTCGGCAAGTATCGCTGCTCCAATCTCATCACCACCGTGTGTTTGCTTAGGGCAATGTCGGTAATATTTATACCTGAAAGGTGCCGAGATTGACGTAAGGATGGACATAAATACGTCAATAAGGATGTCATAAGAACTGTTCGTTCGTACATTCTTTACTGGAGTTCTTGGTTAAATCAAAACAATAGCTGCGGGGGATTTCCCAGGTTGCTGGAGGTTTGATTTGTTTTTTTAGAACTCGGTATGCTTTCTATGGGGGCTGGGGGAATAGTGCTTGCCTAACGTGGTAGCATGCGCTATGACCTAATCAGAAAACGGGTTTCTGTGCCGTTGTATGGTCACTATTGATTTATTAACCGGACAAGGGTCAGAAACAGGAATATTGATACAGTTCCCATAGGAAATACATCACACTTTATGAATCGTTAATAGGTTACCAAATCACAAAATAGGGTTTGGTACATAGAAAAGCATTTTTACTGGTAACAAATGGCCTGATTCTGCAAATCTGGCCTCTTGAGACTTACAAAAAGTGACGTATATATGGCCCTTAGGACTTTACTTAGACTGTGGTGGAAGGGATACTTAATCACAATGGCACCCATCCCATCCTCTGTGTTATATGTACCATAGGCAATAATTATTTTGAAATATGGCCGCCGAAATATCTGTCATTCTGTAGCAAAAAATAAGAATGGTAGATTTCTTAAATTTGACACTGATGAAGTACAGCGGAACACAGTGGTTGACCAAGGCAGAGTGAAACATCATGGTGTACAAATGACATGATTTACCAGATGTAACAGCTTTCTTACAAATATTCATTGAATTTGATTCAATCAAAAGGTCGAGCTAGGAAGACAAATCTAGGGAGGCAATGACTAAGACAAATATCTATATTTTACTAGTGGAATACAGAGGACAACACGTTCACATCCTCTGCATTACTGCTGGAATTAAATGTCTTGTCCTGTTCATTCAGTGATAAAATGTATCTGGTGTGAGTACTAGAATTATGTTCGTTTTTTAAATTCATGAAAGGAATATTCCTTTTTTAATCAGTGTAGCATGTAGCGGGTAGTGTGCAGATTTCATACTGATTGAAAGTCTGATCAGTCAGTGACATTCGTACTGACTTGTCTCATTTTTATAAATTCTTCGGAGCAAGGCTAGTTCCCTTGAGTGCACATGCAAGTGAAAGAATCACTGATGGAAAAGTGACATTGTATTCTTCATCAGTATCTCGTCCTATTGGTTCCCTGCATGCAGATAGCTGCAAGGCTGCCATCACAAAATAAAAAAGTACTTTAGCCCATGCAGAGGGGTTATTCCCAATTGCCTCCAAAGGCAGAAAGCCTACTAGACATGAGGGAGAAAAGAAAATGGATTTTAAAAATTTATGGGACAGTCTGCCTTGGCATTGGGCCATTGCCTTGCTGCAGAATGACTCCAACTGTCTTTCTGCCCATCCCCAGAAGATTAAAGGGCTTACTCCTAAACTGTGGCACCAGAAGACAGAAAACCCTCTCTAAACACCAGGGATAATATTATAAAAACAAGAAGTGGTGGGGGCAGCCCCTCTAGTCTTCAGGCCAATGACCCACCCTATTATCTCCCAACATTTGTTTTGCCCCAGGGGCATCAAGCCACACCCCCACACATAATATGCCCAAAAGACTTTCTGCCCCCAGGGGTGGGCAGATTGGAAATGTTTACCCTCAATTTGACCTCCTGAATGAGGCAGAAAGCCCAGCAGGCAAAATTGGCTGTAAAAGAAGGTGTGGGAGCAATCCGGCTCCCACCCCATAATGGCCACAGCAGTCTTTCTACTCCCCAAGGAAGGTTGAGCGTGGGGTTTACCACATTCTGCCATATGAAAGGACAAAACTCCCACTCAACCACAATTTATTTTTTTTAAAACAAAAAAGGGTGGGGCAGCCAACTTAGGCATCAGGCTGAGTCCCCATCCCATAAAGGACCCAACAGTCTTACTACCCCCTAGGGAAGATTGGGGTGGTGGTTTACCTCGAACTTATCCATCCTACGTTTAATAGGTTTCTGTGGGTAGAAGCCGAGCCCACCTTACTATAACTACTTCATCACCAAAATGGGTCAATTTGCAATGTAAAAATGTTGATGTCTCCACGTTGCATAGGGGACTTTTGCCATCATGGACGAGAGGTCCAGTAAAAACATTAGGCACTGTTTTTAACGGGTGAAGTTTGGAAATTCATTAAAAAATGACATTTGCTATTATTAAATGAATTTCACTTCATTTTCCGCTGCTAATTTTGAGACAGTGTGCAATATAGAACACATCAATGTATCTAAATATCTCTATGGTAAGCGTGACCCAAAAGTCTGTAAAAGAAAACACTATTCGTGAACTCATTATCTTGGGTACATGTCAAAAATGCATAGGTTACTTTCACACCAATTTTTAACACAGTAAACCTTTTTCTGGTGCCATATTTAGAAAACTAAAAATACACTATCTTGCACAGCACTCTTTTCCCAATAAAAAAATGCTTTTATTTTCGCAGTTATCTCAGTTCCCTCCAAGGGAATCCAAACACCCTGACTATCTTTAGTGTGTGCAACTGCGGTAAAGGAATGATGCATATATGGCCTGGCTACCCTGTGTGAAAAAAAGTTATGAATGCTTAAGCTCCAAGTGCCCCAAACTTTAAATAAACGAATTCCTACTCCAGTGGAGCACTGAGAAGCTCAGTGGCTAAAGAGCTAAATATATTTTTGTTACACTTTGAAGAGAAAAACGCAAGGTCTTCGACAAGAACATACTTCCATCAAATGAGTTTGTACTTTCTTGGAGGGGTCGTCTGGGTCCAATAAATGTTAGAAACCCAAAGGAGTTCAGGTATTGTCAGCAGTCTCAAGGTGACTCCCCAAAAAAATCGTATTTACCTGCAAATGAGGAAAAAACAGACAACTTAGTTTTCAAGACGTTTTCTCTTACAATTTTTGTGGGGAACCCAGTTGACCAAAAAATTGATCCTTGAAAATCCATAGCTTTGTTTAGTCACAAAATAGTTGTCTACTTTAAAAAGGGATAATAGGCATATTACTTAGGGTATACCCTATCCATCTCCATTGTTCAGGTCCTGTAGAGGGAAGGATTACTTCACATAGAAAAATGTTTTCAATAGAAAGAAAATAAGGTCAGTTGTTTACATGTGCAGTTGCACATTTACTCTAACCCTACACGTGAAGACTGCCTGCTCAGGACAGTCATTGGATTCGGGTTAATTGTCATACGCCAGCAAAACCGTGAACACAATAGTTTTCCTTGGAGTTTACCACAGCATTTTGTGAATCACAAAAAAGAAAAAGCTATGCAAATTGTAGGCACGCACCTACGCTTTATATACAATTCAATATATTACTATATTGCCCTTATGACAACAACGCTAAAAGTATTAAAATGGTAGCAGCAGATCATTTCTGTGAGGAAATGGGTTGTGATCTGCTTAATTCCCCCTCAGATTTTTTGGCCTGGCTGTTTTTATGATCTCTCATTTGACACCAACATTGAGTCTCACCTACTGTAAACTTCTGCTGGAATGCATTTGAGTGATAATCATCAGGGCCTGCCTTTTCAAATTAGACCTGCTCCAATTAGGCCTGCTCCTGCGCAGCTGGGTAAAGAGGTTCTGCACTGGTTACACACAAACATGTGTGCACATTTATGTAGGTCGAACAAGGAACACTACTGTCTGCCTCAAGCTGGCGCACAGGTTGCCTGGGACCCTGAGTAAATTGCTCTTGGCTCCTGCAGGCTCCAAAGTAAGCACCAAAATGAAAGAAACGAGCCAAAAGGGAAAAGGCAACACTCTGGCATCAGTCATACTAAGGGTCCCCTTTGTTTCCTTGGAGGGAATGGCCCAATTTTTCAATGTCAGTTATGGGAAGAGATAAGAAATAGGAATAGCTGCTTCACACTGCTACTTGATGCTGCTATTTTGAAAATGCCCACGATGCTGTTCAAGGTGGTGGGCCAGCCTTTGGCCTTCTTTCAGGAAGTGTCTCTAAGGGGTGGATGAGTGACGTGGCATCTGCAGATTGGGGCAGAGATGCCCATCTTCTAGAACTCTGTACTTCACCTTTTAAATCGAATGAATGAGAAGAGACTTTGAGTGAGGAGGCACTACAGAAGAGATGGAAAGAAACACCTGCATAGGTAGGACTTCAGGCTTGTACTTCTTGGGAAACTGTGGATTCTTTCAGAATGGCCAATGGCACTGGACTCCCAGTTAACTCTCGTGAACAGCAGAGGTTTAACTTGCTGGAGACCATGAAAGAGAGCATTTCGTTGGACTTCTGTGCACCACATCTCGTTGGAGGTGCCCTGTTAAAGAAATACCCCGGACTCAAATCAAACATGTGCCCTGCAAGTGTCCAGAAGGTCTTGGGAATTTGGGGTTTATTAAAAAAAGGAAAAACAAAGAAAAGGTGCGGTCCACAGTCATCGCAAAGGCAGTACCATGGGCCAGAAAGAGCGTCCCAGAAGTCCTAGCTGTGCTCCATTGGAATTTTAATATTATATCTGTGGTGACTCAAAAGGAGCGGGGCACCACAGGAGCCCAGTCTGTACGCTGGATGCCACCCACGAGCTAGTGGTCTCCTTAGCTGCTTTCCTGGTGCGAAATAGTTGGAAGTGCTCACAGCAAAGAGGGGCCAGGGTGTATTTAAAGAGTTACTTAACCTTTGTCACCGTTCCGTGCAGTGCGCCACCTGTGGCTGTGAGTCTTGCAGTGTTACCTGCTAATCTCTGTATGTTTGACAATTTGTGGTTAGTATTTCGTTTATGAGTAATTACGTACTTTGTCTTTAAAAAGAAAAAAACACTAACTGGACAGCAATCAATAATTGTTTGTTGTGCTGTGAGTTCTGAGTAATGTGAATGCAGTACCTTCCCTGACTAAGCCATGAACTGCTTTTTTTACTACCCTGAGAATGACGTGCTAAAAAGGAGTGCTTGGGGCCAGCTTTAATATTTGTTCATGCAACGCAGCTCAGCAAGACAACTTGAATGCGTCATATCTATCGAGATATGTAACAAGTATGCTCTCTGGCTCCGCTGGTGCACAAACTGCTACCTAGCACCAAGACGGATACTCTTGCGCCGTGGTGCAAGGGTGCCTGCGGTCCAGACAGTACTGTTTTTTAACAGGAAGGGACACCTTCCTGCACAAAAACAATTCTCTTAGACTTTTTTTCATCTTTCATCTTTTTTAATCTTTCTATGTGTGCTGCACACAACGAGAAGAAATAAAGATATTTCTCCTCGTTGTGCTTTCCCTGGGAAGGCCTAACAATTTGACACATTCCCAGATATGCCAGTGTTGGTAAATCTGGGACTTCGCAAAATTCCATAGGTGGGTGCGTGAAAACACCCACACTCCACTCTTGGAACTCCTTTTGAAGGCAGTGATTACCTTGTTTTGTGATTACCTGCCATGCGTTACTCAGGATTTACCAAGCAACGCAGGGCCATGCAAGGTGGCTTTGCATTGCTTGGTAAATCTAACTTAGGTATTGCGTTACCTCTGCAACACCATGGGCCTCATTTATGAAAAGTGACGCATCGCTGCGTGAAAACAGCGATGCGTCACTTTTCACTGCGCCCTCCTTGCGACACCAATGATGCGTCATATTTACAGTATGACGCATCATGGCGCAAGGAGTTGGAGATACGTCAGTATTTCTGACATATCTTTAAGCGCAAAAGTCACGCATTTCTGGAATGTGTCACAAAAGTGACGCAACTCCAGCAATGCGTCCTTTCACCTGGGGAAAGCCCCATGTGAAAGGGCTTGCGTCAGTCTTACGTCTGCTGTGAGGCAGGCGCAAGATTTTGACGCAACAGCGTCCTAAAAGTGACGCAGTGAAATCTCATAGATTTCACTGCGTCACTATTACGAGGCTTTTTGCGGGGGAACGCCCCCTCTGCATACATTATACCTGACGCAGGTATAATGTAGCGCAGGGGTTTACAAAGTGACGCATCTGCTTAGATGTGTCACTTTGTAAATAGTGCGCAACAGGAGGCATGTTTCACGCCACCGATGCATCACAAAAAGTGACGCATCGGAAGCGCAAAACTGACGCAAGGCCTCATAAATGAGGCCTCATGTGTGGCACAAGAGCAATGAAATACCATGATTAATCCGCCCCTTGGTTTCCAGTCGAAGGTCCCCAGTACAGGGGCCAATGACACCAGAGTGGAAAGATACAATTTGTTAAAATTCGGTACCAGCACCTTTTAATCACCCTGTGACACTCTGACATGGATATCTCATAATTTACATAAAATATCTACACAGGTTTATATCAGCGTTATTAGGACATCGTTGGCATATGATGGCGTAAACGAAGCAAAAAATTGAGAAATCATATGCCTTCTCCCTAAGAGTTGTTTGCTTTTTGGTAATCCAAATATGGAAGTCGATCAGAAGGAGGAGAGTGATGTATTACGGCGGGTATGCAATACGCCATGTCATGTGTAATTTAATGATACATTGGATGAGGATTTTACTACGTGGCAAATTCAGTTGAAAACTCAATAACACTGGTGTACTGTTTGCTTTATGGCATTTTTTTGTACTTCATTGTCCTCATGTTGACATAGTTAAAAGTGAAGAACTGCTAGTACTTTCAAAAGATCTTTTTCCTTGAGCACGTTGTTGCAGATGCCACTATGAGTCGGAACTTTTATAGTTCCATTAAAATTCAGTATTGCCATGAATTTAATCTGCTGAAAATGTCGACATTTATAGCAACTTCTACGAGGACATATTTTAAAAATATATTGAGGTTTGACGCACCAATTTTATTTAGTTAAATACGATGAAATACACGCTAAGCATTTATCCGAATGTGTAACATATGGCCTTTGATGAGAACTATATTTAAATAGCAAAAAAAAGGAAATCTGATTTCTTTTGATTCCGAATAATTATGTCATATTTCAAATAGGATCTGCGAAAGTGGATACACCTGCGGGCTTGCAAAAGAACTGAACCGATCATGAACAATCAAATATGAAAGGGTTTTTGAATGGGGAAAAATCCCCAAATTCACACCATAAAGTATAATTTTATTGCAAGGTGTGTCTATGATCATGGTACACAAAGCACGTTATCACTAATAGGAAACTAGATGCTAGATGATTACAAGCTCTCCTCATGCGACTGTCCTGATTGTCAAGCTGTGAAGCTCACAATAAATAAATGAAAACCTGTTTTAGGGTAGCAATGTTTAGGCACACGTGGGGGTCACTGGAAATGGTATGTTGCTATGCAGCCAATTTAGAGTAGCTGGACAACCACAATTTCTCTGAGCACCACCTACGTGCAAGACAGCCATGTAAACCACTGGGTATTTGAAGAGAAACCCCTAAAGATGTCCTAGAAGTACAGGGCGAAATCTCCTAACAAATTAGGAAGGTCTAAAATGTGGCTAATGGGGTGGTACTCCTGCAGTGTGCGTAAATTTCCACAAAACAGATTTATGAGCAGCCTTTGTTATGCTACCATATCATGGTGGGCCTTCTGTCATATGATTTTTTACTTAAGCAAGAAAGCTGGAGCCACCTCTCCTGGCAATGCTGGTGGGAATCTTTGGACTGGATATGGTGAAGGTTTTTACTGTACCAGACCACACAAGGCTTAGTGTGCTACATGCTATAAACTTCAATCAAGCCCTACGTCATAATATCTCCATTTCTCCATTATGTTCGATCAGTGAAAACTATGTAATTCGTGTGAATGTATGTGTATTCCAGCATTGGTGACATGGACCCCTTGAATAATATAGACACTGTATACACACACACACTATTAGGATGCGTAAAAAAAAACTCTTTGCTCTTGTCAACTGCAAATACTTAGTGCTAATTGAAAGACTTTTTTTTCCACTGGTTTGCAAATTATTTGCATTTACCTAGCACTCAAAAAACATCTTCAATGTTTTTGAAGTACAACCTCTCCTTTCTCCTGGCCTGCGAGTATGCTCCCCTTTCTAATTCGTGGCACCCATTCCTTAAGTCTGCAACTACCGTATTCTGGTGGTGGTGGGTGGGTATCAATAGCGAGGTTAGTGCATCCAAAAAATGGCTTGGTATGGGACCCATGCTCCCCTTTACACTCTTTCCCAATTGCCCCTAGTTGCCCATTGGACGACTTTTCAATTCAAATGTTGCACCCAATCTCAGCGTGGCAATTTTCGCAGGCTTTGCCTTGCTATCTCGTTCCCGCTCCCGCGAGGGGTTCCCCATTGGCCACTTTCAGTCCGCTGCGCTTCCCGGCCCACACACCAACCCCTCCCAGGCCTGCGAGTTTGCTCACCCTTTTTAATTTGTGGCCCTCATTCATTACAACCCCTTTTTCCATACATTGCAAAGTACACAGGTTATGGTGTAAAAAGGCCGCAGTTTTATTGCATATTACATAAAGCATGGATCAACATTTCACAACGTTTATGGCTGGTCATTCGCGACCCATGTCTTTGTCATAATTTGCATTTCTTGGTAATCATGTCCCACTTGCCCTTTATCTTTCTAGCCGTCAGCACTAAACCTGAGCAGTGGTCAGTCCCACTGGTGTTCCAGTGTTTACGGATTCTAGCTTCTCTTGCTACTGACCTCGTGGGCTGCCGTTTAGGCCTGGCCTGGGCTGCAAGTGCCGTTCTGCTTTGCCTGGACCTTTGCTTACCCCTCACTTGCTCTTCCATGCCCCTGCTGCGCGACATCCCAAGGGCACTATCTGGGCAGTGCCTCAATCCTGGCTGCCCCTGTGTGCTTCCTCATGCGCACCTATACCCCTGCCGTCAGGCATTCCAAGGGCACTGTCTGAGCACCTCTTCTACCTAATTTATTCTTTTTCGTGGGTACCTTTCTGTGCTGCCTCCGCCACGCTGGCAGCGGTTTCCTGATCGGTGGCAGCTCCCCCATGAATTTCGGCCCCTCACAAACACCCTAGCTGGCGAGCTTAGTGCATCCAAAGGATGGCTTATTATGGGACCCCTGCCCCCCTTTAACCTCTATTCCCGGTTTCCCCCGGTTGCCCATTGGCCGACTTTCCAATTCAAATGTCGCACCCAATCCTAGCGTGGCAAATTTCACAGGCCTTGCCTCTCCATCTCGTTCCCGCCGCCGTGAGGGGTTCCCCATGGGCCTAAATTGGTTCTCTGCGCTTCCCAGCCCATGCTCCTTCTGCTGGAAGTTAAAACTATTGGTAAATAGCGTATTGTTCCCAATACAACTCTGTGTACACTGAGCTGTCATTCGTAAGGGTACTGGGGGCTGACTGCCGAGCTACCATGGTCAGAATACATAAATAGCAAGATGTGTTATTACCAGTCTGTTATGTGTTGTGTTTTTGTAGCTATATTCATATTCTGGAAGTGTTGGTGCCGTGACTGCACAAATAAAGGAGACACATTATGAATATCTAATTTCGATCTGTACAGGAAATATTTGCAAACACACTCACATGGCGCACAATCATACACACACACACCTGGTAATAATAATAATGTATCTGTGCGGAGTGCGGTACTTGCTTCCAATGTATCACTGCTTCGCAGAGTTACTCTTATGCAGCCAAATAGTACTCAATGTGTCAACCTTCACTCTTAGAATTTTTAGGCCACACCGGATGTCAGAAACAACATACTGAGAGTTGTTTTGTTTTTTTGTAAATTTTTTTATTGAAGTTATTTGCATCATCTTAAATCGAATACAGAAAATATAAATGTCGCAAAAGTACTATTGACATTATCATTCTTTCCAATATAAAACATAATATACAGGAAGTTATTCGAAATACAATCCCCAGATTTTTTCAAACTTTTTTATCCCCCCCCGACCCGTTTTGCATACATTTGTTCACTTTTCCTGACCCTTTTCATTTTATCAAACCACTCCTGAAAAACCAGAACCTGTGTTGAACGCCAGTTCTGCAATAACAATGATCTGGCAACTGCCATTACAATGTAAACCAGTTTTGCCAAATGATCTGAAAGTTTACAATCAGGATCAAACCCAAATAGCAATAATTTTACGTTGCAAGAAACAGGAATCACATAGTGTGTTTTAAGAAAGACAAAAATTTCGTCCCAGAATGACTTAATTTTCGAACAGTAAGCCATAATATGAGACCATGTGACTGGGTTGCATTGAAAACATCTAAAACAATTAGCAGACGTATTGTCATACATTTTGGCGATACCTGCAGGAGTGCGGTACAAAAGCCATTTGTTGAAGAACAACATTCTACGCCAATTGGCACCACGTAATAATCCAAAGTTAAAATTATTGATAGTTTTCCATATATTGATAGACAACGCAAAATTTTCCTGTGCATGCCATTTTCGTATAGCTTTAGAGCTCAGCTCTCCCTCCCTGCTTTGTGCCAAACAATGTTTCCATTCCCGGGTTTCTTTATTGAGACATTCACAAAGAGATCTTCTGCCAACGGGGAACGGATGCTAATATGACTGGGATCTAATTGCGCCAGAGTTTTATAGATCACATTATAGGACCCGATTAACAAAAAGTTGCCAGGAATTAAACGTATCATTGCGTCAACAGCTAACCAGGACCCATTCCCCATGAAATCTGATAGCGTTTTAAATCCAGTGCGCCTCCAGTTTGCAATAATTATAGGTTCAATTTTGAACCCTAAAAAGCAAAAGCACCAGTTAGGGGAGTTGTTAAATTAAAGAGGGGAGGGAGTATCTCTTAAGCATGGCATCCCGTCGTTTGAAAAACCAATTCAGGGTCTTATATCGAACAAATGTAAATGATTTGGGCACAAGAAGGGGGGATGGAATCTGAATCTCTAAACAAATTAACTCAAAGAAAAAATGTATAAATAGACCCACACCTGGGATTGCATTTTTAAATATATCTAAATATTGCACAAAGTATGCATTATATTAATCTTTTAGATTTGGTAATGAAAGGCCTCCATGTTCAGTCTCTTCATATAAAGTCCCTATGGCGATTCTAGGCCTTTTTTTAGCCCAGATAAATGCGGAAAACATAGAGTCTACTTTAGAAAAAAAGCACCAGGTAAAAAAACAGGGATAGTGGAGAATAAAAAATGAAAAAGGGGGAGTATAGACATTTTAATCAGGGCAACCTGGCCAAGAATAGATAGCGGTAATGGGTCCCACCGAGCAAACATTGAGCGGACCTTCCGAAGCAAAGGAACAAAATTAAGGGGTCCATTATGATGTCGGGCGGATTGCCTCCGCCAGGCTGGCGGTAGCCACCGCCGGCCTGGCGGAGGCAATCCGCCTGACATCCATTGCCAAATTCCCCCCCGCCATATTAGGATGGCGGGGGGGGGACCGCTGCGGTGAAAATCACCGCCCGCCTGTTTTCCGCCCCGGTGGCCTTGCGGCCGGGGCGGAATATGTTTAATATGGTGGCGGTGTCTGTTAGACACCGCCAGCCATATTACAATGGGCATTCTGTCACGCCCGCCATCCTAATGGCCCCCTAAGTGTGTATAAATCCTGAATTATGGGAGAAAATAAAATCCCTAAGTATCTTTTAGATTTTGGATTATTACAACCGTACAGATCCGGATGTAATACTGGGTCTGCCCCCCCGCAAACCAAAATTTCTGTCTTTTTTTTATTAATTCGATAGCCCCCTAAAGCCTCAAATTCTTTGAAAATTTGAAGAGCCTGTGTCTGTGATTGGAGATCCGGTTTAATTAGTAACATAATGTCATCCGCATATAACTTAATCTTGGCCATAGAGATGACCGGGGGAACAATCTGTACGCAATTACGAATAGCTACTGCAAGTGGTTCAATAAAATAGGCAAAAAGAATAGGAGACAAAGGACAACCTTGCCTAGTTCCCCGCTGGACTAAAATTGAACCCGCTGAAAGTTTATTAATAATTATGTTGGCTGTAGCACCGGTATACAGATTCTGTATTAGATTAATAATTTGTTGTGGAATCCCAAAATATTTCAAAATAATAAAAAGTGTGTCCCAAACCACCAAATCAAAAGCTTTTTCTGCATCTCATAGTAGAACCAAAGCCGGTAACCCCGTGACTCAAAATTATCTAATGCCTCAATCAAAAAATGTGTATTTGTAAATAATTGCCTTCCTGTAATAAACCCATTTTGATCTGGATGGATCAAATCAGCCGTGATATTGTTAAAACGAAGTGACAGTAATTTGGTGGCGATTTTATAATCCGCATTTAGTAGCGTGATCGGTCTGTATGAATTAGGGTCCTTAGGTTCTTTCCCCTTTTTCAAAAACTAACGACCATGCCTTCATGAAAGGATGCGCGAACTTGCCCACCATCGAGCATAGAGTTTAGGAGTAACAAAAACAAATCAGAGAAAGAACTAAAAAAGTCCCTAAAAAACTCTGCAGGAAAACCATCCGGGCCGCAGGCCTTACCCAATGGAAGATCCTTAACAACCAATTCCAATTCCTCCCTAGAAAATGGACTTTGCATAATTAGTTGATCGCCTGATGATAGACTCGGGAGTGCATATCTCCCCAGAAAATCAGACAAATTTTGATGGTCAATAAAATTCTGTGTACTATAAATTTTATGATAGTGGGAGAACATTATTGAACTCATTTCTGCCTGATCAGATGTCTCTATATAGGTTACTGGACTTTTCAGTGAGTGTATCAAATTTGCTGCAACTTGTTATTTGGCCTGCCAGGCTAAAAAATTACCCGTAAAGTTACTTTCTTCATAGACTTTTTGGGTTTGACTACGAAAAACCTCTTCACTTGGAGCGAAAAAATGGGCACTAAGTTCCCGCTTGGCTTCGCTAAGTTGATTCTGAATGTTTGCAAGTTGAATTGCAGTATCGTTGTGCTGTTAAAACCTGAATTCTTTGTAACAGAGAGTTCCTAATATTTTTTACAGCGAGCCAGTCAGATGCATCTTTGCTTATGACTATACCCCGAATAAGGGCCTTCAGGGAGTCCCAAATAATGTGTACGGGAGCTGTGCCTGTATTTCGGGCAATAAAATCCGTAATCTCTGATTTGAGTGCAGCAACCCAGTTTATCTCTTGTAAATGTGTTTTATTAAAGATCTATCGTTTAGGAATTTTAGTATTATCTTCCACAACAAATTCAATAACCACCATCATCTCTCCTTTAAACTCCGGAAAGACTTCATGCAAAAGAAAAGAAGAGACCCATTGGACCATATTAGCCCCCTCAATTCCTTCCGGAACCACTACTATTCTAAGGTTCGATCTTTGATTGAAATTTTCCAATTCATCAAGCTTAGATTCCAAAGCCTTAGACGTTTTGGAGACAATTTTAACGTCCTTCTTAACTTCGGACATATCGTCTTCTAAGCCGGAGATTCTGCCTTCAGCTTCCTGAAGACGAACAGGGAATGTGGATACTAAGTCCTCAATTTTATCCAGTCGAAGTTGAATCACGGCCAGCTCAGCCCTTTGGAACTGGTTGACTTCTCGTACTTCATCTAATATCAAATTTGACATATCTTTATCCGACAACTGCAGTGTCCCAGTAGTCTGAGTCGTCTCAGTATCCATAGTTATGATTGGACTAAGTATGTCTATTCCCTCCATTACGGTGGGCGCCATTTGAACGGTGGCCAGATTCACCAGGTGGCATACTCCTTTATTTGTAGCTGTAACTGTAGCTACTGCCGCGGCCATTGCCTTGGGAACCCCGGCCATCGAGAGGCAAGACGATGTTGTATCAGTATTGTTTGATATTGACCCACCAGCATTCGAAAATGAAACGTCTGTAGCAATCATTGATGTTGATGACACTAGGCCGGGGTCTAACCCAGAAGCAGGCAGAGTGGGGCTGCTGGTTACGGATGAGTTAGGCTTGGTCTCAAACAGGGGAAACTGCTTTAAAGGCTTGTTTATAACCGGTGTCTTCAGCTGTGTGGCAGCTCTCAAAGAGTCTTGTCTATGAAGCCCCGTCTGCACTATTTCAGACACGAGATTATTACCCAATGTCTCTGCTGGCACCTCTAGGTCACAAGTGTTGCAGATATCTCTTCCGTCTCTTCCTCTGAGCTCACCGAAGATACCTCCTCTTTGCCCTCCTGACCCGCTAATTTAGCTGCCTCAGCTTCCTCCTTTGCTTGGAGGCGACGGGCTCTCGCCTTAGCACGTACGCCTGTAAGTTTGCCCATTATAAACGGATGTTAAAGATAGGTGGAGAAGAGTAAGAAAAAACACTGCCTCTGAAAACGGCCAGTCCACAAACCACTCACCGGCGGTCTCTAAAGATCTTCCAATTTTTCAACTGGAGGGCAGAGGTTCAATTTCCCCACTAGGAAAGATGGGACACGTAGTCCCCTCCACACTGCGGCAGCACAAGGTAGTTTTGGAAGAGCGGGTAGAGACATAAACTCACTCTAATAGCTGGTATCTTCTGGAACTTAACCAGCCAGAGCCACAGCCACAGCCACAATGCCAGTCCATCCGTCGAAGCGCAGAAAGTCAGCCGAAGCCACAGCCGACCACACGCGCAAGGAGAGCGTCGCCGCCAAGCCTCAGCAATCTTCGAGCCCTTCAGAATCTCCGCATCTCAATGCAGTGACCCGGGGGAGCAATGTCTCCGTCTCCGCAAACTTCTTCAGCGGGGGAAGCACAGCAAGAGACCCAAGCGCCTCAGACGAACCAAAACAGATGTAGATGCAGCGAAGCTATGATCGCCAGCCAGCAGTCGCCATCATACTCGTGGTAGGAGGGGCGAGGAATACTGAGAGTTGTTGATAACTTTGGGACCTAGTGCCACATTCTTTTTTGGCGCTCCATTCCCCACCCCATGACCTCATTCTCCACAAATTCCCTCACTACCGCTCTCTAATAGTGCCAATCACCTCTCCATTGTCCCTTTTGATTCACTTTTCATTTTTTTAAGGGTTTAAGCTCTACTCAAAGTTCACTCACACTCAGTTCTGTGATCTGCATGATACTCACTCTTTGAAGCAGGAAAATTATCCCTCTGAGCTACTTTATGATGAACACACAAGGAAGTTCACGTGCATTTAAGCCCATAATTTATTTTTAAACACAGTGCCCTCACCAAAGTCAGCACCAGGTGCGGGTGCACTAGTCGGTTCACCCTAAAGCCCGCCCTGACTTTATATCTACTATTTATTCTCATAAATGTTCAGCTTTTATTCTGTAATAATTTGTACAGCCTTGTGTGACCCTTTGTCCAAATCTTTCTCGCTATGTGCATTTCTTTGTTTGATAACTGGGGAGATGACTGCATCGATTTATTATTATAGTACCACATTTATCTGAGTGGCCGCTAGTAGAGGACAACGGCTTGTCACCTACTACTGACACCCTCAGATTTTGGTCGCCTCTTCTCACATTAGTTAGGAAGAGGTGAGTAGTTAGTTGTAGTATGGCCACAAAAGGGTCCAATGTGATGGCGTCTGAAAACTGTATTCACATTCTACCTTCTCATGTACACTTCTTATTTTGCTGTTATGAAGTTACCAATAACTTCCTTCTATGCTGTAGTTAGGTGTTATATTACTGATGTATCGATTGCAATTCACATGTTTTCAGGCATTGATTTAGCTCTGTTAAGCTAGAAGTTTTCTGCATTACTTTTTACCACATTTGGAATTTCATGTGGTAAACCGGCTGTGAGAAAGTTGCATGCAGGAATACATCTGTAATTACTGTGCAGTAAGTGGGATCCACACATAAAGATAAACAACAGCAACTATTCTTTGCATGGTAACTATTAGCACAGAATGGGGTCTCTAGGTGTGGAGGTGGCTATGGCAAATCTCGCCTCTGCATAGCCACCGGTGACCACTGCCCCACCCTACCGTAATGGAGATGGCTAACCGATGTGAATTAGTGTAAGATGCTCGCCGCTCGCTGCTGCCCGCTTTCGTGATACTGTTGATGCCGAGGCAAGATACGGTGCGCCCATGATTCCTTCTTCATAACTGCTGAGATATTGAGCATTTGGAAATCAAGCACCCATACGGCGTGAGAGACTCGCTTGTTAAATGCGCCCTGCTGCGAAAACGTTGCGGCCGTGGAAGGCTTCATGTATGCTTCATGTTTCTAGACAAGGCAAGCGCTATCTAGCGTGCGCCGACACTATGGCGTTCATGCCAGACCCCACCAGTGAACCGGAAGCACTTTTAGTGCTTCCGGTTCACATGAAACGCCGGACGTTTGGGGGGCACTGGTTTAGACCAGCCTCCCGCCTGGTGTTCCCAATGCCCCCTCTTAAAAGGGGGCAGTGGGAGCAGGAACAGTCTCTTGTTCCTCCTGCTCCCCACCAGGATGCATCCGGGCCAGCAGCAGCCCGTAACTTGTTTTTTCCTCACCCACCATCCCCTAGGGCAGGCAGTTTTAATGTGCATTACAGTAATAAGTGTGGTGCTTAGATTTGTGTGTTACGGGTATCTGTGATATGTTCAAAATGAATTGTGATGTGTTTGGCAATTTTGTAATAAAAGTGTGTGTTTTATGATGATATTTTGTTACAGGTGATTTTAGTGGAATACGTTGGTTAATATGTAATGAAATATCAGTTCATTATCGTAGTAATAAGTGAAGTTTATAGGTCTATGGTGGAGACGGGCTTGTCGGTGGCAACGGCAGGCGCTATCTACTTTTGACCTAACTAACTTGCAGTCTCTGGTGCTGAGTTAGAATGCTGGCGACATCTGATGATTTTTAAAACTATTGTTTTTAAATCTTTTAATGTTAGCTGCATACATTGTTTTGGGGAACATTACAGGGGCTTGAATTACGAGTCGACTTACCTGTGTTGCCCGCCCCATTCCGCCGCGTCCATTGTGGGCGTTTGTTGCGGAGGGTGAGGAGGAGCCCAGCACTTCCGGCTCCACAGGAAGGAGGGCAGCGTTCTAGTTTCACTGCCGCGCTCCCTACTTAATGCAGGGAGGATAGCGGCCACTTTGTGGAGACGGGCTTGTCGGTGGCAGCGGCAGGCGCTATCTACTTTTGACCTAACTAACTTGCAGTCTCTGGCGCTGAGTTAGAGTGCTGGTGACATCTGATGACTTTTAAAACTATTGTTTTTAAATCTTTTAATGTGTGCTGCATAAATTGTTTTGGGGAACATTACAGGGGCTTGAATTATGAGTCGACTTACCTGTGTTGCCCGTTCCGCCGCGTCCATTGCGTGCGTTTGTTGCAGAGGCTGAGGAGGAGCCCAGCACTTCCGGCTCCACAGGAAGGAGGGCAGCGTTCTAATTTCGCTGATGCGCTCCCTACCTAATGCAGGGAGGATAGCGGCCACTTTTTGGAGACGGGCTTGTCGGTGGCAGCGGAAGGCGCTATCTACTTTTGATGTAAACTAACTTGCAGTCTCTGGCACTGAGTTAGAGTGCTGGCGACATCTGATGACTTTGAAAACTATTGTTTTTAAATCTTTTAATGTGTGCTGCATAAATTGTTAAGGGGAACATTACAGGGGCTTGAATTACGAGTCGACTTACCTGTGTTGCCCGCCCCGTTCCGCTGCGTCCATTGTGGGCGTTTGTTGCGGAGGGTGAGGAGGAGCCCACCACTTCCGGCTCCACAGGAAGGAGGGCAGCGTTCTAGTTCCTCCTCCCTGCTCCCTACTTAATGCAGGGAGGACAGCGGCCGCACAGCGGCCGCGCCACCGGCGCGCCAAAGCCAAGCCCGTCTGCGCCCGTACATGGCTGCACGGGGACCGGGGCCAGAACCTCTGCCCTAATTAAGCGCCTTCAAACTCATTATGGGAGAGAGGACCTAATACAGCTCTGCCCCTCCATACTGAAGGCTTGTAGAAATACCATGGCGGTGACACAACTCATGAGTTGCCAACATTGCTCCTTTAACGGAATTTGGGAGCAATGCAGCCAGCCAGGCAGGAAGCTGCTTTTGGGCGGACTACTGAACTTTATCCAAACTTCCAGTTTGTGCCCCGATAGACGACACTTTTTTAAACCCTCTTACCTTGCATTCCTTTCCTTTAATCACCCACCAAACCCTTCAAGACTTACTCACTAGAGTTAAATCAGGCTCTCCTCAGGATGCCTGTCCTCCCCAAGTAATGAGAGAAATCGGTCGGGCGCTCTCAAACAGCCTGATTCCACTGCTCAATAACTCCCTTGTGTCAGGAAGCGTCCCTAATAGTTTTAAACAGGCCTTACTGATCCCTTTGAAAAAAAAACCTGGTATTGATTCTTCAGACCTTTCTAATTACAGACCAATATCGTTACTGCCTTATTTATCCAAAATTTTGGAGGCGCATGTAACTAACTGCCTATCAAGTTTTGTGGAGGCTTCCGGGTATTTACAACCCAACCAGGCAGGCTTCCGGCCTGGTCACTCCACTGAGGCAGTGATATTGGCCGTCCAGAATACTCTAAGGTCTAATGCAGACAGGGACTTACACCAGGCTTTGGTGTTATTAGACCTGTCTGCGGCGTTCGACACGGTTGACTATACCATCTTGGTCAACCGTGTCGAACAGGCCGGTCTTCGAGACTCGGCCTTGGCCTGGCTCAAGTCTTTTATTTCTGGACGCACTCAATCGGTCCGACTAGGCTCCTTCACAGCCCCTAGAAAATTCTCTTTCTGTGGGGTTCCTCAAGGATCTTCCTTGTCCCCTTTATTATTTAATTTATACATGCGCCCACTGTTATTTTCTCTACGAGAGTTCAAGGTCGATGTCTATAACTATGCAGACGACCTGCAGTTGGTTTTTGTGTTAAACTCCCACAATGCTGCCGAGGAATTTCGAGCCACCATGTCTTTTATTCAGAGGTGGATGTCCCTAAACCACCTTAAGTTAAATCCGGGAAAAACGGAGCTCATTCTACCTGGGAAGAGTGAGATTAGTTGGAGTCCTAGCTTCTGGCCATCGGACATGGGCTCACCTCCAAAAAAATCCCGTACAGTGAAAAGCTTGGGAGTGACTCTTAGTGAGGATCTTACCTTGGTGAGCCAAGTCGGAACTGTGGTCTCCTCGGGGTTTTTTCAATTGAGGAAGATCAGAAAAATAGCACATCTTCTTACAGGCTTGGCTTTAATTCAGACAGTCAGTGCTCTAGTCCTGTCCCATATCGATTTCTCCAATGGCCTCTATTTGGGGGCGCCTATTGGTCAACTTAAAAGATTGCAGTACTTGCAAAATCAAGCTGCGAGACTTATCTGCAAAATACCTAAGTGGGAATCGATTAGACATGGACTAGAGACCTTGCACTGGCTGCCTGTGGAACAGAGAGCCACTTTCAAGGTGGGTTGCATTGTGTTCAAGGCTCTGGAGGGTAAGGGCCCTATGTTCCTTAGATCACTACTGCGCAAATATACACCTTCGCGCAGTTTGAGATCAATCCACAAAGATTTACTCGAGGTCCCTCGTTTCAAAAAGAAACGTCAAGGGGGTAGCAGCTTTCAATTCTTAGCCTCCTCATTGTGGAATGCCCTTCCCTTGACCCTGCGACATAGCAAGGATCTCCTTGCTTTTAGGAAGGCATTTAAAACTTTTCTTTTTTCCCAGGCCTACTGTAAAAAATAATTGTACTTCTTTTATGCACTGTTATGTTTGATTCTCTCACCAGCGCCAAGAAGCCCCAGGGCGTATGCGCGCTTAACAAATAATAAATA
Source organism: Lissotriton helveticus (assembly GCF_964261635.1). Taxonomy (NCBI): domain Eukaryota; kingdom Metazoa; phylum Chordata; class Amphibia; order Caudata; family Salamandridae; genus Lissotriton; species Lissotriton helveticus. Next base: position 548,204,037 of record NC_136057.1, read on the forward strand.
ACATAACATAACATAACATAGGTCCCTCAGCAAACACAGCGTTGAGATCTCGGAGCTTCTCATGGATGTAAAGCTCGACGTGCTGTTCCTGACGGAAACATGGTTGGGGACAAATTAGGACCCTGATATAATAGAGGCCCTCCCCCTTGGAGAAAATATATCAAGAATTGACAGAGGAACGGGCAGGGGGGGTGTGATTGCAGTTATTACTAAAGCACCCTATGAATGCACCTTAGACCCCTTACCGGTGAATAGTAGCGAGGCCATTTGCTTTTTGTTAAAACTTGGCCCGAAGTCGTCAATAGCTGGGATCCTTATTTATAGACCTCCTGGAGTTCTTGGCCATTTTAGAACAAGTCTTCAAGAGGGCATTGCCCACTTGGCGATCAGGCGGAACAAACTTCTTGTGTTGAGCGATCTGAATCTGCACTTTTAGGACCCTTTACACAGGGAGGCAGCGGAGTTGCGTCAGGATTTGCAGTCTATGCGACTGGATCTTAAATCCTGCTCCCCCACTCATCAGCTAGGCCACTTGCTAGATCCGGTATTTGCTAGCTGGGAGAGTGTGGAGGTAGGGACTCCGCTGCCAGTTCCCTGGTCGGACCACTTCTTGGTGCCTTTTAGCATAGGCACAACGGCGGAGGACACACAGAACTGAGTGACTAACAGCTATCCTTGTAGAAAGTGGAAAAACTTTTCACAGGATACCTTTATCAAAGAGCTGAGGGAAGGCCCCCCCCCTGGAGGGTCTAATAGCGAAAAAGCTAGTAAAAATCTGAACAGGCGCATTCTGAAGGCCCTAAATAAAGTGGCGTCGTTACTCCTGAATAAATCTGATATTAGAGCAAGAAAGTCTGCTCCATTGTTTACCCCCTCTTTGCAGAAGGCCAAGGCAGAATGCAAGCGTTTGGAAAGGAGCTGGAGAAGGGGTTTTAGAGCACAGGAGAGGTTGCTTTACAGAGAAGGACAGAGGAAATATCAAGTTCTACTGAGAGGAGCCAAGGCCGCCCATTACAAAGCTAGAATCGGAGAGGCTGAGAACTCCTCAAAGGAACTCTTTAGAATTTATAAGGAGATCTCTACTGTGGCCTGTTTAAATGCACCTACCAATGATTCAGTGGACGAATGTAATAGGGTGGCAGAATACTTCTCTCAGAAGGTGAGGAACATCTATTCGTCATTCACTGGCAATCCGATGAGTGGACTGGATTTTGAGGAATTTTCAGGAGACAGTAAGACGGGAGTGACACTGGAATATTTTTCAGTCCCCCCTCCCGAGACTTTAAGAAGCATATGTCTCAGTATTAAATCTGGTTCTCCTAGGGACCCGGATCCTCCTAAGGTGTTAGGGGACAGTCTGGAGAGCCATGAGCCTTACATCAGACACATCCTGGACATCTCTTTTTTATCTCATACGCTGCCAGTGAACTGGAAAAGAGCTGTGGTCCTGCCCATTAGGAAAAACCCACCATCAGCCACGATATACTTGAAAACTTACGACCTATCTCACTGCTGCCTTATATAGCTAAGGTAGCGGAGAAAGTGGTCAATACTCAACTGATGGCGCACCTGGAGGTGGCTAATCTTCTACACCCCTCTCAATCAGGGTTTCGGGCGGGATATTCCACGGAAACTGCTCTACTAAGGGCCAGGGAGACCATAAGGCAAGGAGTAGACGTGGGACACACCATGGCACTGATAATGTTAGATCTCAGTGCAGCGTTTGACACTGTGGCGCACTACACCTTGCTGCAGTGTCTGAACAGAGGTGGTGTCTCGGGTTCTGCTCTAAGCTGGCTGAAATCTTTCTTGACAGGGCGTAGTTTCCAGGTCCGACATGGGACATTTCAGTCCAAAGACGTGGCATTGAAACAGGGGGTGTTCAATTTGTACATGTCTCCCCTGGCAGAGGTGGTACAAGCGTTTGGGGTGGAGTTAGTCTCCCATGCAGACGATACCCAGTTGTTAATCTCCCTATCACAGGCAACCTCGGTCGGGGCATCCAACTTTAAGGCATGCATGCAGCAGCTTGCCTCCTGGATGAATAAGAACTGCTTAAAGTTAAATGGAGGCAAGACCGAGGTGCTGGTGGTTGGTGGAGACAAATCCAGCTGGACTACAGATTGGTGGCCACAGTGTCTGGGTCCTACCCCTATACCATGTACTGAGGCAAAAAATCTAGGGATGTGGGTGGATCCCGCCCTCTCTTATGATGGCCACATCCGTCGTTTAGTGGGGAAATGTTATGGTGTTTTAAAAACGTTACACAAAACACTAGATCTGCTCCCATTGGAAACATGACAGATGATGACTCATGCCCTTGTTACCTCCCGTCTTGATTACGGAATGTATTATATTTAGGAGCGTCAGAAAAGAATCTTGGACGGCTACAAGTCCTTCAAAACGCGGCAGCTTGGTTGATTCTGAGGCTACCCAGAAGGGCAGCGTCTAAGCCAGCCCTTAAGGCTCTGCACTGGCTACCTGTTAAAAAAGGGTGCTGTTTAAATCTCTTCTCATTTGTCATCGTATCCTCTGGCACAAGGCTCCAACATACCTGGGGGACTTGGTCACCAGGTATGTGCCAGGTAGGGCCCTGAGATCGTTGGGGACTGGCCTACTGGCAATCCCTAAGATTAAGAAAGCGAGAATGGGCGGTCGCTCATTTCACTTTGTAGCAGCACAAAATTGGAAGAAACTTCTGGCCTGTCTTAGGGTGGAAAGGTCGGAAACTAACTTTAGGAGCCTTCTTAAAACTCACATGTTTACTCTTTAGTTGTTGGTAAAAGTCTAGGGTTTGTGTCTCTTCTCTGACAGTCCTTTCTCCACAGCGCGGGGACACGCCGAGATGGCGTAACCAGGCGCTTTATAAATAGCTTTATTATTATTATTATTATTATTATTATTATTATTATGTTACAAGTAATTTTGTCATATTTTAATAGTGTGTCCCTGGTCAGCGGGAAGGTCATAATTGGTAAGCATAGTCTTCGGCCCTTAGCGGCCAGCTCCATGTAACTCCAGGGGCAGTGACAGCCGATGATTAGACTGTCGGGGTGCGGGGCCAGGGGAGTCACTCTTCCCAGTAGGCCAGTGGCCACCCTCGCATGCACATCAGTGTGCAAGTTTGCAGAATTGCAGCCCCCGTTATGGAGTTTAAGGCTTAGGTGCCCCCACGGATGTAGGGGGGGCCTGGGGGAAAGTATCCGTCCGATAAGCTGTACCCCCTACTCAAGCTTATTCTGGTGGAGTAGTATTTATAGTTCTACCGGGATCTGGGGCTGCCAGTGCCCCCATTATGGAGTTTTAAGGCTCAGGGCGTTGGGGGGCCAGGGGAAAGTATCTGTCCGATAAGCTGTACCTCCTACGTAACCCTACTCTGGTAGAGTAGCATTTCTAGTTTACCAGGATCTGATCTGGGGCTGCCAGTCATTGACCTTGCCGTAGGCTCTAGAGGGGACACGCAGAAAGTAAAGTATATACCTTTGTCGATTACGTTAGGAGTGGCATTTGTATTATAGCATATTAAGGTTAGACAAGTGACATATGTCTACCAATATATTTGGACTTTCTGCGTAAAGTGTACATAATGAAAATGAATAATCAATGTTTTTATTTTGTAATAAATATGGCCGGGGCGGCCACTCCCCCTAATACAAAACAGTGTGGTTTGAAATACTTGCCATGGGGGGGGTACCCATCCATCCAAGGGCGGAGTTGGGGGTTTCTTCTTTAAAAAGGGGTCATAGGCAGGTACCAGACCATATTGTCTGCTGGTGGATGGTCTGCCAAGTATACTGCCCTCACTGACCAGCCAGACTTCTCCAGCAACAGTGGGTCAGCAGTCACAGCACTGACTGCACTTGTCTCTTCCCCTCTTCGTGTACTGGCCTCCAGTGCAGGCTGGAGTGGTGCCACATGGGAGGCAGCTGATCGTCAGACAAAGGCAGTGCTGAGTATGGTTGAGGCACTGAACCAGTGGAGGCTGCTGGATACGCTGGAGGCATTGCGAAGGAGATCAGGAGGAGAGACAGCAACTAAGAGTCAGCAAGTAAGCAGAAAAATCCAGAATTACATTTCTTTGTGAGGCTTTTGGAGTTTATTTTATAGATGAATGCCTCTTTCATTAAACTTTTTTTTCACTTGCTGCTTTTGTGGGATGTTACAGTGTAGCTTGTCCTGGATCTTGCTGGATAAAAGGAACCCGGGGAGCTCCTTTTGAGTAAGCAGGAAACTATTGACCAGGTGCTAGATTGCGCTGGGCTTTGTTCTGCAGAAGTGTGGGAGTATGACTGCTCAGATGGGTGCACACCCCCACCTCTCAACTATATAAGCGTGATTCATAAGTGTTTGCTTTTAAGATATACTGCAAGGATGGGTAAGCATTTAAAAATGGCAATGTAATAGTGCATATTGATTCAAATCTCGAACAACCCAGCTGAAGACTGTTCCTGCAAATGGTATAGCTGAGCGTTTGCAGAAGGCTCGTCGTGGGTCAGTCCCAATTTCTAGTCCTACGAGCTCTGAAGATTAGGTCCTGGAACATGGAGAGGGGAGTCAGGAGGACCCCAATCAGGGGAGGGATGTAAATCCAAGCCAGAGAGAGCCAACTCCAAATCTATTGTCTGAAGAACGAGGCAGTGTACCTTCTGGTGCAGTAATGGTAGGGGTGAGTCAGGTGGTTAGCCTGATAGCTATAATTCAAGAGGCAATGGTGAACCATGAGATCACTCAGGAAAATCTCCCCAGTACATCTCAAAATAAGGCCAAGGAATACCTGTTATATATGAAAACCAATGTGCCTCCGCCACCGTTATCAAATCTAATCTCAGAACATGATCTCTGCGAGCGCATCCAACTGAGTCCTCCCTTAGCCGTCCACAGTCTCCCTTCACATCATAGACCATTGGAGAGCCCTCCGTCAACATCTGTGGCAAAAAGAAATGTGGCAGTAGGACAACAAGCATGGTTAGGGTTGGAAGATCCATTTGGAGACCAGCGATCAGAGGATGGGACTAGCTTTCAATTTGATATCAAAGCCAGAGTAAATTTGATCCTGGGTGACAAAAATGAGATGAAAGTAACGCAAGCAAACGAGATAGAAGCTCTACAATTATGCTTATCAAAAATTGAGGAAGCAATTGATTCTTATCTGGCAAGACTCCAAGAGGCTAAATCAAGGATCTCTCTCCTTGAATATCAGATGACTTTGATGCAGCATCAGACCTCATTAGAGATATAAATGAAAAATTTGCTGGAAAGAAAGTAAGAGGAGCTGGAAAAGCATTCTCGAAGCTCAAACGTGCGGCTAGTCGGAGTCCCAGAAGGCTATGAGGGTCCCAAATGCTCCAGTGGGTTGAGTCTTTTATAAAGGAGAACGTGCTGCCTGAGTTTTCTGGTGACCTTTCTATAACGCGAGCACAGAGAGTCCCAGCACATCCATTCCCGAACTCAAAGTTGCCTAGAACTATATTAGTTAACTTTGCGGACTACTAATTGAAGTAACAGAAATTTACCAGGGCTATTCAAAAGAAGCAATTCTCCGCTCTGGTAGTTCCTAGTTGACGCATCTTTTCTGATATGAGTTTAGCAACGGCTCGGTGAGGGAAATAATTTTTTAAGCTTCTCTATCTGTTCAAGGCACAGGGTGCTCAGGTGGCCATCGCTCAACAATCAAAGCTGTGAGTTTTGGTTCAAGGAGACTTCCCATGTTTGCAAATCTCGATGAAGCCCAGGAACCTTTGCAGAAAATTGCTAAGAATAAGCAAAATGTTTGAACTATCTGGAATGACTGCTTGGAATTTTTTGTCTTTGTTACGGAAATTAACATGGAGAAATCACGTTTTGGGACAACCCTTTTATCTCACCCCCCCTCGATGAATCACCCCCAAACTGTTAACATAGGAGCTGATATGAACAAAGATTTTTTTTGAAAATGTCATGAAGATTTATCAAACGACACCAAAGTTATGAGCAAAACAAAAAAATGTCTTCCTATGGAAACTCGGTCCTAACTACAACTACCTATTGGCAATTGACAGTAAGTAATAAAGAACACATTAGAATAGTTCCTTGATTCTTTTAGGTTTCAAAACTTCTCTATATTACTGTCTTTCTAATTTTCCATATAAACAATTTTTATAATATTCAAGTACACATGGAAGTCAGAAATGCAATATTCTATCAACACACTTTCTAGATTATTCTACAACACGTGGTTAAAAGTTCATCAATTTTTTTAAACCCAGCAATATTTTTTTGCAAAATTTTCTAGAACATTTAACAGCACGTGCAGGTTAAAAGTTCACAATTGTTTTAAGTTCGAACACTGCATTGCAAATGCAAGTAGCAGGTTTGGTTGAGTTCATCAAATTTTATCCTATAATATGTACTCCACATTCAAACTGCTTTTTCTTAACCAATCACAAAGATGCTTTTTCACAAAACGAATGTGCACCCTACTTTTAAAAAACAATGCTTTTCATCTCCCAATCAGGTACCTTTTTGTATGTGAAAAGAAAATAGTTCCCCATCTTTAAACATATCTCATATTCTACATCTTTCCATACCTTCCAGCCATACCTTCAAAATGCTAGTGTGGATCGTAGGACACAGCTATGTTTTCTGTTGCAAGAGGTATGCAGAACAGAGACGTAGTGACTTCGACCTCGGTTTACAAAATGTGGACAGTAAATGCTTTGGACAGAGAGGATTGAAGTGACACCAATTGTTGCCTTTGGTTAGAACCTGTTTGCATCTCCAACACCCTGACTTCGTTATTGTGTACTGTGGTGGAAACGACCTAGACACATTGACTGGGGTAGGTTTGGAAATGCTTATGAAGGACACCTTTGGACAATTGATGATACTTTTGCCTCAAACTGTCTTTGTATATTCCAATGGATGTATGTCATTACATCACATACTAATACCACGCATGCCATTACAACGTGGGTATTACTACGCAATGTCAATGACATCGCATTCCATTACATCGCATACTTTTACCACGAGTATGCCTTTACCACGCATGCCATTACAACTCAAAGGCATGCGTGGTAAAGCTATACTCATGGTAAAAGTATGGAAGGTAAGTGACAACCCTACCCCTACACCTACACAACACACTACTCCCACCCCTACACTACCCTTAACCCAAAAATACTACCACACTACACTACCCACTCTACTCCCACCCCTAAACTACCCTAAACCCTAAAACACTACTACGCTACCCACACTACTCCCACCCCTACACTACCCCAACCCAAAAACACTACCACACTACTACACTACCCACACTACTCCCACCCCTACACTACCCTAAACCCTAAAACACTACTACGCTACCCACACTACTCCCACCCCTACACTACCTTAAACCCTAAAAAACTACTATGCTACCCACACTACTCCCACCCCTACACTACCCTAAACCCTACAACACTACTACGCTACCCACACTACTCCCACCCCTACACTACCCCAACCCAAAAACACTACTACACTACCCACAAAACTCCCACCCCTACACTACCCTAAACCCTAAAACACTACTACGCTACCCACACTACTCCCACCCCTACCCTACCCTAAACCCTAAAACACTACTACGCTACCAACACTACTACCACCCTACACTACCCTAAACCCTAAAACACTACTACACTACCCACACTACTCCCACCCCTACACTACCCTAAACCCTTAAACACTACTACGCTACCCACACTACTCCCACCCCTACACTACCCTAAAACATTACTACGCTACCCACACTACTCCCACCCCTACACTACCCTAAACCCTAAAATACTACTACACTACCCACACTACTCCCACCCCTACACTACCCTAATACACTACAATAAACAAACACTACAACACTACACTACCCTAAAACCTAAATCACTACACTACATAAACATTACACTACCCTCCCTAATACACTACACTAAACAAACACGACAACACCAGAACACACACTAAAACGATAAAAAAAAACCACTACATTTAAACTACCCTAAACCCTACGAAAGTAACCCCCACCCCTTGCACAAACCCCCTTACCTCTCTCCTCTCCAGCGTCGCCGTCGGATCCTGCTTCCTCCTTCCTGCTTGCATGACGTCGTTTTGAGGAAACAGCCTAAGGTTCCTCACAATGACGTGGACAGCCGCCGCCGCCGCCATTACACATTACATTGCATGTGTTGTAAAAGCACATGCGATGTAATGGTATGCATGGTTTTACCACGCGTTGTAAATCGCATGCGTTGTAATGCATGCGATGTAAAAGCAACGCATGGTAAAACCCGCGTTGTAATGGTTGTTCCACATTCCAATATATGCCAAAGACAGAAGTGGAAATGGTCCAAACAATTTTGTCCTCAGATTGAAAAATCTCGGAAGAAAGTAAACAAAGCTGTGTCTGCATACTTCAGAGACAACAAAATGGGCTCCATCGACAACAGCAACATACGTTTTGATATGGCGGATATCTACAGAAGTGATGGAGTACACTTCACAGATCAGGGAAACTGAGTTTTCCTAAATAACTTGAAGCAGCTCAAACTGATGAACACAAGGGCTCTTTTTAGAGCCACCCTATAACTTGCAACTTAGGCCCACTATTTTAGGGCCAGATAACGGCAACTCCCAGACCCTCACCAAAATGTATTCTCCACACAGCAGTGGCACAGCGGTGAGACCATCTCACTTTGCAGCACAGAGCTCTCGCTTTGATCCCTGGCTCTACTCACCCATAGGGGTGAGTAGTTTGCGCTTTACAAATACCGTATTGATTTACCTTCGCACTCCCTATATAACACTACCCAAGCACCATATACAAGTTGAACAGTTGTGGCACAACGCCCAGAGCACATGACTTCACAGCATAGCACACACAGTTTAGGCTCATGGTTTCATCCCCGAGTCCAGCAGCAGCTCAATTTAACAGCATGACACTCTAGGAAATACCTCACTTAATTTCTATGCCCCGCACTTTCAGACCAGTTGGGGTCAGTAGTTCAACGGCTTTACCCCGAGTCTGTCAGCAGCTCACCTTACGCCCCCAGCGCCATCAGACCCGTAGGAGTGAGTAATTAGCACTTCACAAATACCGAATTGATTTGATACGTGAAAAAGTACCTTTGCACTCCCTCTATAACACCCGCTAAGCACTATACACAAGCTACAATGTTCAAAACAAAAGTTCACCCAAGTAGCTATAACTACATGCTCACACTACTTGGACAGGTATGGCACAGCACCTAGAGCACAGAACTTCACAGCATATGACACACAGTTTGGGATCTAGCTTTCATCCCCCAGTCTGGCAGCAGCTCAGCTTAGCAGCATGACAGGACCTCACATGTATTCCGTACCCCAGGACTTTCAGACCAGCAAGAGTCAGTAGTTTATCCTACTAGATATATCACAATCTGGCCCTACTTCCACAGGTGTACTGCAGCGGCCACGACACATGACTTCACAGCATAACACACACAATGTGTGCTCAGGCTTTAATCCCCGAGTACCGCACCAGCTCACCTTAGCAGCATCAGACTCTAGGCAATACCTCACTTAATTTCCATAGCAAAGCACTTTCAGACCGGTAGGTATGAGTAGTTTCCTTCATACCTCCTGCATAGCACACCCCTTACTCGCTCCAACGGAATCACAAAATGGCGGCCAACACTTCCTAGTTCCATGAGACTCTAGACAATACCTCACATATTTTCCATACCACAGGACTTTCAGACCAGTACGGGTCAGTAGTTCATCCTAGTAGGTATAAACACATGCTGACACTAGTTCCACAGCTGTACTGCAGTGGCCAGGGCACAATACTTCACAGCATAAGACACACAGTTTGGGCTCACGCTTTAATCCCCGAGTCCCGCACCACCTCACCTTAGCAGCATCACACTCTAGGCGATACCTCACTTAAATTCTGTAGCCCAGCACTTTCACACCAGTAGGGGTGAACACTTTGCTTCAAACCCCCTCTATAGCACACCCTAAACACTCCACAGAGGTTACAGTGCTCCTACCCTCCACTTTCCCACTTTTTTTGCCCTTTTATCCCCTTACTCGCTTCAACTGAATCACAAAATGGAGGCGAACAATTCCTACTTGCAATCACTCACACGGCTCACAGCCAATCTGCAGCAAGCTCGTGCTCGTAATGCCTCAGCCAATCAGATGGCAGAATTCACAAATATCAATATCTGTAAATTTCGAAATTTCTCAAAAACTACTTAATGGATTTACGCCAAATAAACAAAAGAGTGATTTAAGACCAAGATCCTTCTCCCTGCCACATTTGGGGTAATTCCGTTCACCCGTCCGACCTGTAGCCTTGTCTAAAGTTTCCTATAGAAATTAACATGGAGAAAACATGTTTTGGGACTGCCCTTTTTTCTCAGCCCCTCCTTGACGAATCACCCCCAAACTTTGACCATAGGACCCATTAGGAACAGAGAATTTGTTTTCAACATTTCATAAAGATTCATCAAACCACACCAAAGTTATAAGCAAAACAATAAATGCTCTTCCTATGGAAACTCGGTACTAACTACAACTATCTGTGATTGCTGCGAGACGTCCTTCTGCCGAATATATATATATATGTATATATATATATATATATATACACACATATATATATATATATATATATATATATATATATACACACATATATATATATATATTCACTGAAAAAACCATAGGTTATAGACCATATATAGTTAGGAATTAGCATTTAGAAAACCTTATTTTACTCACACAAAACCATTGAAATTCCATATATAGTTAGTTGCACTAACTATATATCGCGCACCCGCAATCCACTGCTGATGATGTCACATATTACATCATTCATGACATGGTCAGTGACATCACTGATGACATCACTGATGACATCTCAAATGACATCACTGATGACATCACTGATGACATCTCATTTGACATCATTCTTGTGCTAATACGATAAACCTCTTCAGACTCTAATATAACCTTAGATACACTCAGTGTATACAGACACTCACACACTGTCACTCATCCATGGAGTTACTCACACACCTAGTCAGTCATGCAAAGAAACAATCTCACCTCCATTTCCTCAACTATACAGTTATACACACCTTACTTATTCAAACATATACTAACACATATTTACTCTCTTATACAATCCCTGATACAAGTTCACAATGATCCATACAGCCACTCACACATTCAGTGGCTCTCATGCACAGTTATTTATATATGCCAACTCTCACATGTACTGTGTTTTACATATGTACTTACTATGACATGTAGCATTGAGATATCCATTCACTCATCAATACACTCATGCACACAGTCAACCGCCCATGTAGCTTTTTCCACATGCACTCTTGAACTCATACACCTAGTGAATCAACTGCTCACACATCTATGCACAGAGTCACACACCTCCCAGCCACCCCCACACAAACTCAATCTCCCATAGAAATACTTGGGCAACCAATTAATAACACATATAGCCTCTCGTATAGCTAATGATCAACACATGCAGCAGTTTACATCACAACAGACATAATGATGCACAAATTAAGACAGTTTAGTCACTAACCCATGCATTCAGTGAGACACATTTAATCACTCACTCATACAGTCAGTCACGCACCTACTAAATCCTTCATCCAGACACTTATACATCCACTCATTCTTCAATATCTAAGACATATTTTAACTTTACAGAAACATACAGTCACTGGATGTTGTCATCAGTGATGTCATTTGAGATGTCATCAGTGATGTCATCAGTGATGTCACTGACCATGTCATGAATGATGTAATATGTGACATCATCAGCAGTGGATTGCGGGTGCGCGATATATAGTTAGTGCAACTAACTATATATGGAATTTCAATGGTTTTGTGTGAGTAAAATAAGGTTTTCTAAATGCTAATTCCTAACTATATATGGTCTATAACCTATGGTTTTTTCAGTGAATTTTCAAGGTTTTGTAAATGCTAATTCCTAACTATATATGGTCTATAACCTATGGTTTTTTCTGTGAATTTCATTGGTTTTTTAACAGCTAATATCTGTAGCTGTAAAATGTATTCTTCTTTAAATCCAAAAATATATTTTATATGTTTATGAATAATTTTTTTTTTAAATATTTTTTTTTCTTCGTTCCCGCTTCGCGAATCGGGAAGCTTCCCGTTAGCTGACCTTGATGCCGCGAAATAGACCGCGAGCCGGTAAACGTTTCTTTACCGCAAGTGCCGCGTTAGAAAACAACATCGTGACGCCTCCCGTCCGCATGACGTTTCACGTTGTCGCGTGATACGTCATATGACGTGCTACGTTAGCGAACTGGTACGCGAAGCGAGTCGCAAAGCGCAGGTTTCTGGAAGCAAACCGGGAGGCCCTGCAAAGCGCTTAACGTAAACACAGCAAGTCATGTGACTTGGTAATAACACTTTTCATTGGTTCATTTCACTTTTGGTTTCCTAATGATGTAAGACTAGGTCATATAATCTAAAATGAACACTTTTGATTGGTTGAGAACTCTTGTTTTTCCCAAATGATGAAAATCCCTCCTTCTTTCCTCACTCTGACTTTCATCATTGTGAGAGAAAGACCCTTTGTGATCACTGAGCAATGGCTTCTTTAGTAGCTTCAGCTGGTGCTCCCCCACCACCTCCACCACATCCAAGGAAGAGTGGACCACCTGCTCAAGTTGTAATTCAACAAGAAGAAGAAGAAGAGGAACAGGAGGACGAGCACGAAGAGAGGCAGTTTTTGCCTGAGCAGCCCAAGACGTCTCACCGGAAAGAAAACTTCATTTGGCAATTTTTTAAAATTCCCAAAGGTCAGAAAAAAGTAAATGCAAGATACGTAACTTGCCTTATATGTCAAGATAGACTGTCCAGAGGGACCGACAAAAAATACAGTTTCGGAAACTACACAATGCATCGCCATATGACTAGGTGGCATCCTAACAACTACAGTGCTGCACAGTTTCGGAACGACCTAGATAATCTCCCTATTATGGCCAGAAGATCTGTTGTACCGGAAGTAACGGGACCAGAGGGCAGGGAGATGGTGCCAAATATACAAATGAGATTTGGTGATGTAAAACACACCTGCGCATTTTGCGATGGATTCATTTCCTACGGAGAAAAAAGCATCACTCTGATCAACAGAGCTATTGACTATCATATGCAAGTTTGTCCGAAACGCCCAAAATAATAAATACTTCTTTTTTTTGTTTTGTTGCTCCTGTTGAGCCCTTTACAATGAATCGTTTTCATTGCCCCCTCCAAGAAAAACCCCAAAAAATATAAAACTGTTCCGAAAAATTCAAAAACAGTAAAAAAATGTTCAGAAAAATAAAAAAAAAGTTCTTTTCAGAACTACCTCCCCGTTATTAAAAAATTGGTACAATATTTGGAACTGTGCCAACCTCTATTTCTCTTAGTTCGCTTCCTAGTTCGCTCGCTGGTACGCGAACTGGAAGCGAACCAAAAACAGTAAGTATAAGGGAAGGAAACACACACTTATGTTAAAAGAAAGACAGCTATAGGGGAGTAAACTAGAGATACCATTACCCATAATCCACTGCTGATGATGTCACATATTACATCATTCATGACATGCTCAGTGACATCATCAGCAGAGGATTGCGGGTTTTTTGGCAACATGCCTTATCCACGGTTTAATAACGCTGCCTTTTGCTTTATATAAGTTTTCAAATTGTATGAAATATATACCAATAGGTCGTTATGAACCTTTAGGTAGTGCTTTTGTTCATGAGGTCTGGTCGCTTCCATACACATACAGATGTTTCAAAGATGATCAAGAAGTTTATCTGAATGGAGAGGAATGCACTGAGACGCCAGATCATTCACTAATGTGTAGGCACATACAGTTACACGATTCATGCAACAAACACCGACCAAATATGGCTTGCGTGTTGCAAGGCACGCCAGTTCCTGCTATCATCCCCACGTTCAAGTTGTTGGAAAATGGTAGTTATTTGATGCTCAATAATGAAGATTGTTCTGAGTTAATTAAAAGTATTCCTTTTATCGTAACAGTAAGTGAACGGGTTATTTGCTGCAGAAATGTTCTATTTCCTCCCACACATGAACATAGGGAGTTTTCAATCTGGCCACAAATACCAACCTTGGGACACGTTTCAACGGCATGGCAAGAATAAGAGCTCTTTTGTCTCAGAGAGAGGTGGCCTTGAGTTCGGCCCGTGAAACTTTCGTACTTCACATAGCGAACACCCGTACACAGGTTTGCCTTTCAATTTCAGCAACATGTTTCCGACTATCTTTAACGCATCCTCCACAAAATCCCTGGCACACTTTTTTAAAGTTGTTACCAGTGGTCTCGTGACTTCATTTGAGAAAATCTTTGGAGTCATCCCTGCTTCCTTTCATTGTATTTTCTGCACTCTGGTTCGTGGATTGGCATTTTTACTTGCATTACCAGCGGACGCTCTTGTGCTTTTTTACATTTTTAAATATGGATGTCCCTCCTATGCAACCTCCGACCCTGCAGCTGCTGACACTGTTCCGCAATCGCATGCTAGAATATTATGGCACAATGCCGTTGGCGATATTAAGCACGGCATATGGATTATCTTTTCGGTTCTCCTACTTCACCTGTGTCCAGCCTGTATTTCACTGCCTGACCTGTGATTTCGATTGGGCCATTGATTTGTGTCTCTGCGGACCGGTTTCTCCTGACGTCGACTTTAATCAGCTGATGACTCCTATCATTACTCACGAGTTGGTTTGTCCTGGCGAAAGGATTATGGCTGTGGCATTGATGCATGGACTACTTGGTCCCTGGAATTTACTGGCGGCAGCACAGTCTTTCTTGGAACAGAGCTTTCTTGAAAACCCACCGAGCTGTCCTCTGATGGTGATAGAGGATCCGGTGCTGGGAGAGCACGTATGTTCTTTTCCGCTTTTAAATTGGATGGCTGAACTGTTTTCGGATGAAGACGGTGACTTCCTATTGGAGGCTGTTGCAGCTTATTTTGCATACACAGTTATGTCATAGACCTTTTTCATGTTTGATATGCTGAGTACTAGCATTTCATTGACAATTCATTGACTTATTTGTCAAGTTTTTATTATTTACCTTGCCTATTGGCTTAAGACTCGATAAAGTACTTGGCTGTTTTATTTTTCTTTAGCATTGAATTTTCCTAGTTTTTAATGCTTTACCTTGCGGACCGTCCACATATAAACTTGCAATCTGCTCTCATGAGATGGCACTTCTATTATCTTATTCAGTTCGTTTCCGGATCATGAGGAGGTGTCATCTAGGTCCTGGATATCTTTACACCGTGTTAAGTTAGCATGGGCTCATTACCGGTTTAAACGCCATTTTTCCTTTTTTGCAACTTCTGCACACGACACTTAGTTGTTGCTTTAGCTTTCCACCTAGTAGTTCATCGTGGTTTACATGAGAATAATATGTTATTGGTCTACTATCTGCTTTACTTGTTAAACTATATCTGTACAGCGAGTGCTAAAGTTTCAAGAACAACACGATACAGAATTGTTATGAGGTCTGATCTCCACGACTTCATACTCATAACATAAGTGCAACTTCTGCCAATTCTGGGCATGAGGCGGGTTTTATATTGCTTTGCCGAACACACATACACAACAGTTGATGCGGTTCACATGAAGAGAGAGCTGGTGTATGCTGATGTGATTCCTTCAAATCTAAGACACTAAAGTAAGGGCACGCCCTAAACCAACACAAAGAGACCTTCTTAGCAAATAATATAATATGTGTATTAGGGAGGGTGAGATATAAGCAGCCGCGGGCCGTGGAGGGAGTTACGATGGGGCAGGGAGGCGGGGAGGGGGAGAAGCAGGGTGGAGCCCTCTCTACCTTGCCCCTCCCCCTCCCCGCCTCCCTGCCCCACCGTAACTCCCTCCACGGCCCGCGGCTGCTTATAAGTGTTGCTAACTCTTATTCATTTACAGCATGTTAACATACTGTCACCATTCGCTTTTTATGTACTAGTAACTATGCTGGTAATTTTGCTACTGATAATATGTGTACTTGTATTCTCCACCCTGCTTCTCCCCCTCCCTGCCTCACCGTAACTCCCTCCACGGCCCGCGGCTGCTTATAAGTGTTGCTAACTCTTATTCATTTACAGCATGTTAACATACTATCACCATTCACTTTTTATGTACTAGTAACTATGCTGGTAATTTTGCTACTGATAATATGTGTACTTTTATTATCTAAGGTACTACGCCTGAGAAGACGGCATTAGTAAATAAACATTTCAAATACACATCTGTTCTTCTTAACTCCATGTTCTGGTTTCTAAGAAATCTATAACGACCGACTGTTCATGAGTTCCACGTATCCTGAGGTACTATAAGTTCATATTCTGGATTGTCTAAACATTGAGAGTTTGTTATATCCAATGTGACACTGTACCTAGCTTGCTAAATAGTTTTTGATTACTAACGTGAGTTTTGGGACACCCTAATTCGCCGAGGTTCCAATCCTCTGTCCACAGTTCTGTGTGAGAACAGAAACCCTGCGACAGGGGCACCCCCGACCCTTGCTGGAGCTTCATCACACTTGCGATACAACTCCAGCAATGCATTCGCCGAGGTTCCAATCCTCTGTCCACAGTTCTGTGTGAGAACAGAAACCCTGCGACAGGGGCACCCCCGACCCTTGCTGGAGCTTCATCACACTTGCGATACAACTCCAGCAATGCGCCACCTTTACGGCACAGATACATCACGCATCTGTGCTGTTTTTGCCCCATGATGCGCCGCATTGTAAATGCAGCACACCATAGGTGACGGAACAGCGGCACAGAATGACTAACACATCCCTGGTGATGCGCCAGTCATCATAAATGTATCCCTATGCTTCTTATCTTGTTAGAGATGAACCGCCATATGTATCATCAAAGTTATTTGCATTTCCTAAATAGCGAACTTTAAGGAATAAATAGCGATTCTTTACCATTCCTAGTTTGCGATGAGCTATTTGCTAATTAGCCGAATGTAGCCCAATGAAGCCCAATGTAGCCCAATGTAGCCCAAAGATGGCCGCCAGACACACAAAAAAACAAATGTAGCCCAAATATCAGCCAGATGTAGCCCAACTATAGCCCAGTGACAGAATGACCAATCAGCTTCGCAAACCTCCGTTACGCGAAGCGGAGCGCTGTTACAGATATATATCTTTTTTTGAACGTTAATTTCTCAAAATCCACTGGAGCACATATATTGAGACCTAGCAAAGGCACATCGGGCTACCAGTCCCTAATATTTTGCCAAGTTTCGTGCAAATCCATTCAGCCGTTCAATTATTATTTTTATTATTTTTTTTTGCCCCGCGGGGCCCTTTTAAAACCTCCACATCAAACCTAGGGGGTCAGCGAGTATCTACTATGCCCCCTTATAGTTATTTCCCCCTTTGTTTTGACCTCCTCTTGTCTCTCGATCCTACCGAGAGACAAGATGGCGGCCGCTACGGACTGTTTGGAATGTTGACAGACGCCGGAGAACCAATCAGCTTCGCTTCACAAAGCTCCGTTGCGCGAAAAGTCCGCGAACCAGAGCGCTGCCTGGTCCGCGCTTACAGATATATATCTTTTTTTAAACGTTAATTTCTCAAAATCCACTGGAGCACATATATTGAGACCTACAAAAGGCACATCGGGCTACCAGTCCCTACAATTTTGCCAAGTTTCGTGCAAATCCATTCAGCCGTTCGGGCTAAAAGTGAGGCCAACCGCCCTATGGAAAACTCAATGTTAAAAACACGTTTTGGGACCCCCCTTTTTTCTCGGCCCCCACTGGACGAACCCCCCCCAAATTTTCAAGGGCTGCTCAGAAACAAAATGTGCCATTTTCCTGAAAATTTCAGCCAATTCCGTCCACAAACGCCAAAGTTATTAGACATAGAATTTTCAAAAAACCCATAGAGAAAAAATCCTAACTATATATACCTACTGGCGACCGCCAGTAGGTAATATATATATATATATATATATAGATATATATATATACATATATATATATATATATATATATATATATATATATATATATATATATATATATATATTTATTACCTACTGGCGATAGCCAGTAGGTATATATAGTTAGGACCTAGTTTCCATAGGAAATCCACAATATTCTATTGGGAATAACTTTGGCGTCGATTGAGGAAATTGCGTGCAATTTTCTAACACTTTGGCCAGCTCAGTTCTGCTCCTTCCCTGAAAGTTTCAGGGGGATTCATTAAGCGGGGGCCAAGAAAAAAGGGGGGTCCCAAAACATGTTTTCCCCATGTTATTTCCATAGGACATTCAGACACGGCTACAGCCCGAACCGCTGAATGGAATTACACCAAACTTTGCAAAATTGTAGGGACTGGTACGCAGAAGGGCCTTTTCTATATTTGGTGAAAATTGCTCCAGTGGTTTTTATGAAAATTAACTTCAAAAACACATATATATCTATATAAGCTTACTCTAAGCTTACTGTAAGCTTACTGAACTCTGTACCTTCCTGAGTACGAGCTGCATTCTGATTGGCTGCCAATGTCAGTCAACACTCCAAAACAGAAATTGTTGGCAGCCATCTTGTACCTCGGTAGACTGAGGCACAGGAAAGCAGAAAAATAAACATGTAGAGCTCAAAAAGGGGGCTGGGTAGAAGCACCCTGACCCCCTAGGCCTGCTCAGGGGGTTCCACAAGGACCCCCCAGGCCCCAAAAAATGTTTGCTTTTTTTTAAATCGCAGGCTAGGCGTGAGATCTGATTGGCTGTCAGCACTTCATCTAAGAAGTGTTGGCAGCCATCTTGGGACCAATATACATGATAGCACCTCATTAAAAAGCATTGTAGTTAATAGAGGGTTTTAGGACTTTAGTTACATTATAAATCATTTGTTGATGGTACCATACTCATTTTAGGAATTGTGGTGTGTTCTAAGGTGATTTTACCATGTGAAAAAGCCTTCTGCAGGGATATCATGAATCATGTTTGAAAGAAAACTATTATCTCATGCTGTTCCCACAGTGGTTTGAAAGGGGATCTATAAGCTAAACTGAAAGCATATTTTCTGTAAAATCATATTATCTTTCTCAGTCATGTGAGAATGAAGTCTGACATTCTCAGTAAAACATGTACATCCAACAAGGACAGAGACTGTCAGTTGATTCCTTTGTGTTCTACTGCAGCTTCCCAGAGTGTTCTAAAGAACAACTAGAGCACTAACAGTCCTACTTATTACAAAGGTATGGCACACCTGAAGCCATCTTGATTGGAATAAAGTGGTAACTCTTAAAACATTTAATTTAAAAAGGAACAAAATGAGGGGGTATATTTTGCCATAGAAAGTATGATTAGTGCTGCAGAAAGAAAAATTAGGGCACATTTTGAGTGACTTCTCAAATCCTCTTCTATTTCATTAAAAAATTCTGACATGCAGTCTCCAAAGATGGCCACCAGAGAAAAAAGAGCCCAAATGTAGCCCAAATATCACCCAGATGTAGCCCAAGTATAGCCCAATTACAGAATGTCCCAGAGTGTTCTAAAGAACAACTAGAGTGCTAACAGTCTTACTTATGACAAAAGTATGGCAAACCAGAAGCCTTCTTGATTGGAATGAAGTGGTAAGTCTGAAAACATTTAATTTAAAAAGGAACAAAATGAGGGGGTTCATTTTGCCATAGAAAGTATGATTAGTGCTTCAGAAAGAAAAATTAGGGCACACTTTGAGTGACTTCTCAAATCCTCTTCTATTTCATTAAAAAAAAATTGACATGCAGACTGAAACATGCACTTTGAATACCATCAGCAGACTTCCCTGGTGAGCAGTAGCTTTACTACAGTGATCTAATGAACAACTAGAGTGCTAACATTCAGAATTTATGGCAAATGTGTGACACATCTGAATGCCTTCTTGATGGAACCAAAGTAAAAAAGCATTGAAAATGCAATAGATCTCTCCCTCGTTTAACCCCTTGCATGCTGATGACGGCCCCCAGCCGTCATGCATTACAGTGCTCATGTGCTGATGACAGCTGGGGGCCGTCATGACCGCGCCCGCGCTGAAATCTTCAGCACAGGAGCATAATCGCGGCAGCATGGAAGGGGTTAAGTTAAAGCCATTCTGTTTGTAATGAGGTGGCTTTTTAGCTTTACTTTTATTAGTGTTTTTAAAACTTTCATGTAATTACCATGCATATTTATGCATATATGTATATGTATGCATGCATTTATATTTGTATTTATATAGATATGCAGATTATATATGTTTATATATGTATGTATATATATATATATATATATATTCACTTAAAAAACCATAGGTTTCAGGCCTTATATAGTTAGGAATTAGCATGTAAAAAACCATTAAAATTGCTCCTATATAGTTAGTTGTACTAACTATATTTTGCGCACCCGCAATCCACTGCTGATGATGTCACATATTACATCATTCATGACATGGTCAGTGACATCACTGATGACATCTCAAATGACATCACTGATGACATCACTGATGACATCTCATTTGACATCACTGATGACATCACTGATGACATCATCCAGTGACTGTGTGTTTCTGTAAAGTTTAAATATGTTTTACATATTGAAGAATGAGTGGATGTATAAGTGTCTGGATGAAGGATTTAGTAGGTGCGTGACTGACTAAATGAGTGAGTGATTAAATGTGTCTTACTAAATGCATGGGTTAGTGACTAAACTGTCTGAATGTGTGCATCAGTATGTCTGTTGTTGTGTAAGCTGCTGCATGTGTTGATCAGTAGCTATATGATTGGCTATATGGGTTATTGATTGGTTGCCCAAGTATTTGAATCGGAGACTGAGTGTGTGTGTGGGTGGCTGGGAGGTGTGTGAATCTGTGCATAGATGTGTGAGCAGTTCATTCACTAGGTGTATGAGTTCAAGAGTGCATGTGGAAACAGCTATATGGGTGGTTGACTGTGTGCTTGGGTGTGTTGGTGAGTGAATGGATATCTCAGTGCTACATGTCCAAGTAAGTACATATGTAAAACACAGTGCATGTGAGAGTTGGCATATATAAATGACTATACATGAGAGCCAGTGAATGTGCGAGTGGCTGTATGGATCATTGTGTACTGGTATCAGTGATTGTATAAGAGAGTAAGTATGTGTTAGTATATGTTTGAATAAGTAAGGTGTTGTGCGTATAACTGTATAGTTGAGGAAATGGAAGTATGATTGATTCTTTGCTTGACTGACTAGGTGTGTGAGTAACTCCATGGATGAGTGGTAGTGTGTGATTGTCTCTATAGGTGTATGAGTGCATATGATAGTGTTGTATTGATGAGTGACTGTATGTATGAGTGATTCTATGGGTGAATGAGTGATTGTGTGTGTAGACCTAGGAATCAGTGAGTGCGTATGTAGTAACTGGTATTGGTGTGTCAATGGTTTCAAGAATGGTAGGCTGTATTTAACACTGGGTGTATCAAAGGTTATATTAGAGTGTGAGGAGGTGCATCGTATTATCACATGAATTATATCATCAGTGATGTGATCAGTGATGTCAAATGAGATGTCATCAGTGATGTCATCAATGATGTAATTTGAGATGTCATCAGTGTAGTCATCAGTGATGTCACTGACCATGTCATGAATGATGTAATATGTGACATCATCAGCAGTGGATTGCGGGTGCGCGAAATATAGTTAGTACAACTAACTATATAGGAGCAATTTCAATGGGCTTTTAAATGCTAATTCCTAACTATATAAGGCCTGAAACCTATGTTTTTTTAAGTGAATTTGCAAGGTTTTTAAAATGCTAATTCCTAACTATATAAGGCCTGAAACCTATGGTTTTTAAGTGAATTTGCAAGGTTTTTTAAATGCTAATTCCTAACTATATAAGGCCTGAAACCTATGGTTTTTAAGTGAATTTGCAAGGTTTTTTAAATGCTAATTCCTAACTATATAAGGCTTTAAACCTATGGTTTTATCAGTGAATTTACAAGGTTTTTTAAATGCTAATTCCTAACTATATCAGGCGTGAAACCTATATTTTTTTTCAATAAATTTCAAAGGTTTTGCAAATGCTAATTCTATAAGCGGATAACGTTTATATATGGTATTATCCTTCAGGGACCACCTGAGCAGCCATCTTGTTTCTCAGGAGAAGTGAGGCACAAGAGAGCACAAAACAAGAGTGGAAAATGTGAAAAGGGGGCAGGATTAAGACCCCCTGACCCCTAGCCCTTCTCAGGGGGTCCCAGAAGGACCACCAAGTGCAAAAAATGTTTTTTGTTTTTTTTAAATCGTGGGGTACGCGCACGGTACGCGTACCGTATGCGTACGGTGCGCGTACCCCGTGATTTTTTTAATTTTTTCTTTTTTTTTTGTCCTTTGGGGTCCTTTTGGGACCCCCTGAGAAGGGCTAGAGGGTTGGGGGGTCTCTACCCTGCCCCCTTTTCGTGTTTTCCACTCTTGTTTTGGGCTCTCTTGTGCCTCAGTTCTCCTGAAAAACAAGATGGTGGCCAACACTTCCTGGTTTGGACAGTTTGGAATGTTGACAGTCGACTTCCAGCCAATCAGAAACTCGCTCGCGCACGTAAGGGTACGCGCAAGTACGCGTACGGTGCGCGTACGGTGAGCGCATATAGATATATAATTTGCTCAAATTCGAATTTCTCAACAACTACTGGAGGGATTTCCACCAAATATAGAAAAGGCACTACTGCATACCTGTCCCTACCATTTTGCCATGTTTGGTGTAATTCCGTTCAGCCGTTCGGGCTGTAGCCGTTTCTAAAGGTCCCATAGAAAATAACATGGGGAAAACACGTTTGGGACCCCCCTTTCGGTCCCCGCTATACGAATCCCCCGAAACTTTAAGGGAAGGAGCGGAGCGGAGCTGGCCAAAATTCTGGAAAATTATACACAGATTCCTCAATCGGCGCCAAAGTTATTCCCAATAGAATGTTGAGCGCATATAGATATATAATTTGCTCAAATTCAAATTCTCAACAACTACTGGAGGGATTTTTACCAAATATAGAAAAGGCACTACTGCATACCTGTCCCTACCATTTTGCCAAGTTTGGTGTAATTCTGTTCAGCCGTTCGGGCTGTAGCCGTGTCTAAAGGTCCCATAGAAAATGGCATTTGAAAAATTTCAAATTCAATTTTCTCAAGAACTACTGGAGGGATTTACACCAAACATACAAAAGGCACTGCTGCATACCAGTCCCTACCATTTTGCCAAATCTGGTGTAATTCCGTTCAGCCGTTCGAGCTGTAGCCTTGTCAGAATGTCCCTATGGAAATTAACATAGGGAAAACACGTTTTGGGACCCCCCTTTTTTCTCGGCCCCCGCTTGACGAATCCCCCCGAAACTTTCAGCGGAGTGGAGCGAGGCAAATTTAAGGAAAATTACAGGTAGATCCCTCAATCGGCGCCAAAGTTATTCTCAATAGAATGTTCGGAATTTCCTATGGTAACTACGTCCTAACTATATATACCTACTGGCGACCGCCAGTAGGTAATACACATACGTATATATAAATGCATATGCATATATATGCATATATATATGTGTATATGTGTGCGTGTAGAGAGAGGTAGAGAGGTAGAGGTGTAGAGGTAGCGAGGTAGAGGTAGAGAGGTAGAGGTAGAGAGGTATAAACTAGTAGAGAGAGAAGTAGAGAGAGGTAGAGAGTAGAGAGTGAGTAATGGAGAGTAGAGAGTGAGTAGTAGAGAGTAGTAGAGAGCAGTAAAGAGAGTAGCAGAGAGTGAGTAGTATAGAGTAGTAGAGTGAATAGTAGAGTGAGTAGTAGAGAGTAGTAGAGAGTGAGTAGTAGAGAGTGAGTAGTAGATAGTAAGTAGTAGAGTGAGTAGTAGAGAGCAGTAGAGAGTGAGTAGTAGAGAGTAGTAAAGAGTGAGTAGTAGAGAGTAGTAGAGAGTGAGTAGTAGAGAGTGAGTAGTAGAGAGTGAGTAGCAGAGAGAGAGAATAGTAGAGAGTGAGTAGTAGAGTGAGTAGTAGAGAGTAGTAGAGAGAGAGTAGTAGAGAGTGAGTAGTAGAGAGTAGGAGAGAGAGTATAGTAGAGAGTGAGTAGTAGAGAGTAGCAGAGAGTGAGAAGCAGAGAGTGAGTAGTAGAGAGTAGAAGAGAGTGAGTAGTAAAGACTGAGTAGTAGAGAGAGAGTAGTAGAGAGTGAGTAGTAGAGAGTAGTAGAGAGTGAGTAGTAGAGAGTAGAGAGTAGTAGAGAGTGAGTAGTAGAGAGTAGTAGATAGTGAGTATTACGGAGTGAGTAGTAGAGAGAGAGTAGTAGAGAGTAGTAGAGTAGTAGAGAATGAGTAGTAGAGAGTGAGTATTAGAGAGTAGTGGAGTAGTAGAGAGTAAGTAGTAGAGAGTAGTGGAGAATATTCCAAAGTTTGGCACAGCACCACTTGCACAATAAGTCCAATCAAATCATATCACTTAGAGTCCTTATTGAAGCGCTGAATCTTGGTGTATATTCAAATGCTTTTATTGTCCTTAAGTTTATGTACCACAGCCAGCCGACGTGTTTCGTTCTGTACAACAGAACTTCTTCAAGGCGTTCTTATTTCCTTGAAGTCATGTCGGTATCCTGTTGTCATATAACTAGATATTTCTTCCAAATGTTAGACAAGACGTAAGTACATTCCTATTCAAAGTGACTGGGTATCAATTTTACCCACACAATTCGGGCAGACTTGAGTAATTTATAGCATCCTCAAAGTCAGTCTTTCAAAAATTCCAAAGTATAGGACATGATAATCCAAATCCAAATGTTTCTCAAGAAAACTCATTTTCAATCGTTTCGGAACATCGGCATTTGGGCAGGTATGACCCAGGGACCCCCAGTATGCAAGGGGAATTAGTCCCCCCTCTGCAAACGCGCCAGTGGCCTGCTTTGCAGAGAGGTGTAAAAAGGGGCATAGCCTCATTACACCTCTGTGCAATGCAGCCTCCTGGCGCATACTGGAGGTTCCAGGTGGGCTAGTTGGCCCCCAGGGACCCATAGTATGCAAGGGGAATTAGTTCCCCCTCTTCAAACATGAACGGGGCTGCGTTGCAGAGAGGTGTAAAAAAGGGTGTGGCCTCATTACACGCCTCTGCAATGCAGCCCCCTGGCGCATACTGGAGGCTCCTGGTGGGCTAGTTGGCCCCCAGGGACCCCCAGTATGCAAGGGGAATTAGTTCCCCCTCTGCAAATGCGCCAGGGGGCTGCGTTGCAGAGAGGTGTAACAAGGGGCATAGCCTCATTACACCTCTGCAATTCAGCCCCCTGGCGCATACTGGAGGTTCCAGGTGGGCTAGTTAGCCCCCAGGGGCCCCCAGTATGCAAGGGGAATTAGTAACCCCTCTTCAAACATGCACGGGGGCTGCATTGCAGAGAGGTGGAAAAAGGGGCGTGGCTTCATTACACCTCTCTGCAGAGCAGTCCCCTGGCGGATTCTGGACATTCCTGGTGGGCTTTCAGGTCTTATATAGTTAGGAATTAACATTAAAAAACCTTTGAAATTCACTGAAAAAAACATAGGTTTCGGGCCTTATATAGTTAGGAATTAGCATTTTAAAAAACCTTGCAAATTCACTCAAATAACCATAGGTTTAAAGCCTTATATAGTTAGGAATTAGCATTTAAAAAACCTTTGAAATTCACTGAAAACACCATAGGTTTCAGGCCTTATATAGTTAGGAATTAGCATTTAAAAAACCTTGCAAATTCACTGAAAAAAACACAGGTTTCAGGCCTTATATAGTTAGGAATTAGCATTTAAAAAACCTTTAAAATTCACTCAAAAAACTATAAGTTTTAGGGGTGTTATAGTTATCTCGACATTTTACTCATACAAAACCAATGAAATTGCTCCTATATAGTTAGTTGTACTAACTATATTTCGCGCACCTGCAATCCACTGCTGATGATGTCACATATTACATCATTCATGACATGGTCAGTGACATCACTGATGACATCTCAAATGACATCACTGATGACATCACTGATGACATCATCCACGTGACAATCACATACACCTTTTCATACACTAGTAAAATCTTTCATCACTCTTTGTAAAATACAGAGTATCATATTTGAATCCATTTTACAGCAATACAAGTATCTAAAAACCCACTCAGTGATTCATAGATGTATACACACATCGAATCACTTACCTGCAGATTCACTCATACATGCTGTCAATGAACAATAGAACACTATCAAAAATACTTATACACCTAAATCGACAACATACACCAGCACACATCCTATTCACATAGGAAGTCATCCTACTCACTTATGCAAACAATGGATCATACTTACATATTTACTTAGCTACACACTTATACAAAAACAACTTCCTCTATTCATTTAGATAGTAAGGCATACTTAGTAATTTATAAAATCATTATTACAAGTATAAAGTTATTCAGAAATTAGGACCTACCAGTACGACTATACAAATTAGAATAAATTGCCCTGAAGAAGTCCCTAGTGGACGAAATGCGTCGGCTGTACAAATCGTTTTTCTTCACGTGCTTTGGAATAAAAAAGATTCAAAATTAAGGAACACTATTCCTGTGTTTATTGGACTTAGAACCATTTTTTATTGTTTAAATCTGTGTTGTGCACCTGTGCGTTTATGTATACTGTTTAAAAGTTCTCCTATGAACTAGCATTGTGATGGTGGGTGCCAATCAGTGTGCACACAAATCCCTTAACTAATATTAAGGGGAATTAGACAATGATGAGTTATTTAGGTTAAGTGCTGTGATTAGGAAGGCTCCACTATCTTCTTTCTGTTCAAACTCTGGGATTACTTACTATTCTGCCCCACAAGGTCTGTGTCAGAATGGATTATATCCTTGTCTTCAACAGTTTGTTTTCAAAATCCCAGATTGAAAATTGCCTCGGATTATTTCCGACCACAATCCTTTAGTCTTTTCCCTAGACACCACAAGGGCAGTTAGGCACGAGCGCCTGTAGACCTTTGAGCGGGGATTATTAAAGGATGATAATTACGTGCAACATATGAAAGGTTGGATTAAAGGATATTGGGAAATTAATAGCGGTAGTACTTCCTCAGTAATCTCTTGGGACGCCTTCAAGGCAGGTATTTGGGGTGAGACATTGAGCTTCAGTTTGTTTAGACAAAGGCAGGAGCGATTAAGAGTTACAGAACTGGCCAAGGCTCTTGTAGATTCCAAGGAGGATCTGGCTTTGCTCTTGGCAGGAGGTTCACCCCTAGATCAGACACTTATTAAAGTCGCTAGAGCAAAAGCTGAGGCAGAGGAGAATATATCCAGTTAGGCGCATGACACATACTTAGCAAGAAGAGAACAGTGCTACGAATTAAGCGAGCTTGTGGGTCACACTTTAGGAGTTTGTGCAAGGCAAAAAGCAGCTCTAGGCGAAGTTAAAGGGATTACTGATGGCTCTGGGGGATTATTTACAGACTCGGATGGAATCCGAGAGGTTTTCAGACAGTTTTATGTGACACTATAGGATGAGGAACAACCAAAAGACCCCTCAGAAATATGATCATATCTTAGCGATATTTCTGCCCCACACCTTTCTCAGGAGACTAGAGAAGCCCTAGACGCGCCCCTGTGGGCGGAAGAGATTCTTGCAGCTTTGGCGAGCCTACCGTCGGGTAAGGCAGCAGGGCCCGACCAGATTCCGATCGAATTTTATACAACTTTTCAGGGTTTAAACTCCCCTGACTTGATCACTACAGTACAACATGCTCAGCTAGGGATATCTATTCCAAACACCTGGACAGGAGCAGATATTGTAGTTATTTTAAAAAAGGGAAAGCCATCCACAGAACCAGGGTCTTACAGACCAATAACGCTGATAAATTCCGATGCAAAAGTCTTCCCCAAGGCTTTGGCAGTTAGGCTGTCAAAGGTTATAGATACACTGGTTAGCGCAACTCAACATGGATTTGTTCCAGGAAGAGGCACTAAGTAGCATATTCCCAGAGTCATTACCTTACTTGATGCCACAGAAGTTCCAGGAGCCTCGATGGCAGTTATGTTACTTGATGCTGAAAAGGCGTTTTATCGGGTCTCCTGGGACTAACTTTGGTCAACTCTAAAATGATCTGGCTTTGGAGAGGGCTTCATCAATGCTGTTCCGGTATTATATTTAGCTCCTTCAGCTCGAGTCCGAGTGAGTAGTGGATATACGATGCCCCTACAGAATAAACGGGGCACGAGACAGGGCTGCCCGTGTTCACTACTGCTTTTCGTGTTGTATATAGATCCTTTACTCCGGAAGTTGGAAACGAACAATAGGATTCCTCAGGGATAGAGGAGGCTGGGCTGTTCCTGATTTTTAAATGTACTACCGGGCAGCATCCTTGCAGTACATGTCTGGGCATTTAGGGGGTGGAACGCCCGAACCAGAGGCTCTATAGCTATATACTCGCTTTTGCTTGGAGGGGAGGCAGAGAATGCCTTTTTGAAATATACAGATCCCTGCTACTTTAAAAGAACAAAGTTAAAGACGCTGATCGCTGCACACAAGATATGGACATCATTTAGGAAAAAATGCGGGTTAGGGAGGTTTAATGCATATACCCGATTGTACAGGAATTATACCCTTCCAGGGGAAATATTAGCAGATTCTGTCTTTACAGACTGGGGGCTGCGCAGGGTAACGAAGGTGGGGGACCTGATGGGCTTGAATGGATTGTGCCAGTTCTCTGATATCCAGTTGGCCTATGGGGTTGAGACAAGAATATTTTTTTAAGTATTTACAAGTCAGGAGTTTTCTAGTAACCTAAAAGAGCGGGTCTGCTGGTTTTGGGAAAAATACAATTATGGAAGTTATTGAGGGTAGGTCCAGCTGCACAATCTAAATACTTTATGCCAAACTGATTACGATTAAAGAGGATGACCTTGGGAAATATGAAAGCAAGTGGGCCGTGAAACTTGGGATAGGACACAAGTGCTTTCATCTCTCATTAGAATTAGGGCAAAAATATTCTTTGCTCAGCTGCACTTCAGGCCCAGCACTATAAAACAATTTATTTGTTATATTACACATCAGCTAAGATTGCGCAGTAGGGAGGAACAGAGGACATCACTTGCCCTCGATGTGATAGCTTAGATGCTGAGATAGTCCATGTCTTTGCCACCTGTCCACACTTGCAGCCACTCCATATAGCCATAGAATCTTACTTAGTGAGATCATTGGGAATCGAGATCACCCTCACGCCATCAAGAATCCTGCTTGGTATAGATGGCGATGGCACACATGATCCTGCATGTCACTTTATGTTCTTGGCTATGGCAGTTTTACTAATCTGTATCGCTTAGGCATGGCTCGACCAAACCCCACCTACCTTCCACCAATGGCTGGCTAGATTGCTTTCTTTATATAACCTTGAGAAAGGGATATATGCAAGGAAGCGTAAAAGGGGAAGAATATTAGGGCTTTGAATATGGGAGCCTAATAATAATTAGATGGAAAGACAGGAAACACGTGTTTAGATATATTATCCTCTAGGCCTCACTTCATTTATTCATATTGTATTGTGCGTACACTGACTTATAACAAATACTTGTCTATCTAACATAATTTGGTGTGTAACTGGCTTTGTTTTCATCTTAACATATGCTTCTGGTTTCATGTTGTTTTTTGTATGTTTTATTTTTTCTAGCATGACGATG
The DNA here is from genome assembly GCF_964261635.1 of Lissotriton helveticus. NCBI lineage: Eukaryota > Metazoa > Chordata > Amphibia > Caudata > Salamandridae > Lissotriton > Lissotriton helveticus. The sequence continues at coordinate 548,233,787 of NC_136057.1, forward strand.
TGCTCTGTAAAAAAGGGGAACAATGTAATAAATATATAGTTTAAAAAAAAATCTATTATCTAGTGTCGGCATGTATTGATGTACTGCTTAAGTGCCACTGTCTAATAGATTCAAATTGAATATTAGTATTGGCAGTCTTGTTGTTCTCTTTGATTAGTGACTCAGCCTTACTGATTAGAGCCAAACCCATTATTGGTCTCTTTTCTAATTTCTGTTGCCATCTTCTCCATTAGGCTGAATGATGTACTCAAAACTTTGTTTAGAGAAATAAGATATAAGAATGTGCTAATTAAAAAGGCAATCTAGCTTTGAATTACAGGTGGGGATTATTGCAATGTGTTCATCCTTTCTTACACTTTAAATAAACAATATAGTGCCCAGATGTTGTAGTAGGCCCATCATGAAAAATAATAGCCATTGTTATATAAGTTCTTTCTGAACTAGATAGTTGACTTCCTTTAAAATCTGTTATTTTGTTTCCAATTTTCCTCCAATTGCTCTGCAACGTTGTAGCATTAAAATGACATCTTTTCCAAATCTTTCTATATGTAATGTAGACAACATCTCCGATCTACAATGTGAACATCTCATATCCTGATTTGCTTTTTTCATCAATTTGTTAAAAGGTACTGATTTGCAGTCTGGTATTGTTAAGTATAAGAATTGTTCTGATTGTATTTGAGTGAATTAACACTATTCTGTAAGGTCCCATTTGTAACTTAGGTTCAAATAAGTTATCAATGTGTATTCCTTCTTCTTCTAATACTCCAAGCATGAACATCAGAAACTCTTGTGCATCTTGTTGTATGCTTAGAGTAAATGTCAATGAACCAGTACATATATCTAAAAGATGTTGAATGCCAGAAGCAGTATGAATTTTCCTTCGGTCACTTAGCAACTGTTGAAATAAATAATGTAGTGTAGCACAAAGTCTTTTTTCACTATTTTCCATGATTTCATGATGAAGATGTGATAAATGAAACACAACATTCAGAATCACATTAGCATAACAGTTGATACCTGAACTGTTTTCAAAATGGTATCCTACAATGCCATCAAAACTTTCCACTTTATTTTTCTTAACACCTTCATAGTTCGCTTCCATAGTTTTCTTATGTTCAACCTCAGTTGAATGTTTGACATATTTTAATTTTGGACACACTACACGTATCTCATATATTGGATATTCACCTAAATGAGGAGCATAAAGTCTTCATAACCAATTGTACTATCTTACACAATTTGCATCAGCACTAAACTTTTTCTCAATAAAATCTATCAAATACAAACCAGACAATGTTCTTAATCGAGACAATGCAACATAGGCCATTCATTTTTTGAACACCGTACTACCAATACTTACAAAAGCTCTGTCTACACTTAAACCTTGAGATTTAATGAATAGTTACTGTATATGCTAGAGCCTGCCATTGTAACACCATTGTTAAAAAAAAACTCAACTAGACCCCGCAGTTATGGCAAACTATCACCCAATCTCATTACTGCCCATTTTGAGAAATATCGTGGAGAAACATGTGAATAGTGCTATTTCACTGTTCCTGGAATACAATGGCATTCTACACAAGACCCAGATGTCTTTTCGGCCAGATCATACTACGGAGTCAGCTCTACTCTATGTCACCGAAAAATTAAATAGTATTCTAGACCAAGGAGGGGCAACCGCCATTGTACTATTAGACCTTAGTGCGGCCTTTGACATGGTAGACCACAAAATCCTTGTCTATGGGCTCAAAACAGTTGGAATTAGAGGTACAGCCAACACATGGGTTGCCTCGTTTCTGAGCAATAGATCTTTTCAGTGTATGGAGGCCAGCATTCTGTCAGACAATTTGTCAGCCCCTTGGGGAGCACCTCAAGGATCCTCCTCGAGTCCAACCCTCTTTAATGTCTATATGAGCCTGCTGGCTCATAATGTACAAGAGTTTGGACTCTCCATTGTGTCCTATGCCGATGATACACAGTTAGTGTTGTCAATAGCTGACTCTCTTTACTCCAACCATAGACAACTTACCCCGTGTTTGTAAAAAATTAGAACCTGGATGGCAGATTGCAGACTTATGCTGAACGGGGACAAAACCGAGCTTATGATGGTAGCCAGCAATTTCAACCCTCGCTTAGTGATCCCCTGGCCAGCAAACTGGGGCCCACCCTGAAATGCTCGATAAAAAACCTGGGGATGCGGCTTAATCAGAACTTAACTATGGAGACACAAGCAAAAAAACTGGCGGGTACATGCTTTGGTTACCAGTCCAGACCAGGATTAAGTTTAAATCTTTCTGCTTGGCACATAAAGCCATGTATAGGAGATGTCTAGCTATGCTACAAACTCTGATCCCCCTAGTTACCCCACCGCTGTCTCAGATCACGCTCACATTTTTTTATGACTACCACAAGAATAAAGAGATCAAGGTGGGGAGGAAGGTCGTTTGCACATCTGGTGCCAAAACTCTTGAATAGTATGGACCCAGAGTTGCGACTGATCGAAAAAGAACTGTCCTTTTGAAAGAAACTCAAGATTTGGCTGTTCCCCTAAACACTCACTCCAGACAGCTGCCCTTACCTGTTAAAGCGCTGGGATGCCCGCGGGTAGCCATGCACTCTATAAATTCCTAAACCGAAACCTGAGGAAAATATTTTTACGAACATACATTTTACAAGCAAAAAATATACAACTCAATCCCAAATCTGTCTTACCTCATCAAGCTGGTCAAATTTGATAATAAAAAATTCTATTCCATCTCCATTTTGAAAATTAACAAAATCAACAACTTTTCCCATTGCTCTGTTTACTAATCCTTCTTCTACATTCAAATCACGCCACAAAATTACTCAACAGGTATTACATACATGTAAACTCTTTTTTAATCCTGCAGTTTTAGATACAGACTTTTCCAAAGAATCCAATTTAGCCTGTAGTTTCTCAGTAAGAAGAATTGTTACTTCTTGATGTTCGATTTTGCAAATATCTTTAATTTCAATAATTTGTTGTTTATTACAGTTAGAGAAATTTTTCATTAAATGTAGAACACTCTTGCAGTGTAGATATTAGGCAAACTGTAGACCTGTTTTCTACAAGCATATTGTGAATTACTTCTGCTGCTGTTTTTTCAGATGTATACAAGTTTCTTAGTAGCTGGCTTTCCAAAGCTTGATTAGCATGTCCCAATACTATACCAATACCAATTGTTATGTCTTTAAGAAAATGTCCATAGTCTTCATCACTTCCTTGTCGCATATTCTTACAAGTTTTTTATATTCAAAGTGTAAGCAAATATTTACATTCTCAATATTTTCCAACAATTTCCTTGTGTCATTATGGAGAAGGGTTTTAACAACAGATTGTACTTTAACAGGAATTAGTTATAGTAGGTCTCCAAATAAAAGTAAATGTTTCCCTCCAAACATAACTTCCTAATCTGTTTTTAAAATCTGTTGCATTTGAAAGTTTACAAACACAAGCATTAGGTTTGACACCATGCTTGCCTCATCAGTAATTAAAGGTTTAATTTCTTCAGTATCCTTGAGACTTCATGACAAGATTCTCCCGATAGCTTTTGATATTCCAATTTATTATCATGTTCAACAGGTAGCATAAGTAATCGATGTAAAGTGATAACACTAACGTTGTGTGCTGCTGATTCCAGTTGGAGTTGTTATTACACAAGATGAATGTGATTCTGTAGTCTTGTGTAGATAACTGGTCAAAACAATAATTAAGAAACTGTTTCCTGTTCCAGCGTGACCACTAATGTACAAAAGAATAGGTTTAAATGATGAAATTTGGCATTCTGTGTTCTACCTGTTGTTTGACTTGTACATATATTTATTTTTGATCAATATTTAGTTCCTCTAATTTTCAAACTGAATAATATACTTCTGTGCTTGCTGCATTGAAGTTTCTACCTCATTCATGGCTATTGCTGTTTCATTTTCAATAATTGGTTGTCCCAGTGGATTTTCTCTAGTTATTTCAGCTGCAACAGTACCCTGCACTGAATGCTGTCTTTAGTTGCAATAAAAGAATATTTATAACAGTCAAAATATTCAAGTAATTCTGTTTCACATGCCAAGGATTGAACAGTTGCATTTTCTTTTATCTGGAGTTTCACACCTAAGCTCTCTGTGATTAATAATATTTCCTTTGACATGTTTTACTAAACAGCCATTACATCCAATTACTGCATATTTTTCTTTTTTATATATTTGCGCTAACATTCTATTTGAACCTACAATGTTGAACTATTTCATAAAGACATAGGTTTTCAAGATGTGGACTCCTTTTGGGATAGTATGTCTCCAACATATTAGTTTGACAATATCAGCACTTTCTGGCTCATACTGTGCTAAGTATTCTATTTCTTGTAAAGATTTCAATACTCTAGTTCGTGTGGAGGCAAGACCTCGACTTATCCAAATGATTCCTCTTGACTTTGAATATAAAATGGCTGAGCTCAAGCGATCTGAACATTCGTAGAATCCAATCTCTCTTTTGGAAAGCATTTTCAAGCTGAAACCGTCAATTTCTTCCTAAGAATCTTTTCTGCCGAATTTTCTTCCCACATTTCTTTCATTTCTGACTTTTCAGATTTTGTAATATATGATCTAAAATAATGAGCAACAGCAATTGAATCATCTGCAACATACTGAATATCCATGCTTGCATTCCACATTTTCAAAATGACTGGATTGTAGTCAATAAAGTACATTGAAGCTTCTGTTCTTATTAAGTTGTATGTAAAAACAATTTACTCTTCATTTGGAAGTTAGAGGGCATGGGAAACTAAAACGAGACTTTGTTTAAAATTTTCTTTTACATTTATATTTCCGTCTGCAGTATTTCCCACATCGATGACTTTGAAAGGGTAAAACTTGTCTCAAGCTATTTTCTCCTCCTTCTCTTGGAATGGTACATGTAACATACTGTTTGATGAAAGATAAAACAGTTTCATCAGTAACAATTCCGAATGTTGGTGCATTCTTTATCCATCATAGCATGTGTATATGAGGAGCACCTCTGGCTTGGTACTCTTTTCACCAAAAGAAATAAGTTATCTCTCCAAGAGGTGGAACAGTTTTATTGCAGATAAATGGCATCATAGCTTGAAACCTATTGTTACAATATCTGCAGACATTTACAGGATCCAAACAACAGAGTTCTCCAGATGTCTTCAGTTCAATATTTTTCACATTTAAATTTGCTTCTCGAATTAATTCAAGTAACTCATCCCACTCATATTCAGCACAGCTAAGTATTATAAACCATGTAGGTGTACCTAAGTTTCTAAACATGCATTTAAGTTCACCATGACGACAATACCAATATTCATTGGTACCACGTTGGCACGCCATCACAGTAATTAACAGAGATTCTAAATTCTCATCTCTTTGTTTGACTTTGTCCAGGAAGTCTTTTGCAGAAACATGTTGACAATGTACTCCTAATTTTAATGTATGGTTCACTACATATGAAAGTGCAGACAAATCACTTTAAAACAGAAGATGAAATATATATGGAATGCACTGCCAAAATCTTGTATCTTCACAATACATTCTTGTTGATTGGTATTCCGTCACTGGAAGCCATACAGCTCGCTCATCAAATCGTCCACCATCTACAGTGAGAAATAGCTGTGAAAAACAACAAGCTTCTAAACTTTTTTCCCATACACTCATGGGAGTTCCCTTTGCTGCCTTCATTTGAAATAATTCAATACTTTTACCTATGATTTCTATCTAAATGCAATGGATGTATAGTATAAATCTCTTCACTCTTGGACTTGTCCACTTTTTCTATTTGGCCACTTGATATTACTGTTAAAAAATCAAAGCATATTGCTTCGTAATCAACATTTACATGCTTATAAAAAAATAATTCTGTACTAGGTATAATGTAGCCTTTTGAAGTTTATTAACATCTACAAACTCTTTCCAGATATGTCTACTCTTTCTTGGTACAGCATTTACTAGAATAACTACAGGCACATTTTCCTCTCTCTCCACACCTATAGTTTCAATGTTTTTCTTAAAATCTAAAGGTGAGTACACAACGCCTCCTTTGAGACCTTTTTTGCAAATCTGTTGGCGGCAGCTTACCTGTTTTAGGCTCCATACGAACTATGGCCTGAAATGGGTGTACAGATTGAATAAGAATATTTAAATCCACTGGTTCATGAGGAATTGGTACCAACTTTAAGTTGCTATGCACTGCTCTAGCATGTTGTTTCTTCTAATTTTTTGTAACAGTACTTACAAATAAGTTGATAACTGGCCAACTCAAACTGACCTTCTACAAACAAATAAACACCAAATTCCTGTCACAGGTTATTAATTTCTTTTTCACTTTATAAATATAAATCAACATTCCTAGTTTTACTTCAATAGTGTGTAAGTTGACAGCAAATACAAATATAGTTTGGTTTTGCATAAAAAACTATGTTAAACTTTGTAACTTCTTCTGCAAAAAATTATTAATATTAATCTTGTTTTCCTGTTCCTTAACATCTACAATTATCAAACTCTCAGTTTGTCTACACTCCTCTTCTGAACCCAAAAAATGAAACTGTATTTCATCACAAATTTTTTGTACATCTAATACTGAACTGTGCAAAAGAGCTGTGTTCATTTCAAGTAAACATAATGCAGGAGTTTTTCCATAGTAGAGTCTCCGTTCTAACTTCTGCATGTCAGAGTGGTATACAAATAACATTCTTAAGTGATGAAAATTACTTTGGCACACTTTCTTTGAAAGACAAGCCAGAGAAAGGCCTTCCAACTTAGTACATTTTCTTATTTTAAATGGATTCAGTCCCTGTAAAGTCTTAATATTCTGTTTAACACTTTTTTTGTATATTTTCATAAAATAATTCATAATATATCAATAGACTCCTGTTGAAAGTTGCTTCAATCACAGTGATATACAGAAGCTTGTGCATGTTTTCCTTGACCCTCTTCACCTATCACTTCTTCAACATTCCTAGGAACCATTTTTTCCTTTCGAATGGGAGAGCCATCTTTCACCTCATAACATCGACCACTAGTATGAACCACATGTACTAATGTCTTCTTTTCAAAATAACTTCCTTCATTAAAAGAAAGGCTCAGTACTGGAAGTGTGCTTCCATTCACCTGTAAAAGTTTTACAAAAGTAACTTCTATTAACAAGTCTTTTTATTTTGCTTTTCTCCTTCATAAATTGCATTGTTTTATCCAATGTTCTCATTCTCTTCAATATTAAAAATAAATAATTTTTGTTTCAATTCAAAAGCACTATCTACTACACTATCAAACTATTGCTTTTTCTTATACGCTGCTGATCTTCTTTTATATTTCTTAAATTTGTTATTACATTTTGAATTACTCTACTCCTAAACATTCTTCTAGGTATATCCTTATGCACTTTTTGCCTTCTTGTTTTAGAGTAGTTCATTTATTCCCAATAGGGTCATGCACATTGGAATAATATATCCTATAGATGTGATGTAGGACTTATGTCTACTAGGCCTCTATTGAATATATTAGACTTAATTGTGAGTGCCAGCTAGCTCAGAGGTCACTAGAAACTTTCTCAAGTTCACAAGAAGGGATTAGTTTCTGACAACTGCATAACTTGACAACTTTGTTTCCCCAAGATAAAACGTATCTTCAGAGTCGTGGAAACAACAGATAGATATTTCACTCAGTCATTCGTGCATGCTTCGTTTCACCAGAGGTGCAGAGAAATAGAGAGACAGGCGTTTTCAATAAAAGCATTTATTGAACAGTCTTTTTTCTCATGCAGAAGAAATGAACTGCTACAATCGCGATACTGGCTGTAAAGTATAATACATACAGCAAGAAGAGTATTATAAAATAATACTGTAAAAGCATGGTATGGTTTCTAAGCCATAAAATACATACATAAATAAAGACAACTGGTGCTTCTAAAATACGCCTACCCCAATGTACCTAACCTAAGTCTAGTACGAGGGAAGAAGTAAGTGTGGTGTAGCATAAGTTTAGTATTCTTTTGCCAAGAATCCATTCAAGATTTCTCTTAGGGTCTAATCAGCTCCGTACCTTGGTTTAGAATGAAGGAGGTCAGTCTCAGGACTCGATTTCCCAACAACCGAATCGGTATTGCCCATTGATTCCTATGGGCCTTGAAGCCCATAGGAATCAATGGGCAATACATCGGTAAATACCGAATCCTGCAAGGGTGCAGGGGGTGTCACTTTGACACCCTCTAGCACCCCAAGTACAGGCTTGTGTGACATGTGGCACACATACATGCCCTAAGGGCATGTCTGTGTGTCACATGGCACAGGTGTGTATGCACAGATGTGCATGCACACCTGAATTCGGTATTTTACCACCCAATTGGATTGGGTGGTAAAATACCGACTCTTAAGGGCCTGTGGCACTCTTAGGAGTGTCACCTACATATGGTTTTACCGAATCGGTAAAATTACCAATTCGGTATTTTACAGAATCTGTAAATTTACCGATTCGGTAAATTTACCGATTCTGTAAAATGATGGCCCCTACATGTCAAACACCAAATACCGGTATTTGCTCTCCTACATCTGGCCCTAGGCTCCTAAAATGATAAAGAACACCGACTCCACTTTATTATGGTTCGACATTACTAAATGTATGCACTAAAACATATCTAAGGCATGTGTTTACAATCCCACCCAAAAATACATAAAATGCATTCGAAAATGAAAATGGTTGTACACATAAAATGAGCATTTGTACTGTACGCATTTAAAAACATTGATTTCATTTTAAGCATATAGCATGATATTGGCAATGCTAACTGAATGAATCATGAAAATTACATTCATGAAATGGCTCTTAAATACAGAATAAAAAGGTCAAGGTCATCCCATAGCAGAATATATAAACTGTTTTGGTTTCTGGATAAGGCCAGTCATTGTTTCTAGGAGGTATACAAATAATTCTTGTTCTCTAAGAATCATTCTACTTTAAGCAGATTACTTTGTTCCAAAGTTCAGTTTTGGAAAAAAGTCAAATCAAATCGTAGAAAAATAGAGTTCCAAAGTTAGGAGTTTTTGTTTTGAAAAACGAAGGTCAAATTCAAAGTTGATGGACCGCTGTGTGCTAATTTCAAAAGTTATTCTCGGTGTCAGGAGAAAACATTAAATCTTCTAATCTGGCAAAGAAATCGTCTACCACAGTAGGTGAAAGTTGAACCACATCATTAAGTAGATCAATCGTACATAGATGAGAAGCATGGCTGTCAGCGTCAGTCGCATTAGCAATATTCGCAGTAGATGGTACCTGTGTGCTTGTTGGTCCACTTATCTCACCCTCAGCTGGAATTGTCGGAGAGACCTCATTGAATGCCGTCATCAGGATAGGTAGCCGTTGGGGGAAACACAATGCATGAGCCGTTACCGAACCAAGCAAAGCATCAACATCCATAGGCAGTGCTGATGGAAGTGTAAGACAGATATCTAACACGCATTCCTCTCCACAAAGCAAGCATCGTAGAACAGGTAAGATGCAATCTTGCCAGATTGGTCTGAATGATAGGAACCACGTGGTATTCAGATCTCTTATACGAGCCAAGCCAAGAATCTGTGTTATGCGCTCATGATACTGCATTGCCAGAAGAGTGTTCTCCATGGTAATCTGAGTATCGCTCAGCTGAAGACCTGGCTGTTCGAGCAGTAGCGGCACCCCCCCCCCAGCGCCTTGAGACCCTACGGGTATGTAGCGCGCTTTATAAGTGTCACTGATTGATTGATTGAGTATCACTGGTGACTGGACTTGCCATAACGGAGCTGGAAGAATAAAAATAGTATGTCTACTATGAGTCCCAAAACGAGAGGCAGGCAGCCGAACACAGAGTGCACAAAGTTTTGAAAAATGCCTAGGACTGCTTCAAAGGGGGCTAACATTCCCGAACAAATTGTCTTAAATACATGTACAATACCACTGGTATCAGACATGTTTAAGATACGACCTACCATTTCTGCGAAATGCATGTGTCAATTTGTTGATAATAAGGCATGTATCTCCACATACGTCTCTGTGGACGAGGTCAGTGGCGCAGTTTTTTGTAAAAGAATGGCTTTCATTCTGTTTAAAGTATCAATTCGTATAGAAGAGATGTTCAGTGAAGGCCATAGTGGCGACTCCCCATCTGTCTTAGTTTTTGGAAACAATACTTGCATACAGCAGGTAAGCCTGGCTTACACACTAACGAGAGAGGCTATTCCTGGCATCATTCCACAACAGCTGCGATCAATCAACATTATGTAGCTCCCATTGGAAAGCTGCCTAAAAATTGGATCTATCACTGCTGCCGGGGAACCCTGCAGGTGGCATGATAAGTTGTTTGAAGAACCATCACAGGCTCCATGTAAAATAATGCCCTGACATAGAAGTGTACCGCTCAATGTGGTTTTGCAATTTTTACCACTAAGAAATACCTCCTTTTCCCCACTCCAACATTTATGTGTGTATGGCAAATCCCAGGTCGACTTTATGTACTCTATACCCAATTTTTCATACATTCCTGCTGGTATGTGTTTTACATTAATTATCAAGAGGGGGGGTGGATCACTTGTCCTGCTGAACCCGGATTAATCGGTATTCGGTGCGTCCCTTGGTAAAAGAACCCTCATGCCCTCGAGTTGATCAACGTAAACAAGCGGTATATCTTGTTTCTCCGCTTTGGCACTCGGGTATCTGCATAATCATTGTTTTTTTTAGGTATGCAGCCTCCACCCGGAGGTTTTTAGATCCAAGGTTGTGCAGTAGTGTCCAGTGATAGTGGAAGTGGTGATGTTTAAAATAACACAGAATCCAGAATTCAAACTTTATTAGTCTGGGTTCTGGGTTAGCAAAGTTGAAAACTTTTTGGTATGCGTAATGGGAATGTTAGGATTCTCTACGCTACCGGTCTTCGTGTTTATAAAATGGTCGACATGTTTCAGCCCTTTCGTCAATCGATCAGTGGGCTTTCTTCAGGACCAGGGTGAGTTAGTGTGAAGAAGATAAATGTATCTCTTCCTTTCAGAGTTACACATTTTGTGCCTATAGAAAAAGATATTACCTTGGAATTAAAGGACGTCTTATTTTATGTGAATACATTCTATATGTGAATGGTTAAAAACATTATATACAACATTTGATACTAGTTTCCCCACGTTACCACTTCAGGCAACCACATACTCTTATCTAGCCTTTACAAGTTAGGTTATTCTGCTTATTCATTCTATCAGTTTCTTGTTAATTCACATTTGACTGATATTTTTGTTCATATTGCAACTATATTACTCTCGATGTTATTGAGCTCAAAGTTTGTGATTTGAATGACCAACAGTAAACATGAGGATATTTAAATACCCTTTCTCTTCACATTTAAGTAATTATATTCAACATCTCTTTTGCCATATCTATTTTTCTCTACAAAGCGATTTCATTTCTCATCCAGCTGTGTAATAAAAATGGTCACATGTGGTAATCGCTCGAATTAATATTTTCTTAGCCCACATATATCCTAATTAAATACATTCTAGTGGGGTAGGGCTGTGTTTCTGGGCATTCTACTTCGTATACTTGTTGAAGCAGTTTTAGCAGTTCTAAGGGTTCCCATCATTACACCTACCTCCTCACGTTTTATTACGTGCTTCCTCGGGTCCCCATTCAGTCTTTTGACGGCCTTTCTCTACATTTCAAGAAGAGAGGGAGTTGTTAAGGGCCAAGTTAGGGGTTATTGCGATACTTATCTCATTTAGTGCGTCCTCGCCGAAGTTTACCTCGTGGTCCGTCATACGCTACTTGTGCTGACTCTGCCGATGGAAACCCGGTATGGTTTCACGGCATGACAGCACCTATTTCATTCTCGGATTCTTCATGGTAAATGAAGACAGACTTTGTCGTTACTGTGGTCAAAGGAATTTTGTATGAGGAAAGACTTACCTAATAAATAAATTGCGTTTTGGTGAAAAATTATCTCGTTTTGAGACCATTATTATTCGGATGATCTTTGTGTTCAATTTATTTGGCAAACAATTTATATTTTGTATTTAGCTCGCAAATCTAATCCATTGTTTATTTGTCAATTTAACAATTGTATAGCCGATTAATGTATTTTAATAAGTTGGGAATTAATAATTAGAAAATTAAAAACTAACCAAAAGGTTAGGGAGGACCATAAGTCCAAAAGGACTGTACTTAGATAATCATTATCTTAGCGAAGGAATATTCATATGTTTGTGTGATCATTCAAGTGAGCTCTACTTAAGGAGTCATGTAGTGTCTATCGGTGCATACTTGCCCAAGGAACATTATCGTTCAGTCCTTGTACATCTGTGCCCAAACGATGTACCCATCTTTGCTCTTTTTCGAATAGTATACGTTCCGCATTGTGATCTTTTATTTGAAGTGTTTCAAGTATTAGCCAATGTATATCATCCACTGTGTGGCCCTTCTCCAAATAGTGTGTGGCCATTTTTGTTGTTGTCTTTTTACATTTGAAGTTGCTGCGATGCTCGCAGATTCTCTGTTTGACCTTGCGGCACGTCATTCCTATATAGTTCAGGCCACAAGGACATGTGATCATATAGATCACATGGTTTGTGTTACAATTTGTGTGTGTCCGAATTGTCCACCTGAAATTTGGCAGAAGTTCCAATTCCTTCGTTGGTTTGGTTAGCAGGCACACTGAGCAAGTCCCGCATGGGAAGTGTCCCATTATTGGTGGTAGGTCCCAGAGTGTTGTCTGACTTTGTTGGACCTGTGGTTTAGGTCTCGTATGGACCAGTTGGGCCTTCAAGTTTGTTGTCCTTCTGTTGGCAAATCGTGGTTTTGGCCAGTTGAGGCTCGCAGAGGTCAGAATTCGCCAATGTTTATTTATTATTTTCTTAACTTGATTTGCCACTGGGCTGTATGTAGTGACACATGTAAAGAGATTTTCTTCTTCTGTTCTTATTGTTTCTTCAAGGAGGTTCTCACGGTTCTGGTTCCTTGCTCTTTTTTTACATTTCTTGATCGTTCTTTGTGGGTAGTCTTGTGCTGCAAGTTTTGTGCATAGGTCGTTTGCCTGGCTTTGGTAGTCTGATATTCTACTACAATTCCTCCGCAGTCATAAAAATTGGCTGTAGGGAAGGTTTTCCCTTAGCGGACGCGGATGGTAACTGTTAAAGGACAAGAGGCTGTTTTTAGCCGTTGGTTTGAAGAATGTTTTCGTGTGTAATTGATCATCCTCAACCCATATTGTGATGTCTAAAAAGTCAATACTTTTCTTATCGGCAACATAGGTGAATTTCAGCCATTCGTCTTGCATGTTTAACCAAGTGTGGAATTGGATCAGACTTTCATTATCACCCACCCAGATTAAAAGGATGTCGTCAATATAAAGTCTCCAAAAATGTATCTGGTGCCGGTAGGGGTTTTGGCATGCCTGTACAAATTGTTGCTCAAAATTACTGACGTAAAGTCCGGCCACACTTGGAGCGAAGGTACTCCCCATGGAAGTACCGTGGCGTTGTCTGTACATTGTGTTCTCATACTCTAAGAAATTCTCCGTCAGTGCCAAATTACAGCATTCGAGAACAAAGTGTCGTGGTGTTTTAAAATTCCACTCTTGTTCGAATAGGAGATTTTCCAGGGTTTCCAAGGTTTTCCTTTGTGGCAGGCTAGTATAAAGACTTTCTACGTCCAGTCCTACCAAGATCATTGTGTCCTCTGAGTAAGTTGTCTGTGTTAGTTGGTTCAAGAGGTCTCTTGTGTCTTTTAGGTATGTAGGAGTACGTTGTACCATTGGTTTCAGATATTCATCCGCGAATTGTGATAATGGTTCCAGGACAGACCCAATGCCAGAGACAATGGGTCTGCCTGGTGGAGGTTGGCGGGCTTTATGGATTTTTGGAAGGGAATAAAAATACGGTGTCCTTGGTGTTTTTGTCATAAGGAATTCTCCTTCTTTCTTTGTAATCCAGTTGTTTACTTCCGCTTCCTCTATCATCAAACCAATTGTTCGTTGTTATCTGGGGGTTGGATCTGTTGTTATTACCTCATAGAATCGGTTGTCCGAAAGGAGGTCAAGGCATTGTTGTTGGTAACTGGCTTTGCTCAGCAGGACTATTCCACCCCCTTTGTCCGCTGGTTTTATCACGATTGTTTCGTCATTCTTCAGATTATTCAATGCTTGACGTTCTGGTCTTGTCATATTCTGAAAAGTTCTCGTGGTATCTTTTTTCAGTGTGTCCAGTTCTTTCATCACGGCTTGTTCGAATGTCCCAATCTCCATTGGTACCTGGGAATTTAGTGGGCAGAATTTGGATTTTACACGCAATTGAGTGTCTCCCTCTGTAGGTGGCGGAGTCCGGTCGGAGAAGAAGGCCTTCAGTTTTAATTTCCGGCAAAATTCCGAAACCTCACATTTTGTTCTAAAGATGTCAACTGTTGGTGTCGGGACAAAGCCTAACCCTTTGTTTAGGACAGTTGTCTCATCCTTTGATAGGATCCTATCTGACAGATTTACGACGAGGGTGCTGTACTCGGGCCCGCTTTTGCTTTTGTCACGCTCCTGGTTTGATATTGGCGTGTTTGGTCTGACCATGTCACTCCTCTCCGTCGTTGGTTCTGTGGGGCACGGCCTCCCCCTAAAAAAGGAACTCGCTGATTGTAATTCTGTCCATTTCTTGGTTGGTATTGTTGTGGGTTCATCATCGGGGGGCCAGAAAAATAAGGGTTCATCCATCCCTGGAAATTTGGATGGTATGGCTGGAAGGTTGGTGGACCCATTTGTTGTTGTGGCCACATATTTCGTCCTCTACGGTTGCCTCTCCGGTTGTAATTTCCTCTTCTATTTGTATTTTGTTGATCGTCTCCACCAGGGTCACTGCCATCTCCAGATATGCTGCTGTTTGAGCCGTAGTTAGATGAGTTGTCAGCGGTTTTATAGTCTTTACTGCTGTAAGGATGAATTTTTTCTAAAGAAAATTTCTTTAGTTCTTTTTCCAATTTTTGCATCTTTGATTGTGTTAAAAATTCTTCCATTTCACTCATTTCTTTGTTTATTTGATCCAGTGATGTTTTGTAAGTTGTTATATGGACCATGTTGTTCAGTTGAGTTTCTAATATTCAAATTTTGATTGTTAGCTCATCTTTAAGTCTGCTCGCTGTTTTTATAATTAGGACTAAATAGTCACGAGTACATTTCCAGGATATTGCAGACCAGTCCTTTCGGAAAGCCAAGTCTTTCAGAAAAATGCGTGGCGAGTTTGTTACCCAGAGTCCTCGGGGAGCTGCATTTGCTCTCAAATATTCGGTCATGATGATTCCATGGACCATTGTTCTTACTTGTTCTTTTTTCAAATCCGTAAGTTCATCCCATTCACTTGTATTGGCTAGAGTTTGAGTCAGATTCCCTTCAGCTCGGAGCGGTGGGTTAGCTAGTATGGCGTCGATCTCTTCTGTAGAGTAGCTCAGGCCGAAATTTCCTGCCATGTTTTTCAGGACGTATGGCTACTCATGCACTCTTTATTCACAGTTCCTATCAGGTATGTGTTTTAAGCAATACTGAAACTGGAAAATCGTCACTGGTATCATGATGGTGCCATGTATTATCCATTCAATGGCTGTTTTCCCAGAAACGGTTAATGGTAATCTTTCCAGTTTTTCTATGCTCAGCACCGTATAGTCTGCTCACCTCTGTGCCAAAGAGATTTGTTTATCTGCAAGGTCTTGGACACATCAATATTCAAGCAAGGGGAAGTCCCTAACTGCTGAAGCTGAGTTTTCAAAAAATCGTTGTGGATTTTTGGAACTAGTGGAAGTAGCCATGCCGTATTTGAACTGCATGAGCTATGTCTAAATATGGTTATGATTCATATGCCTATATAAGGACAGGGTGATTTATACCTATATATGGGCATTAATCAGGAAAATTACACTAGGGTCCTAAAATGCCATACAACATTGTAATATGTATTCTTTTCCCATAAATACTATTGTTTTAGCATGACAATTCTTTTTTTCCTTGTGATTTGTTGTACAACTTTCCTTTTTTTTTGAGCATTTTTGACTTTTGTTTATTTCTGTAAAACTGTTTTAAGTAACTGTTTAGTACTCTTACCAAAAGAGTTTTTATCTTATATAACCTTTTTACTTTTTCAAATTCCCTCTTCGTTTTTCTTTAAGTACTACTGTTTTTTCTGTTTTCTTGCCATCTTCATTAGCTGTTCCAAATACAATAAGTATCTAAAAAACAAAAAATGGTTTCATTACTTTCTTAAATCAATTATTAATTTTAAATTAAATACATCTTAATATTCATAATAATCAATAAGCAGTTGCTCACATTGACATTGCTATTCTCTTTAAAAAAAATGTGAAGGATACCTAAGTATGGATATTAGCAAAGCTCTAAATGGTTTTTCTAAATGTATGCACAAGAAGATATATGCATTACTTTTTGCTCATGAGCACTCAGCTTTTTAATTCTATAATATAGTGGTTCTATGTTTGCGAGCTAGGTAAATGATCTTACTTTAGCAACTAAATGCTGTAGTAGGACCTCTGTGACACCTATATAGGTAACAGATCTCTGCTTCTCTGACTGAATGGTGTAGTATGACCGACAGGTTTTGTGCACTTGTATAATAAGGTACCAGGTTTTTAAGCTAGCATCCTCAGATGCACAACACATATTACTATAAATGTACAAGTAGACATACCTCACTCACAGGAGCATGCACACCTTTAAACTTGAACGAGTGCACTTCCCATTTCAACCAGACACCTAAATGTATACAGCCTACTTCTTCTCCACATTTCTAAAAACTTATAATAAGTAGCCTATATGTAATCCCTATGCCAACATGTGTTACACCTCCCTTTTCTCTTCCAGCTTCACTATTCACTAACTCTTCAGGATGTTCAGTCTCGCAAAAATATAAAATAGCAACTTTTCCCATGTCTCACCATGCTTCTTAAGGCATCAATGTTTGTGTCTGTGACTTTCTCTAGTGACATGATACATCAAAAGAAACCTATAAATAGTAGAATAGCGGTGTTTCACATCAGACGCTCTCTAAATTTGTGTAGGAGAACATGTATGTACTCTTTTCTAGTCATAATAAAGGGCATGTGCATATTGAACTGTATATTTGAGGGGGTCTGTGAAACCTACATAGGTACATAATTAAAGAAGGGAGTGGAGAGGTGATGCTTTAGAAAGCAGAAGAGGTGGATTCGTCCTCCTTGGGTCAATATGCGAAAAACAAAAGGGACCCACTCTTGAATAGATGTGTAAACGTGTTCTCCCAGACAAAGTGTGTCTCCTACATTGGTGGAAGGCACATAGCTTTGTTAAAATACCCCTCACACACCAAAAGGGCCCTTGGTGTCATGCTTCATCATAAGGTTTTCCTGCCGCTCTGTGGGTCGGGCGTTCTGCCACGTACGACTCTTTGGGAGCACTAGTTTTTGAGCAAGACTATGTGTAGAGTAGGTATGTGAGTGGAAGGGTCAGGAGTGTATATATTAAAAAAATACTTGGCTCTTTGGAAAACAAGACTTTAATATTCCTTTTGAGCTGGTATTGTAATAGTTGGGAAATGGAGAAACAATGTTATAATGAGCTCCTCCGCTTATGTCTGCCAACTTGTTTCGAAGCCCTCCCCAGGCTTTTTCATCAGGACCAAAAGGATCCCTTCTACACTCAAACTTAACTTTTTAAGAAAATAGAAAAAGGTGTATATATGTGTAGATGCTACTACGAGGTGGACATGTTGTAAATACATATGCACTGTATACAGTACCTCAATAGGTATGCTATACAATGTATATTTTGTGTAAAAGGATTACAGCCCCATGAGCCTCAGAAATGGGGTGGGAAGGAGTGTCTATAGTCAAACAAATCTCAAGATCACTGCCCCTCCTGCAGACTACCTCCCCGCGGCTCAGTAGTAGTAGCATCTACATGTATATACACCTTTTTCTAGAAGGGATCCTTTATGTCCCGATGAAGAAGCTGCAACCGAGTCACAAGATGTCACAAACACTTCCTGGGTGGAACTGTTATCAGCTAATCAGATTGCAAGCTTACGATTGGGAGTGTTCATGGATCCTCCATGGGGATATTTGTATATCTGAGAAATGTTTAATTTCTCGGGATCTACTGAATGGATTCATACCATTTAACAAAAAGACTGCTTTCTGAACCAAGAGCTACCTTTTTGCCAAATGTGGTGTAATCTCGTTCAGCAGTTCGGGCTGTAGCTGTGTCTAAAGTTTCCTATGGAAATTAACATGGAGAAAACATGTTTCGGGACCCCCCTTTTTCTTTGCCCTGCTTGAATAATCACCCCGAAACTCTCAATGCAGTAGCTAAATTCAGCGTGCCATTAGTTATGAAAATATCATGAAGATTCCTCAAACTGCGCCAAAGATATTGGCAAAAGAAAAAACACTTTTTTAATAGAAACAAGGTCCTAACTATGACTGCCTACCTAGATACTGTTTGGCAATAGGGAGAGAGCAGCAGATTGACAGCTGAAACAGAAGCTTCCAGGTGAGAAGAACTGCCATTGATTATTCCACAGAAGGGAGTAGGCGTCTCAACAGCTGACGCCGTCAGGGCATTCTCAAATGCACAACAGGTTACTTCACCAAGTTCGCGGAGTGGGGCCGCTTGCACGCTCCACTTGTAGGATTTTGGACACAATTAGCTGCACAATGGGGGCTTTGAATTATAAAAGAAAGGGCAGTACTAACTCTGGGCTGAGACTTCGCAGCCTGCTCTGTGTGATTGCACAATAGAGCTCCAATAGGATTCCATCATCCAGTATTTCAAAGCCCGCGAGAAATGAACTGGTCAACATGAAGCTGGCACTGAAGAAGGCTTTCACCGAAATGCTCAGCCAGGTGATTTCCCTGTGTACATGCATACATTCTCTTGTGTCAAATGGTGGTTTAAAAACCTTACATTGAGGCGACCCAAGATGTGTCAGGCCCGTCTGCTG
Organism: Lissotriton helveticus; assembly: GCF_964261635.1. NCBI lineage: Eukaryota > Metazoa > Chordata > Amphibia > Caudata > Salamandridae > Lissotriton > Lissotriton helveticus. Next base: position 548,252,794 of record NC_136057.1, read on the forward strand.
GTTGAGAGGCGGGATTGGAGGTTGATATTAGGCAGCAGTCAGTGCTGCATACTGACACGCCGCTCGTCTGGAGCATAGCGGATTGCTGGCAACTTTTGGAGAAGAGTTGGTTGCACACCGCGGTGACCTCCAGCTGAGATACTGTTCGGCAATGAGGAGAGAGAAGCAGATTGACTTCTGAACGGGAAGCTTCCAGGTGAGGAGAACCATCATTGATTATGCCACAGAGGGGAGTAGGCGGCTCAACAGGTGACTTCGGCAGGGCATTAACTTATGCACAAACAGGTTACTAAACCCAGTTTGCGGAGTGGGACCGCTTGCGTGCTCTGCTGGTGGGATTTTGGACACAATTGGCTGCACAAAGGGGGCTTTAAATTATAAAAGAAAGGAAAGCACTAACTGTGGGCTGAGAGGTCACAGCCAACTCTCTGTGATTGCATGTTAAAGCTCCAATAGGATTCAATCATTCAATTTTTCAAAGCCAAGCGAGAAATGAACTGGTCAACATGAAGCTGGCATTAAAGAAGGCATTCTCCGAAATGCGTCTGCCAGGTGTTTTCCCTGGATACATGCTTGAATTATGTGATGCCAAGTGGTGGATTAAAAACCTTACATTGAGACAACACGATCTGTGTCAGACCTGTCTTTTGGTTTTGAGGCGGGATTGGATGTTGATATTTGGCAGCAGTAGGCACTGCATACTGACACGCCTTTCTTCTCGAGTACTGCTAATAGCTGTCAACTGTTGGAGAAGTGTTGTTTGCACACCGCAGCACACCGCAGCACCCCGCCGGATTAGATACTGTTTGGCAATGGGGAGAGAGCACCAGATTGACTGTTGAATGGGAAGCTTCCAGCTGAGGAGAACCGCCATTGATTATGCCACAGCGGGGAGTAGGCGGCTCACAGCTCACGTCGTCAGGGCATTATCATATGAACCAACAGGTTACTTAACCAATTTCGCAGAGTGGGACCACATGCATGCTCTGCTTGTGAGATTTTGGATGCTATTGGCTGCACAACGGGGGCTTTGAATTATGAAGGAAAGGACAGTACTAACTGTAGGTTGAGTCTTTGCAGCCCGCGCTCTGTGATTGCACGATAGATCTCCATTATGATTCCATTATCCAGAATTTCAAAGCCCCCAAGAAATTAACTGGTTAACATGAAGCTAGCATTGAAGAAGGCATTCGCCGAAATGCGTCTACCAGTTGTTTACCCTGTGTACATGCATGAATTCTTTTGTGCCAAGTGGTTGATTCAAAACCTTACCTTGTGGTGACCCGAGATGTGTCAGACCCGTCTTTTTTGTTGAAAGACTGGATTGGAGGTTGATATTAGGCAGCAGTCAGCACTGCATACTGGCACTCCTCTCGTTCTCGAGCACCGGGGATTGTCTGCAACTGTTGGAGAAGTGTTGATTGCACACCGAGGTTCCCCCAGCTGAGATACTGTTTGGCAATGGGGAGAGAGCAGCAGATTTGATTTTGTCACAGCGGAGAGTAGGTGGCTCAACAGCTGACGTTGTCAGGGCAGTATCATATGATTGAGTAGGTTACTTAACCAAGTTCACGGAGTAGTACTGCTTGCACGTTCTGCTGGTGGGGTTTTGGATAAACTTGGCCACACAACGGGGCTTTGAATTATATAAGAAAGTACTAACTGTGGGCTGAGACTTCCCAGCCCGCTATTTGTGATTGTACAATAGAGCTCCAATAGTATTCCATCATCCAGTATTTCAAAGCCCCGCAAGAAATGAACGGGTTAACACGAAGTTGGCATTGAAGAAGACATACACAGAAATGCGTTTGCCAAGTGTTTTCCCTGTGTACATGCATGAATTCTGTTGTGGCAAGTGGCAGATTAAACACCTTACCTTGAGGTGACCCGAGCTGTGCCAGACCCGTCTTTTTGTTGAGAGATGGGATTGGAGGTTAATATTAGGCAGCAGCCAGCACTGCATATTGACATGCCTCTCATTCTCAAGCACTGCCGAGTACCGCTAACTGTTCGAGAAGTGTTGTTTGCACACCACAGTACCCCCCAGGTAGAGAAAGAGGTAGGAGAGGTGCACAAAGAGGCAAGAGAGGTACACACAGAGGCAGGAGGGGTACATAAAGAAGGAAGAGAAGTACAGAAAGAGACAAGAGAGTTGCTGAAAGAAGCAAGAAAGGTGTAGAAAGAAGAAAGAGAAGTATAGAAAGAGGCAAGTTGTGGTGCAGAAAGAAGCAGGAGCAGTTCAGAAAGACCCGATAGAGGTGCACAAAGAGGCAAGAGGGATGCAGAAAAAAGTAGGTGGGGTGCACAAAGAGGCTATAGAGTACAGAAAGAGGCAGGAGGGATACAGAAAGAAGGAAGAGAAGTGCAGAAAGAAGTAAAAGAGGTGCTGAAAGAGACACAAAGGGTGCAGAAAGAGCAAGAGAAGTGCAGAAACAGGCAACAGAGGTACAGAAAGAGGCAAGAGAGGTGCGGACTCAGGTAGTAAATGTATAGAAAGAGGAAACAGAGGTACAGAAAGAGTCAAGAGAGGTATAGAAAGAGAAAAGACGGGTGCAATTGGCAAGAGAGCTGCAGTAAAAAGCAACAGCGGTGCTGAAAGAGACAAGTGAGGTACAGAAAGGGATCTGTAGAAAAAAGCAACAGTGCTGCTGAAAGCAGCAAGTGAGGTATAGAAAGAAGCAAGAGAGGTACAGAAAGAAGGAAGAGAAGTGCAGAAAGAAGTAACAGAGTTGCTGAAAGAAGCAAGAGAGGTGCAGACACATGCAGTAAAGGAGCAGAAAGAGGGAACAGTGGGGCAGAAAGAGGCAAAAGAGGAGCAGAAAGAAAAAAGAGTGGTGCAGAAAGAGGCAAGAGATCTGCAGAGATCTGCAGAACAAAACTACAGAGGTGCAGAAAGATGCAAGTGAGGTGCAGAAAGAGGGAAGAGATCTTCAGAAAAAGCAATAGTGGTGCTGAAAGAGGCAAGTGAGGTGCAGAAAGATGCAAATGAAGTACAGAAAGAAGCAACAGAGGTACAGAAAGTGGCAAGAGTGGTTCAGAAAGAGGGAAGAGAGGTGTAGCATTTTTAATTCTTCCTTCAGACGGGAGCAAACATGGAAGTCTGCTCTCAACGGGTGGGAGATTTATACATGCTCCTGTCGGCTGAGAGCAGACTTCTGTTCTGTTTCCCTGTCCACAGAAAACAGAGCAAATATTGTTCCCCCAGGGAGGGAGCAATGTTGGCTCCACGCGGGTAATGTCTGGGGCCACAGTGTCTCTGGGCTTCCTGCAGCCCTAACGTGTTGATTCACAAGAAAAACAAGGGAACCCTACTCACTAAGGAACCAGGGTGCGTATTTTATATCCAAGAAACAGTGGTTCCAGTGGAGCAATGAAAGATTAATCGATAAACACACAACAATGTCTAATAGTAATATGAAGGTTGCCGAGGATGTAGGAGGGAACAACAAAACTCATGACACCAATTTAGTACCATCATTTGTTATCTTTTACGAGTGAGAATGCTCAATTATTTACAAATTGCATTTCACATGTAACAGTGTAGAAATTTTTGAAAGGGTGGCCAAGCGTAAAGTGTGAACCGAAGGAGTGGTTAAGCACACAGTAAAGTGACAGCAAGTGACAGTTATGTACACGGTTTCAACAGGGGTATATTTACAAGGGAATGGGAAAGTGACCATACAAGCGATATTCAATGATACATACAATGACTATTTAATTCATAGACATTTATTAATAGGTTCATTCCCAATGAGCGTCGATGGCGTTTCGACCCATTAGTGGATAGAGGGTCTCGTCAGGACAAGGGCGGTGTGGGACATCTGTAAGGATGCAGCCAAGGGCTCAGTGATGGAGCAAGTGCCAACCATGCGTGAAAAGGAAAGGTAAAGGTACTCACAATGAACCCAGCCGGTTACACTGTAAGTAGTCGAATAATACGGGGAATTCTCCGCTCGTATGTGGGCCAAAACGGATCTTGCCAGGATAATGCCTGGGAGTAAGCGCGGTCTGCCTCCTCAGACCGCGCTTACTCCCAGGCATTATCCTGGTCAGCACCCTATCCATGCTCATTGCAGCACTCCAGAGGCACGAAATCTCAAGTATCCCGGCAAGATCCGTTTTGGCCCACATATGAGCGGAGAATTCCCCGTATTATTCGACTACTTACAGTGTACCCGGCTGGGTTCATTGTGAGTACCTTTACCTTTCCTTTTCACGCATGGTTGGCACTTGCTCCATCACTGAGCCCTTGGCTGCATCCTTACAGATGTCCCACACCGCCCTTGTCCTGACGAGACCCTCCATCCACTAATGGGTCGAAACGCCATCGACGCTCATTGGGAATGAACCTATTAATAAATGTCTATGAATTAAATAGTCATTGTATGTATCATTGAATATCGCTTGTATGGTCACTTTCCCATTCCCTTGTAAATATACCCCTGTTGAAACCGTGTACATAACTGTCACTTGCTGTCACTTTACTGTGTGCTTAACCACTCCTTCGGTTCACACTTTACACTTGGGACACCCTTTCAAAAATTTCTACACTGTTACATGTGAAATGCAATATGTAAATAATTGAGCATTCTCTCTCGTAAAAGATAACAAATGATGGTACTAAATTGGTGTCATGAGTTTTGTTTTTCCCTCCTACATCCTCGGCAACCTTCATATTACTATTAGACATTGTTGTGTGTTTATTGATTAATCTTTCATTGCTCCACTGGAACCACTGTCTAACGTGTTGATTGGCGGGTGCCCTGGGTGGGCTATAGTTAATGCAGGTCCTTGGGGATGAGGTCTGTGGGGCCAAAATAGTCTTGGGGAGGATGGACACGTGGCCTTCCTGCCATTAATAATAACATGCAGTCCTGCGGAATGGGTCCCTGGGGCCTAATAATGCTCGGGAAGAGGGGCCATGACCTTTTATATTGCATTTGACCCCACGGATGTGGTATCGGAGCCTAGTAAGGCATTCACCTCAATTTGGTCATTTGGATATACACATATCTGCTATGTATATCTATATATCTATATCTCTATATATAGATATTACCAACTGACAGTCACCAGTAGATAGTAAAAGTTAGGACTATGTTTCCATACGAAATGCATTTTTTGACTTGGCTATACTTTTGGCGTCGTTTGCCGAATCTTCACAATATTTTCCCAAAAAAGTGTTCCCGTGATGTGTGTTGCACAGATAACGGTTTGGGCGATTCATGAAGTGGGGGCTGAGAAAAATGGGGTTGAAAAAATTGTACATTTACAAAGTTAATTCCCACAGGACCTGTCAACACGACTATAGCCCGAACTGGTAGACAGAATGACACCAATTGTTGTAGAAAGGCAGATTTGGTAACACAGATTGGGCTTTTTGGTATTTGGTGTAAATCCATTCATTAGTTTTTAAGAGAATCAAGAAGGAAAAGTTGGTGATATCTCTGTTTAAGAATATTTCACAGAGACATCATGATTAATTGTGATGATACAAACGGAAAGGACTACTGTGATTAACTAGCTGGGCTAAAACGTTGTGTGAAAGCTGATATAAGCATTCAGAGTGATGATACTCTGACATCATGTTTGACAAACGGGGGTGTTAATGACACACATTATGTGTCCAAAATTGATTTTTTGGACTAGTCAAAAATATTTGCTACGACAGCAACCCTTTATAATGACACAGGGAGGTCCTGACCATCGCGACAACTTCATGATTATTGGTAAAATGTAGCAAAATATATATCTATATATTCACACACACACCTTGACATTTATTTAGGCACTCAAACACTCACTCACAGACACTATGCACCCATTGACACACCTATCCAGAAACTTGAACACCCACTCAGAGTCGCACTCCTACACTAACACACCTACTTACAGACGTAGTCAAAGACTCATACAACCACTCAGAGACCCACTTAGCAACTGATGCACCCACTCAGAGACCCACTGAGACACTTATGCACCCACTGACTCACTCACTCAGACACTGATGCACCCAGTTAGAGACCCACTGAGAAACTGGTTCACCCACTCAGAGATCCACTCAGAGAGTGAGAAACCGACTTATACGCTTACACACCGACTCAGAGACTCTCTTAGACACTGGCAAACCCACTCAGAGACACAATCAGACATCCATTTAGACTCTGGTACACCGAGTCCGAGGCCCACTCAGACACTCATGCAATCACTTATGGGCTCACTCAGACACTGATGAGACCCTCTATGATACTCAGACACCCCACTCAGTCTCAAGCCCACTTAGACACTAATATACCCTCTGATAGACCCACTCAAGCACTGCTGCACCCATCGAGAGACACACTCTGACACTGACACACCCACTCAGAGACTCACTGGGACACTTATGTACCGAATTAGAGACTCTTTCAGATACTGAGACACCCACTGAGAGGCCCACTGAGACGCTGATGTATCTATACAGAGACTCACTAAGGTACTCAGACACCCAGCTGCAGACTCACTCAAATATGAATACATCCAGTCACATACCCACTGAGAGACTCAGAGAGCCACTTACAGACCCACTCAGAGACTAAGACACCCATTAACCCCTTAGCCGCGGGGCTTATTCCCCCGTGGCGCTGGGGGGCAGCATGCAGCTCGGCTCATCACGCTGCAAAGTGGCGTTGTGCTCATGATGAGCTGAGCTCATCATGCCCACGCCCGTTTCCACAGAACGTTCAGCACAGCAGAGGAATTATCCCCTCGTGCGAGCGCCGTGGCGGTCATGACGAGCTCAGCTTGTCATGAGCACAGCACCACCGTGCCTCATGACGGGCTGAGCTCATCATGGGCACACAAGGTGTTAACAGATGCACTCAGAGACTCAGATATACAGTTATAGACCCACTCAGATAGTGATGCACCTACTCAGAGACCTAATGAGAGGCTGACATACCCACTCACAGACCCACTCAGATACTCATACTCCATATGAGAGACTTATTGATACTGTGAGGTAGTGAGTCACAGGCCCCAGTGAAAGAGTCTTACATACTGTGATAGACACATTGAGGAAGTCATACATGTTTTTTATAGAGTAATTTATTTAGTGATATATCTATTATGCTGGTTAGAATCCATTTTAAAATTCTACATTTTGAATGCGCCTGTGGCTATTGAATGTCTTCTTATGTTTTGTGTTTTTGAGATACTTTCACGATTGTCTAGGTTACCGACATCATCGTGACTTCCGGCGTCACTGTGAAAACAGAAAATTGGCTTTAAAAACGTTTTTTATAGACACTCAGTAGAAAAACATGAGTTTAAACATGTTTTTTATAGAGTCATTAGGATAGTAATGTATCTAGTGTGATGGTTAGAATTTCATTTTTGGGTATAAATTTAGATTGTGCAGTTGGCTATTGAATGTCTGCTTTTGTTTTACTTTTTCGCAACATATTCGCAATCATCGTGACGTCATCGTGGATAATTATAAATTCGAAAAAAAGTTCTTTATAAAGAAAATGAACAAACGTTTGGGCACTAGGGTGGCTATGACAAGAGCCTTTGTGTTGATTGTGTGTGTATATGAGAGCTATACATAGGACCAGATGCAGAGTTTAAGGTTGCTTAGAAAAACCTTAAACAATTGCGGTAGAAAACAAGGACATATGCTTATGCCATAACATTTCAAAAAATATGTAATTCATTAAAAAAAAAAAGGTTACAAGGCTGTTATAGTTAGGAAATAATATCGACAAAACATTTAAAATTCACTTAAAACACCGAAGGTTACAGGGACGTTATAGCTAGGAAATAGAATTTTAAAAACAATTGAAAATCACTGAAATAAACAAAGGTTACAGGGACGTTATAGCTAGGAAATAAATTTGAAGAACCTTTGAAATTCGCTGAAATAATCAAAGGTTATAGTGACGTTATAGTTAGGAAATAGACTTTTAAAAAACTTGAGAAATTCACTGAAAAAATGAAAGATTATAGGGATATTATAGTTAGGGTGAAATTTCACTCACACAAAAGCAGAGAAATTTAGCAGTTATAGTTACCTAAGCTAACTATACCTCATGGCCCCGCAATGCACTGCTTAAGACCTCAAATGTTACATCACTCATGACATGGACAGGCCATCTCCGAGGGAGGAAGGGGACAGTGGGGTGGACAAGGGGGTAGGAATGGAATGGAGAAGGAGGGAAGGAAAGTAGAGGAAGGGCTGTGTGAAGAATGAAAGTGGGCAATGTTGCCCTCTGAAGAAGAGGTGGACTCATCCCCAGGGAGGAAGGGAAGGGCTCCTAATTGGAAGACAGGTCCAGAGAGGTGCAGGAAAGAGGGGAACCCATGCCCCCAAAACCCCCACAGAGCATGAGCCCACACAGTTCCCTCCTTCTAAAGCACCCAGTGGCAGAAATAACTGGGGAGAGAAGGCCAATAAAAAGCATAGGAAGGCAAGGAGCCCCCCTGCGGGTAGGGACAATGCCTACATCTGCAAGCAATCAGCAAGCAGCAAGCAAACACACAAGTGTGCATGAGGCAGTACCCAGGCATGCAGGTAATAGAAGACAGGGAAGCTCAAACAGCCAACATTAAAACAACAGCAAACCATTAACAGTGAGCACGCAGGCTGTACTTAACCTTTGTGCTTAGAGGGTACAAAGGGTCCAGCACATAGAAACTGGTTAATCAGTCATTAGGTGGCCCCAATTTCTGTGGGGAATTGTTTCATACCCCTGTCCTGCGTCTGCTCCACCACAGCCTTAATCACCTTCAGCCTGCCACTCTGAATGCAGTGCAACCTGTCCTGGTGCCTGCGTCCCCAGTGCTGCATGTCCTCAGCCTCAGGCAGCAGCGGGGTAAGGGCCATGGGGGAAGGAATGGGAGGGATCATATCTATGGCCAAAAGGGACTATAACTCCTACGGATTATAGAAATCCTAGGACGTGCCGTCCATTGTGATTCATGTGAGTGCCGGTTCAAAGAGGCCAAGCTTTATGTCTCACTTGTGGTCTATGGCACAGAGAGGCCATCCTCTTCTCATTCATTTCAGCTGCAATTTGCATCTTGTGGCCCTTGAAATCAAAGGACCCAGATGACTGCTCCACTGCCAGGATGCGATGGCCCTACTCATGGTGATGGAAACAAGCCATTATGGGCCTCGCTTCCAACAATGGCTGAGGCCAACGCGGTTGGACTCTGTGGACCCTTTGTCATCAGTTGGGATGAGAAGGTGAGCCGTAGGAGGGTGAATAGAAAGTCCTGCAGGTAGTACCTGGACATCAGTCCGCCTTCTACAGAATACCAAAGCATCAGACTTTGTCTCTGCGGCTCCGGTCCTGAAGGTGAATGATCTTGTCTTGCAAGGCCATAAGCGCCTGGTCACCGTCTGGGATTAGACCGATTGTAGTTTCCAACGAGGACAAGTGACGATCCAGTTACTCCACCTTTTTATGGCAGCTGGTAATGCCTGCTCGGATGGATTTTCTCTCCGTTGTGAGGTCTGTCATCTTCCTGTCCTTTACCTCCAGCCTGAGTCCCACAGCCATAATTTCCTGGAGGATCTGGTCCATTGTCGCCTCTGAGGGGCTCACCTGAGAGGGTAGTGACTTGGTCTGGGAGACAACCTCTGTGAAGAGCAATTGTTATGTCAGCTTCCTAGACGCCATGGTCAGATGGTGCAAGACGCAGGGAGGCGGGGGGGGTGCCAGCAGCAGACAACCAATCAGAGAGCATCTCTCCAGGCCAGGTACTGGAAATAAGGGGTGCAATGTCAAGCTAAGCAATGGAACTAAAATGGAGACAAACCTGCTGTGGTATTGGGTTTCGTCAGGTCTACATACTCTGCAAAAAACTCTCGAACACCATAGATTAGAAGTTGGCACGGAAACTGGAAATGCAAAAGACAAGTTTATTAGGACCCCATGGGGTGGTGGTACATTCCTACAGCACCCTTCGGTAATGCAAGAAGTATCACACCGAACATCGGTGCGCGACCTCTTTTATACAAGTTTAACAGTAATAAAAAGGTAGGCGGTACACTTTTGCACAGTTTAGGTACATATAAGGGCATTTTTGGAACACAGCCAACATGTGGGAGGAGTCTAGTACCACTGGTCAGTTTTGGAGAACATTTCTAAGAGGTGACCGCTCACTAATCTAAATGTTCGAGTACGCTTGCGTGAGCTTGACCAGTGCTAAAAATAGCCTGTTGCCTGGCAAGGTAAATGGTCATTGGTACAGAGAAAGGACAAAAGGGCATGCTGACCACGAGGCCGCATGTTCATACAAAATGGAAGCCAGGGAATACAAAATGGCCCCCGCAAGTTCGGTCAAGTTAAACACGAAAGTTCGTGTAGCTGAGCTAAATGCTAACCTAGTCACTGCCAAATTACGACAGACGGGCCTTTTAGCATTTAGCTGAAGCTACCTCATAATGGAAGTAATCAGGATATTCATCGTCAATATTAATCATCAGTATATTTTTTATCTCGTTACTAATCATTTGCTCATTTTTGCCAATAACTCGTTTGGACGGAATGCAGGCTGTAATACATACAGAACATAAGGTAGGGCCACATTGAATACATAAACAAAGGAAGAAGAGTATTCCAATAATCATACACAGGATAGTCAGTAATTTCCAACCCCAGGTACTGAGCAAAGTCCAGAACCAATTAGAGAATGTCCATGTACCATTTTCAGGATGAATTTCACCAGCAATTTTGTGCAATTTAGAAATGGCATCATACACAGAAGGTGAATTATCTGGGACGTACACACAACAACTACTACCGATAATGCGGCATGCACCCCCACGATCAGCTAATACTACGTCCAGAACCATTCAGTTCTGAAGTGTTACAATTCTGGTAATTTGGAGTTCCTCAGTTAAGTTCCCTAAGGCAGAGGCAGTTTCATTAGCAACAGCTTCCACAACACGTGTTAGCCGTCTTATTTTCCTGCTATTTAAGGCAGCACCAACAAAGGAAAACAGGCCTAAATTAAAATCTACATATTGTAAAGAGGTGTCAGTTTGATCGACATTCTCAATTTCTAATGTTCTCTTAACCCTATTTAATATAAAATCATGATGTAATACAAAATCATTATGGTACATAGGCGGGGCAATAAATACAGGGGGTAGTACAAAAGATATATAGCAAGTTCCTAACCACCCAACGGGAAGACGATGATATCCTTTATTTCCACAAATAAAGTAAGTATTTCGTGAGGCTACAAAGGCAATACCAGTTGGTGTGGCAAATGTTAGAGTAATAGTACATTCGCTCTTCCCCACCGGAATGGTACCTTTATTTCGCACACATAAATCAGCTTTAGTATCAATAACAGTAATTACGTATAAACTGGACATATTTGTAATTCTTTGATTAGTGAAAATACGAGGCGTAGATACATTGTCCGGTCGATATTCTTCCCACTCAAATTTAGTTCCTTCTGCCTGTGGGTAGCCATCTCTATCATTATAACAAACTTTATTAAGTCGAAAGAGTAGTCCACCTTTTGTTGGCCATCTCAAAGTAAAAAGAAGAGTGTACCAAGCATTACAAGAACCAATATGAGAAAATGGAAGAGGAATAAGTGGAGTTCCTCCTTTCTTATGATATCCAGGCAACATTCCACATACCCAACAGTTCGAAGTGTTCGTCATATTATGGGTATGATGTAGAATTTGAATGAAGCTGTTATTTAAGTAAGTCTGTCTATGTCTCTCTTCATGATAAGGCAGAGTAAAATGAAAATGTTCAGATGGGATTGGAGTGGTAGGCAGTAAATATTCTCTCGCCGGAATCAATCGTTCTACGATCCAGACTACTACTGCTATTACCACTATAGTCGTAACAAAAAGCACAGCACCAAGAATTCTCCTTTTTCTCATCGTAGTTGGTGCCATAGTTCAAAGAACAAAAGTTTCAAAACAAAGCTAAAAAATAAAAATGAGTGCTGAGCTCCGAGGTAGCCGCTGGTTTCTTTTCCGAGATTCAAGACGGGTGTCGCTACACTGGACAGAACTGATCCCCCCACCCCTTGATATTCTCGACTTCCGTTTTCGCAAACCTCAGAACGGTAACTCAACCAGTCTCGCACAAAACAACTGCTTTTCTTGGCCGTAGGTTGTATTTCGCTCCACCAGAAACAGTGTGGTCCGGGAAGGCTCCCTCCGATTCGTGAGGCGTAGCAGCTGGGCTCTTCTCTGCATCCAAGATGTCTCGATAATCAGACAGCACCGCAGGATTCACCAGGTCCGGAGAGACACGACGGCAGTGAGTGGAATGTACCCACCGCTTCTTATTCGTGAATCGCACAGCTGTCCGAGTTGCCAGCAATACTTGTTCAGGGCCACGCCACCTCGGCTCCAAACTGCTGGTTCTCTCGAGACCGCGGATCATCACATGATCCCCAGGACGGAGATCGTGAGCCTCTCCAATGGAATTGTCGGGGAGCGCTTCTCGAACCTGTTGATGAATAGAAAGTAAATAATTTGTTAATCGTGCCAAATAATCGTTCATCATTATACAAGGCACATCATGTACTAAGCGAGGCTTAGGGACTCCCCATATATTCATAGGCCTTCCAAACACCACTTCATAAGGTGTGAGGCCAGATCGGGAATGTGGCACTGATCTAATAGACAGTAATGCCAAAGGCAAAGCACCGGCCATTTCAAAGACGTGGATGCCACGATCTTTGCTAGCTTCAGCTTCAGAGTTGCATTATACCTCTCTACCAAACCTGCTGACTGCGGGTGGAATACACATGAAACTTCTGCTTAATTCCTAATCCTTTCAGGACATACTCCACTATTTTCCCAACAAAATGAGGACCATTGTCATTCCCAAAAAATTTACAAACACCATAGCGTGGGAAGTACTCCTTGAGTAACACCTTAGCTGTTGTCAATGCTGTATCCTTCGTGGGGTAGGCCTCGATCCATTTACTGAAGGCACACACCACCACTAGGACATATTTCAGATTATTACAACGCTCAAGCTGGATGTAATCCATTTGCAGTACTTCGAATGGTGCAGTAGGTGGAACGAACCCTCCTTTAGGAGTATAAGTCCCTTTAGCAGGATTGTACTATAAGCATATCAGACAGGTTTGCACTACTCTCTTAGCCGTGCTGGCAATCTCAGGATGCTCCCAAACTCGTGTAAGCAATTTAGTAATTGCAAGAGCTCCAACATGTGCCAGCCCATGTGTCATTTGAACCATTGCTTGCAAATAAGCGGCAGGCAATTTCCATCTCTCCATATCTTTGCTACGCCAACAACCCTCATCATCCAAAACACTCCCTCTGTTGCCCAGGTTGCAAGTTCTGCTTCAGATGCTGATTTTTGTATGTCTAATATTTCCTCTCTTTGCAAAAAACACAGTTGATGGACAGAATGTAAAACAATGTCATACCTTCACTCCAGTACAAGGATCTGGGCCTAAATCCATCGTTTTTTTGCACTCCACACCACCCTGAGTTAGACACTGGCTATATGCAAATCAGCTCTGACCCTGTGCCTCATGGGAACAGTCCAGTCCGAACTACCAAACCATGTCTTTCCCAGACCGGAATCAAGCATCCAAGGACCGGTTTCTGGCTATCAGCCTTCATCAGCCTGAATAGCTTGACTCCAGTGGTGTGGAGAGCCTGGGACTCACGTCTGAGCATACCCAGCCCACTCGGGGTGAAATTTGCAAAAAACACAGTTGATGGACAGAATGTAAAACAATGTCATACATTCACCCCAGTACAAGGATCTGGGCCTAAATCCATCGTTTTTTTGCACTCCACACCACCCTGAGTTACACACTGGCTATATGCAAATCAGCTCTGACCCTGTGCCTCATGGGAACAGTCCAGTCCGAACTACCAAACCATGTCTTTCCCAGACCGGAATCAAGCATCCAAGGACCGGTTTCTGGCTATCAGCCTTCATCAGCCTGGATAGCTTGACTCCAGTGGTGTGGAGAGCCTGGGACTCACGTCTGAGCATACCCAGCCCACTCGGGGTGAAATTTGCAAAAAACACAGTTGATGGACAGAATGTAAAACAATGTCATACCTTCACTCCAGTACAAGGATCTGGGCCTAAATCCATCGTTTTTTTGCACTCCACACCACCCTGAGTTAGACACTGGCTATATGCAAATCAGCTCTGACCCTGTGCCTCATGGGAACAGTCCAGTCCGAACTACCAAACCATGCCTTTCCCAGACCGGAATCAAGCATCCAAGGACCGGTTTCTGGCTATCAGCCTTCATCAGCCTGGATAGCTTGACTCCAGTGATGTGGAGAGCCTGGGACTCACGTCTGAGCATACCCAGCCCACTCGGGGTGAAATTTGCAAAAAACACAGTTGATGGACAGAATGTAAAACAATGTCATACATTCACCCCAGTACAAGGATCTGGGCCTAAATCCATCGTTTTTTTGCACTCCACACCACACTGAGTTAGACACTGGCTATATGCAAATCAGCTCTGACCCTGTGCCTCATGGGAACAGTCCAGTCCGAACTACCAAACCATGTCTTTCCCAGACCGGAATCAAGCATCCAAGGACCGGTTTCTGGCTATCAGCCTTCATCAGCCTGGATAGCTTGACTCCAGTGGTGTGGAGAGCCTGGGACTCACGTCTGAGCATACCCAGCGCACTCGGGGTGAAATTTGCAAAAAACACAGTTGATGGACAGAATGTAAAACAATGTCATACATTCACCCCAGTACAAGGATCTGGGCCTAAATCCATCGTTTTTTTGCACTCCACACCACCCTGAGTTAGACACTGGCTAGTGTGGCAGGGTATGCTCAGACGTGGGTCCCTTGCTCAATTTGCCACTGGATTCAAGCAAGCCGGGCTGAAGACGGCTGTAATGCCAGAAACCGGTCCTCGGAAGCTTGTTTCCGGTCCAGTGAAGGCATGACTTGGCAGTTCCGGCTGGACTGTTCCCATGAGGCACAGGGTCAGACTGATTTGCATATAGCCATGTCTGAACTGGGGTGGCTGAGTGGGCTAAAGAACGGTGATGGGTCAAACCCAGATCTTTTGAATGGGTGTGAGTGTTTGATTGGTTCAGATGCTCCGTCCATCACCACCCCCTTTTGTACCGCTTTTGGCCGCCATAAGTGTGGCAGGGTATGCTCAGATGTGAGTCCCTTGCTCACTTTGCCACTGGATTCAAGCAAGCCGGGCTGAAGACGGCTGTAATGCCAGAAACCCGTCCTCGGAAGCTTGTTTCCGGTCCAGTGAAGGCATGACTTGGCAGTTCCGGCTGGACTGTTCCCATGAGGCACAGGGTCAGACTGATTTGCATATAGCCATGTCTGAACTGGGGTGGCAGAGTGGGCTAAAGAACGGTGATGGGTCAAACCCAGATCCTTTGACTGGGTGTGATTGTTTGATTGGTTCAGATGCTCGGTCCATCACCACCCCCTTTTGTACCGCTTTTGGCCGCCATAAGTATGGCAGGGTATGCTCAGACGTGAGTCCCTTGCTCACTTTGCCACTGGATTCAAGCAAGCCGGGCTGAAGACGGCTGTAATGCCAGAAACCGGTCCTCGGAAGCTTGTTTCCGGTCCAGTGAATGTATGACTTGGCAGTTCGGGCTGTACTGTTCCCATGAGGCACAGGGTCAGACTGATTTGCATATAGCCATGTCTGAACTGGGGTGGCAGAGTGGGCTAAAGAACGGTGATGGGTCAAACCCAAATCTTTTGACTGGGTGTGAGTGTTTGATTGGTTCAGATGCTCCGTCCATCACCACCCTCTTTTGTACCGCTTTTGGCCGCCATAAGTGTGGCAGGGTATGCTCAGACGTGAGTCCCTTGCTCACTTTGCCACTGGATTCAAGCAAGCCGGGCTGAAGACGGCTGTAATGCCAGAAACCGGTCCTCGGAAGCTTGTTTCCGGTCCAGTGAAGGCATGACTTGGCAGTTCAGGCTGGACTGTTCCCATGAGGCACAGGGTCAGACTGATTTGCATATAGCCATGTCTGAACTGGGGTGGCAGAGTGGGCTAAAGAACGGTGATGGGTCAAACCCAGATCTTTTGACTGGGTGTGAGTGTTTGATTGGTTCAGATGCTCCGTCCATCACCACCCCCTTTTGTACCGCTTTTGGCCGCCATAAGTGTGGCAGGGTATGCTCAGACATGAGTCCCTTGCTCACTTTGCCACTGGATTCAAGCAAGCCGGGCTGAAGACGGCTGTAATGCCAGAAACCGGTCCTCGGAAGCTTGTTTCCGGTCCAGTGAAGGCATGACTTGGCAGTTCGGGCTGGACTGTTCCCATGAGGCACAGGGTCAGACTGATTTGCATATAGCCATGTCTGAACTGGGGTGGCAGAGTGGGCTAAAGAACGGTGATGGGTCAAACCCACATCTTTTGACTGGGTGTGAGTGTTTGATTGGTTCAGATGCTCCGTCAATCACCACCCCCTTTTGTACCGCTGTTGGCCGCCATAAGTGTGGCAGGGTATGCTCAGACGTGAGTCCCTTGCTCACTTTGCCACTGGATTCAAGCAAGCCGGGCTGAAGACGGCTGTAATGCCAGAAACCGGTCCTCGGAAGCTTGTTTCCGGTCCAGTGAAGGCATGACTTGGCAGTTCGGGCTGGACTGTTCCCATGAGGCACAGGGTCAGACTGATTTGCATATAGCCATGTCTGAACTGGGGTGGCAGAGTGGGCTAAAGTACGGTGATGGGTCAAACCCAGATCTTTTGACTGGGTGTGAGTGTTTGATTGGTTCAGATGCTCCGTCCATCACCACCCCCTTTTGTACCACTTTTGGCCGCCATAAGTGTGGCAGGGTATGCTCAGACGTGAGTCCCTTGCTCACTTTGCCACTGGATTCAAGCAAGCCGGGCTGAAGATGGCTGTAATGCCAGAAACCGGTCCTCGGAAGCTTGTTTCCGGTCCAGTGAAGGCATGACTTGGCAGTTCGGGCTGGACTGTTCCCATGAGGCACAGGGTCAGACTAATTTGCATATAGCCATGTCTGAACTGGGGTGGCAGAGTGGGCTAAAGAACGGTGATGGGTCAAACCCAGATCTTTTGACTGGGTGTGAGTGTTTGATTCGTTCAGATGCTCCGCCCATCACCACCCCATTTTGTACCTAATATTTCCTCTCTAGCATCATGCCATCGCTCAGCCTGTGATTTCACCACATACATAGGAGAGACATTTTGTAACATGGCAGTCTCTCTCGCTATGCGATCTGCAAAAGCGTTTCCTTGTCCTATTTTATCTGTCACCTTCTTGTGTGCACTACATTTGACTATTGCCACTTTCTTTGGACATAATAGTGCATTAAGGAGATCATGTACTAATTCTCCATGCATGATATGTACTCCATGCAAGGTCGGGAACCCTCGTTCCTTCCAGAGTTGGCCGAAATCGTGCACTACTCCAAAAGCGTAACGACTATCAGTGTAGATATTCACACATAATCCAGCACTTAACTCACATGCTTTCGTTAAGGCTATCAATTCAGCTGCATGGGCCAATTTTTGCGGTATTCGTGCTGTTTCTACCACTGTCTTAAGTGTCATGATCGTATAGGCTGCGGAAGTCGTACCATCTGGCAGCTTTAAACACGATCCATCACCCACAGTTCCCCATCTACATCTGGAAGTGGCGTATCCTGTAAATCAATACGACCCTTTGTTTGTTCTTCGGTCAGAAAAACACAATCGTGATGTTCTTCCTTCTGGGTCTCAGCAACATGATATGGCAGTAAAGTAGCAGGGTTCAAAGTGGCGCACCTCTTCAGTGTAATATGTGGCGCCAACAGCGTTAGCTCGTATCCTGTTAAACGAGCGCTAGTTAGATGCTGTGTTTTCATTTGGTTCAATAAAGCATCTACCGCATGGGGAACTAACACCAACAATTTGTGTGACAAAACTATTCCCTCACTCTGTCGTATGGCCACAGCTGTTGCTGCAACTGCTTGAAAACACCCAGGCAATCCTCGAGCCACAGGATTGAGTACTGCTGAGAAGTACGCACAAGGTCTCTGTTTGTCTCCGTGTGTCTGCACTAAGACTGATAATGCGCACCCATCCTTCTCATGTACATATAGTGTAAAGATCTTTGTATAATCTGGTGTACCTAACACTGGTGCAGAACAAAGGGCTTGTCTCAATTGCTCAAAAGCATTCTGACATTCATCTGTCCATTCAAGGGGAATTGGTGTAGTTTTGGACAACAACGCTAGCAAAGGTTTTATAATGTACGAAAATCCTAGTATCCACTGTCTACAAAAGGACGTCAAACCTATGAAAGCACGAACATCTTTCTGAGTGCAAGGGACTGGTGTATTTAAAATTGCTTCAATTCGGTCTGATGTCAATGCACGCCCCTCCTTAGACAAAAGATGACCGAGGTAGGTCACCTTTGGTCTACAATATTGCAACTTCTTCCTCGAGACCTTGTGATTATTTTTGGCAAGAAAAGAAAGTAGGGAGAGAGTACTCTCCTCACATTGTTCCTGCGTGTCTGCTGCAAGTAAAATGTCATCAACATATTGAATAAGGGCCACCCCAGACTGTAATTCAAAAGATTCAAGCTGCCTTTTTTAAAGCCTGGCTATAAATGCTAGGGCTTTCTGTATAGCCTTGAGGAACTCGACAAAATCTAGATGATTTGTTATTTAATGTGAAGCCGAACAAATATCGGCTATCGGGATAAATGGGAATCGAGAAGAAAGCATTCTTCAAATCAATAACAGTAAATGTAGTGGATGTAGGTGGAATCAAAGTAAGTAAGGTGGTAATGTCAGACACCACCGGATACTGGGGTATGACTATCTTATTAATTTCCCTCAAATCAATAATAAAACGATTGACCTTAGTGTCTGTGTCCTTCTTTAGGATCGGAAGAATTGGGCTGTTACAAACATTATAGGGGACTTCCTCCACCACCCCTGCCATAATCAAGTCATTTACAATATGAGTCAAAGCCACTTCACCTTCTCTGGAGATTTTGTACTGTGGTACGCGAGGCAAAGACACTCCCTCCTTTACAGTAATACGTACGGGAGGAATAATCATTTGGCCCACATCAGTATCGGAAGTAGCCCATAAAGTGCTTGGAAGAGAAGCTAACGCATCGGCCTCCTGCATGAGGCACGATCTCTCAACCTCTGGGTAGTTCTCATTCAAAATAACCCAAACCCCTTCAGGGGCACAGCGTATAGTTGCTCGAAAATGCTTAAGCATATCAAGTCCCACAATATTATCTGGTGTGTTTGGAGATAACAAAAACGGGCATGGGGCAGTACATTTATCTATGTGAAATGTAAGGGGTTGAGACAATGGGCTAAGAGAAGGTGTTCCATCGAACCCTATTGATGTAATCGTTTCGCCAGACAGGGGAGCCCTTGGAACCAATTGTTTGGACAGAGCGCTACGAGTAGCTCCTGTATCGACCAGAAACTGATCAGTAGAAACCAAAACATGTGCTGATATATATGGACTCCTTTGATCGACTGGTACTTCAACCGATTCCACACCCCATCCTACGCAATCCTATGTATTATCCTGAGACTCAATAGACTCCCCCTCAACTATTTGATACTGATTCCGTCGATCAAAAGTATTATGATCAGCCTGACCATGACCCTTCGCTTCAAACCTACCACGATCATTCGCTCCACCCCTCGGTCCTGAATAACTATTCCGTGACCTTCCACTTCTTCGACCACGCTGATTACGCAGTTCTCGAAGCACTGGACAGTCCGAAGCCCAATGTCCAAACTGTTTACAATATGCACACTGATCCTCGGAAATATCAGTACGAGCGGAAGACGCACCATATGATCCTCGACTACCCCTATCGTTCCCTCTCGACTGCGTAGCATAAACCTGAGCCAACATCACCTTCGTCTTTAAATCCTTCGCTTTCTTATCACTACTTTCTTTAGCCTCCAATTCCTGCCGTTCATAATACTGAGCGGTACAAAAGGGGGTGGTGATGGACGGAGCATCAGAACGAATCAAACACTCACACCCAGTCAAAAGATCTGGGTTTGATCCATCACCGTTCTTTAGCCCACTCTGCCACCCCAGTTCAGACATGGCTATATGCAAATCAGTCTGACCCTGTGCCTCATGGGAACAGTCCAGCCCGAACTGCCAAACCATGCCTTCCCTAGACCGGAAACAAGCTTCCGAGGACCGGTTTCTGGCATTCCAGCCATCTTCAGCCCGGCTTGCTTGAATCCAGTGGCAAAGTGAGCAAGGGACTCACGTCTGAGCATACCCTGCCACACTTATGGCGGCCAAAAGCGGTACAAAAGGGGGGTGGTGATGGACGGAGCATCAGAACGAATCAAACACTCACACCCAGTCAAAAGATCTGGGTTTGATCCATCACCGTTCTTTAGCCCACTCTGCCACCCCAGTTCAGACATGGCTATATGCAAATCAGTCTGACCCTGTGCCTCATGGGAACAGTCCAGCCCGAACTGCCAAGCCATGCCTTCCCTGGACCGGAAACAAGCTTCCGAGGACCGGTTTCTGGCATTCCAGCCGTCTTCAGCCCGGCTTGCTTGAATCCCGTGGCAAAGTGAGCAAGGGACTCACGTCTGAGCATACCCTGCCACACTTATGGTGGCCAAAAGCGGTACAAAAGGGGGTGGTGATGGACGGAGCATCAGAACGAATCAAACACTCACACCCAGTCAAAAGATCTGGGTTTGATCAATCACCGTTCTTTAGCCCACTCTGCCACCCCAGTTCAGACATGGCTATATGCAAATCAGTCTGACCCTGTGCCTCATGGGAACAGTCCAGCCCGAACTGCCAAGCCATGCCTTCCCTGGACCGGAAACAAGCTTCCGAGGACCGGTTTCTGGCATTCCAGCCGTCTTCAGCCCGGCTTGCTTGAATCCAGTGGCAAAGTGAGCAAGGGACTCACATCTGAGCATACCCTGCCACACTTATGGCGGCCAAAAGCGGTACAAAAGGGGGGTGGTGATGGATGGAGCATCAGAACGAATCAAACACTCACACCCAGTCAAAAGATCTGGGTTTGATCCATCACCGTTCTTTAGCCCACTCTGCCACCCCAGTTCAGACATGGCTATATGCAAATCAGTCTGACCCTGTGCCTCATGGGAACAGTCCAGCCTGAACTGCCAAGCCATGCCTTCCCTGGACCGGAAACAAGCTTCCGAGGACCGGTTTCTGGCATTCCAGCCGTCTTCAGCCCGGCTTGCTTGAATCCCGTGGCAAAGTGAGCAAGGGACTCACGTCTGAGCATACCCTGCCACACTTATGGCGGACAAAAGCGGTACAAAAGGGGGGTGGTGATGGACGGAGCATCAGAACGAATCAAACACTCACACCCAGTCAAAAGATCTGGGTTTGATCCATCACCGTTCTTTAGCCCACTCTGCCACCCCAGTTCAGACATGGCTGTATGCAAATCAGTCTGACCCTGTGCCTCATGGGAACAGTCCAGCCTGAACTGCCAAGCCATGCCTTCCCTGGACCGGAAACAAGCTTCCGAGGACCGGTTTCTGGCATTCCAGCCGTCTTCAGCCCGGCTTGCTTGAATCCAGTGGCAAAGTGAGCAAGGGACTCACGTCTGAGCATACCCTGCCACACTTATGGCGGCCAAAAGCGGTACAAAAGGGGGGTGGTGATGGACGGAGCATCAGAACGAATCAAACACTCACACCCAGTCAAAAGATCTGGGTTTGATCCATCACCGTTCTTTAGCCCACTCTGCCACCCCAGTTCAGACATGGCTATATGCAAATCAGTCTGACCCTGTGCCTCATGGGAACAGTCCAGCCCGAACTGCCAAGCCATGCCTTCCCTGGACCGGAAAAAAGCTTCCGAGGACCGGTTTCTGGCATTCCAGCCGTCTTCAGCCCGGCTTGCTTGAATCCAGTGGCAAAGTGAGCAAGGGACTCACGTCTGAGCATACCCTGCCACACTCATAATACTGAGCCATAGTCAATAAAGAAGCAGGGGTTGCCGTGGTCCATGAACTTTCACTAGTTTTTAAACGTTTTGCAATCTCCGGTAGAAGATTAGCCACATACTTATCAACAAACATATGCCTGCCCGTGTCCTCTGTTAATAATTGGCCACTGTAATCATGAAATGCTTCTTCGAAACGTGAAAAAAGTCTGAGACCGATTCATCCTGTTTCTGTTTACAGGAAGCCAACATCGTCCAATCAATTTTCTTAGGGGGGACAAGTGTTTTTAGTTTATTCAAAATAGCCGCCGGGAGATCTAAAATCACTTGACACGGCTTACATGCGGGTTCCCTATCCAAATCAGCTTGAGCTAACTCCTTCCAATCTGCACCCAAAATCGCTCGATCATCAAACTTACGAATAGCTCTCCACATATCAGGGGGCAATATTAACCCAAAGAAAAGATCAATATCGACTAATGTCATAACACACGAAGAAATAGCACCTTCCACTCCTTCATAGAAAGCTGCTGGATTTTTGCGAGGGTCAGGCAAAGCATTCTTAAGTGTCATAACATCTGTTCTATTCCAGGGCGTATAAACCCAATTATATATAAAATAACCCTTCGCATTCACAGACGACTTATCATCATCTGTGCCTTGCCCTTTAGGAGGGACATACAAAGGCGCAGCTTCTCGCATAGGCATAACATGAACTGCAGCGCTCTTATCTGTTCCAAAGTTAGGGCACTCGTTGGATACTTCCGTCGATCCAGACGTAGGCGAACCCGATGCCTTTTTCGCCGCCCGTAGTCGTAACGTCTCATCCCGTAGCTGAACCAAACGCTGGAAAAACTCATCCGCATCTGCAAGAACAAAAATACCTTTACGTAAATTATCACGACCAACTGATATATCCTTAGGTTCCAACTCAGGTGAATAATGTCTAAACCGTTCGACAACTTCATCTCCTAAGTGATCCAAAAAATACAATCGTTCTATATCGGACCACTTACGCATAAGGCCATCAATCTCTGAAACAGTCATAGAATTAATATTAAGTTTACGAGCAAACCCGCGTAATTCCGAGGCTCGATCAACACTTAGCCTGGTACGATTATCTCTCTGATCATCCTCTTCCGAGTCCTCATCCGGGGCCGTAGGCGGAACGTACGGAGGCGGGCAACGATCTAGAAATGAAAAATCATCTGATTATTATTATTATTATTATTATTTATATTCTTATAAAGCGCCAGACTAGACCCCCGAAGGGGTATCTCCGCGCTATATGCGTATCCTTCATTAGTAAGGACAGGATAAAGAGGACGTCGAGTAGGAAACTGACCATTAACTTGTAAATTACGTTCTCGAGTCTCCCTCTCTTTCTGTTCCTGCAATTCTTTCTCCTGCAACTGTAAAGCTTTGTCACGAGCAGCCTTTCGCTGCTCCTTGTCCGCCAAGGCTTGTTCACGCTTCATTCGTTCACGCACCGCTTTCTCCCACATACACACACAATCAAACATATCCTGTCTAGACCTGCGCTGAAACAAACACTGCTCACCTTATTGAACCTTTCGCATATCAAACAACCCATGTAGTGCCTATTGTAATTCATGATCAGTTTTCGTATATTTGTGCCACAATGTACTATACATAATGGGGGGAAGTCCAAATTTTATGTACATTTCATGATTAGGTGTCCCCTCTGGGGGAGCCGGCTGAGATTCATTTAATCGATAACTGGTACCATTTCCAAGACAGCACATTCCTCGAAGTGTGCTTAGAACAGGCATGTCACAATATCACGAAAACGCGATATTACAAAAAATGGCACTTAATATGTTTTACACACGGTGTGCCGTTCAAACAAATAAAAAGTCAGAGAAATATCTCTACATGCCTGTCTATGTGAGGTGCACTCCACACATAACTCAAATCATAGGTCCAAATGTTAGCTAACTCAAACACATCCAAAATGCCACAGTAAGTGTCAGTAAACTACCTTACCAATCACAAGCTTACCAAATATTCTCAAACGTCCAGGTTCCAACTGCCAAGTACCTTAATCGAATCAGCCAAATGGGCGCTGCACGACAACCCAACCGATCAGGATCTCAGTCGAGGACCGGCGCCACCTGGAAGGTCGAGTCGGAAGGAAAGGAAGAAAACACCGTGGATGCCAAGACTCGGGTCACTCAGTGGCAGCGTACACGTCCATGGAGAGTTTCCAATCCTTCGTCACGACCTCTCCTTCGGGCATCCGAGTCGCCGATGAGTCCCTTCGTGGTCGCCAACTTGTGGTATTGGGTTTCGTCAGGTCTACATACTCTGCAAAAAACTCTCGAACACCATAGAATAGAAGTTGGCACGGAAACTGGAAATGCAAAAGACAAGTTTATTAGGACCCCATGGGGTGGTGGTACATTCCTACAGCCCCCTTCGGTAATGCAAGAAGGATCACACCGAACATCGGTGCGTGACCTCTTTTATACAAGTTTAACAGTAATAAAAAGGTAGGCGGTATACTTTTGCACAGTTTAGGTACATATAAGGGCATTTTTGGAACACAGCCAACATGTGGGAGGAGTCTAGTACCACTGGTCAGTTTTGGAGAACATTCCTAAGAGGTGACCGCTCACTAATCTAAATGTTCGAGTACGCATGCGTGAGCTTGACCAGTGCTAAAAATAGCCTGTTGCCGGGCAAGGTAAATGATCATTGGTACAGAGAAAGGACAAAAGGGCATGCTGACCACGAGGCCGCATGTTCATACAAAATGGAAGCCAGGGAATACAAAATGCCCCCCGCAAGTTCGGTCAAGTTAAACACGAAAGTTCGTGTAGCTGAGCTAAATGCTAACCTAGTCACTGCCAAATTACGACACTGCCATGTCCTCATGTGCTGCCACCCATATGATGAGGACAATGGGATTCAGAGAGGAGGAGAAGGGGAGAAGGCACCCCCAAAGGCAAATACTCTACCTTGATGTTCAGCCCCTCCAGCGGGGTGAGAAAAGGGGGGTACTGATGGGCCAACAGGGAAGAAGGGAGGATCAGACGAATCGAGAAATCTAGGCCACCACCAATCTGCTCTTTGACCACTCTTCTCTGTCTTTGGGACACTCTGTGGTAGTCACCTGTGAACAGTCCCAGCAAACAACCCAGAGGATGCATGGCAGGGTCAAGTTGCAGGGCCAACTCGAGTCATGGACCCAAGTACCAATGGGAGCAGTAAGAATGGCGGACGCCATCTCCATGTCATCTCCTCGGCCCACTGCCTCCCCGAGGAAGCCAGTCCAATTTCCACTGTGGGTGTATCCAACAGCCGGAAGCTCTGTTGTGGTGGATCAGGGCCCAGAGCTCCTGAAATGCCTGGGGGGGAGGAGGCAATGCACCCAATGACTGTCTGCTCCTCTGAGATGATGGTCATTGTGTTAGGCCTCCCCAAGCACACCCCACAAGTTGCTGCTCCATCCGCTCATGCCAGTCCCTCCAAGGCACTCCTTATCTCATGCACTGCCTGTGTGCAGGACCTCCATGTTGGGCATGGAGAGCCAGTTTCCCACTGCAGGCCTGTGCACATGGCCCTACAAGGCAGTCAGCTAGGCCTGTAGAAAGGAAGGCCTGGAGGCAGGGTGTGCAGGTCCTCTATCCAGGGAGTGAGAGAGCAAGTCAGCTCAGGGGGTAAGGGGATGAAATGAAATGAAATGAGTTTGTACTTGTAAAGCGCACTGCTGCCCCAGCAACGGGGCGTCCTGGCGCTGTTCTCATACCGCTGTGGAACACTTTCTGGCTTTTCCCTGTGAAATGTCCACTCCTGGGCACCCCCAAGGTGAAGCCAGGCATCCGAGCGCTGTTGGGGCCATTGTGGGGATTAAGCAAGCTATTGCGCAGAGTTGCAGAGTGGGACCCATGATTAGAATAGGCACCGAGGCGACAATTATCAGGTCAGGGGAAATTGAGCCCAAGACCCACCAAGGCGGGAATTGAACCCTGGTCCCAGGCCAGACCTCTGCATCAGGGTCTGCCGCTCTAACCATTGAGCCACACTTCTCCACATTCTCGGTATGGTTGAGGCACCCCCACCTAATACTGACAATGTGCTGAGGGTGCTGTCTCCATGCTCGAAGTTCAGCCATCCTCCTGGATCAAATGTGGTGCACCAGTTGGGTCAGAACAGGCAGCACTGTACAGCTTTGGCCTATTGCAGTGTGGGAAAGGGGTGAGGTGCATAGGAGTTCAAGTGCCTTCCATCCCAGAAGTGAGGGGCAGGATACTCATCAGCTGCTTCCTCATCGCAGCAGCTCTCAGGGCCTCTGCAATGCACACGGAAATCAGAACCAGCCTCAGCCACGTTGATCTGCAATGGGTTTTGTGCTGCTGGGTCACTCACTCAATTCACCATCACCGCATGGGCCCCCATCCATTATTGGGGCTCTCAAATGCCACCTGATGCCTGTGCTGTGACTCTCGTAGCTCTCCGGCTCCAAGGAATTCGAGGTTCAGGCAGCCAACTTCCAAAGTGGCCAGACCATGCCCCAGGACATGTATTTTCACATTTTAAATGTCCTGGTAGTGGAAAACTCTTAAATTCATTTTTCAATACTCAAGGCCTACGGCTCCAATAGGATAACATTGGAATTGCCTTATTACATTTTATAAGAATAATTTCCAAATGGAAAGACATAACAGACTCATAATTGATGTCTCTGGAATCACAATTTAAATTCCTAACTTATGGTGAAGTTGGATTTTAAATTGCAATTCTGAAAATGCAGTTTTTAGAAAGTTGACATGTTCTTGCCTTGTCTCTTGTCGCATGACTGGGTGCAGTTGGCACTTGGCTTTATATATTCCTTCTAAACAGTCACACACAATGGGAGCTTTGGTGTGACTGGGTAGTCCATCACTGGCTGGATGGGTGGGAGGGAGGAGCGCAAAACACTTACACTTGAATAAGCTGTGTCCAGTCAAAACACAAAGGAACTTATGACCCTACATTGCCACACCAGCCAGCTTGGAGCCAGGGCAGGAGAGGCAGGCATTTCGTTGCACTTCAGAGCCACTGTATAGAAGCTTCTCCCACCTTCCAGAATCAGGGCACTAGGATATGAAAGATGGATCTCCGACACTGCCACTTCAGTACACTTCTGAACCAATAAATACTCGGTCAGGAATAAGGACTGCTACGCTGCAGGAAGGGCTGTCGCTCTGCAGGCCTGCACTCTGTTAGACTCCTGCTTTGCAGTGTTGACCTCCTGCCTTGCCTGGCGGAGAAAGACTGGACTTGCATCTCTTGAACCTAGAACCCAGAGTGGTTCCAAGAGCTAGTTGGCTGGGCTACTGAACTGAAGCCTCAGGGACATAAAAGGCTGACAATAACTTTGCATCTGCACCTGGACTCTGCCATCTGTGAGTCTACCCTGCCAAGTGGTGCCACCCCAGTCCTGGACCCTTGAAAGTAGGTCTAAGGTGCTGTGCAGGCCTGTGGATCCAGAAGAACGATACATCCCCTCTGCTGATTGGCTCAAATCTGAGTAGAACTGACTCAGCATTGCTGCTGCATAGATTGGACTTTGCCGCTGCAGGTTGCATTGCCTTTGGAAACGCCACTGACAGTGCATTCTCAGTGGAGGCCCATACCACTCTTACTGACATCCGCCTTGTCTACAACATGGACTACGCATTATAGCCTCACAGCTCTTCTGAACTGTCCCATACCCGAAACCGGACTTCGCATTGGAAACCTTGTTGATGTGATCCTTAATGTTCTGCAATAGGACCTTGCACTGCAATGTTACTGCAATTCGAAATTGACAAATTGCCTAGGCTGCACAATGCATCTTCGACATGGATTCACACAACACTCGGCAAACCAGGCTTAAAGAACTTTTGTTCCGCGGGCCTAACCAGGTCCCTGGAGGTGGTCGGCTCTCTGCTGCAGTCCATCTGAACTTGTGACTTGGTCCCAGTCAGTTGACCAGATTTCCACAGTTGGTGCTTTATGCCTTTTGGTGTTATCTTCTTTACAATAAATTACATTTTATATCTTGGGTTCTACTAATTGGATTTTTGTTGTTTTGGTCTTGTTCTATTTATTAAATACTACTCTGTTAGTCTAACTCTATCATGGGAAGCTAAAAGAGGGTGAGATTTCTTGGCGCTTGAAGATCTATACACTGACGTTTTGAACTCTCCTACTTCTATACCTTGCTCTGAGGTAGGACGATCACCCAATACCGTGATCAAAGTCAACACTATTGTCAATTACTTTGTCCTCCAGCACACGTTAAAATCATCAATTAAAATCGGTTTAAGTAATCTAAATAACAACATAATATCACCAATCCTTGTTATTCTTGTGTTCTTTAATTCGTTCTTAGTACTCTGGTCTTTAGCCAACTCATGTTTTGTCGCCAATGATGTGAACCTGCAACTTCCTTAGGGCTAAAAGTCCTAGAAATATATATCGCTATAGTGCATATTTACATTCATAAGTCACTTTAAACCCAAATAAAGTGACTTTCATGCCTGTATTAACAGTATTCCAGTGACATAATAGTGGCAAGCCATGCTCAGTTTCTAGAAAGTGTAACTTTTACATTTACCAGAATACACAGGTAAGATTTCAACCATAACTTTCTGTATGTATCATTTCCTAAACAACTTTGGTAATAGAAAGTGTTTCACATAATTCTTTACTATAACTTATGAATAACATTCTTAATTCATAATAAAGCACTTTTGCTACGTTCTTGCTATATTCATTGATCTTATATATATATATATATATATATATACACGTGCATACCAATATTGTGTTATTAGATGTATTTTGCTTGTGTGTATACCACTGTTAATGTGTTACTTTGCTATTATCTACGTTCTTTGTGATTTTTTCAAGTATAGTTGTACTTGCTTCCTTCTTTGAGTTTAGTATTTCTGAAATTGCAAGGGGAATATAAAAATTCATTCAGTTAAACTTTCCGTTATATTCTTCAAAATGATTTTTGCTATTCATTATTTCCATGTAATGACGGTTCAACACCCTACCTGTTCGTCGATTTTAATTCTGTCCGGGTTTCTCAAGAAAATGTATGTTTAGTGTAGATCCCCGGATTTAATTAGTATAAAATATTTTTCTTTTCATTCTCAACTTATCCTTATTTTTAATTTTGGAATTAAAAAATTGAGACGTTCAATGTCTAAGCAGCAATCTATACACATCAATGGTATTTCAACTCAATTGCGAGATCGGGTTAAAATGGCCCATGCAATTCTCACTGGTAACATTTGTGTCGTATCTTCACATCATCCAAGCGAGTACGCTCTGTTCATTTCCATGATACCCCGCGCGTGGCCTCTCAATACAGACTACCGTCAACAATAAGCATAGAATGAGTGGACTATTGTTGCGTATCTGTCTGCTGAACAGTCGCCATATTGAAATGGTACTATATCCTTCTTCCTCATCATGACACTAATGGCGGTGTCCCTCTGATCACTGGAGCTGGTTTCCACAATTAATGTACACTTCTTTGTGGTGATTACACCCATGCCCCATGTAGGGAGCTCATCGCCCTTCTCATCATCACAGGATTCAGGCCTTTCTCACTCATCACTCACAAAGTCATGCACTAGGACAAGAGTGTCACTCTCTTCCTCGCAGAGCAGGAAAACCCAAAATACGACGATTTGCAGATAGAGAACCAGTCCCAAGACGTTCCACTTTGGCCTCGAGGTCCTATAATGACTGCACTATTTTGGAACTCTGCCAATACTCTGTATTCAGGGAGCTGGCTTCACCACAGGTTCACACAGGATGCTGTCTCACCAACAGTTGACATTTCCGAGCCTGGAATTCGACGCAAGTAGAACCAAGATGGACATTCAGCCAGAAAAGCTCACTTACAACCCCATAAAATCATTGCCATTTTCAGTGCCTAATGATTCTGTGCTAGGTTTCTCACAGGTCAAACGGATACTGCGCCACCCAGTCAAAGAAATACTGCACTGTTATTCACTTGCAGGAAATCTTCGCTGCTCATGATTACAGTAAACAAACGCTCCATGTGATTTGTGTTTTTTACTAATATCCGGGCACTTCTGATTTTAGCTAAACATCATGGGCCTCATTTATGAAAAGTGACGCATCGCTGCGTGAAAACAGCGATGCGTCACTTTTCACTGCGCCCTCCTTGAGACACCAATGATGCGTCATATTTACAGTATGACGCATCATGGCGCAAGGAGTTACAGATACGTCAGTATTTCTGATGTATCTGTATGGTGCAAAAGTGACGCATTGCTGGAGTGTGTCAAAAAAGTGACGCAACTCCAGCAATGTGTCCTTTCACATGGGGCAAGCCCCATGTAAACGGGCATGCGTCAATCTTACGCCTGCTGTGAGGCAGGCGTAAGAAATTGACGCATTTGTGTCCTAGAAGTAGTGCAGTGAAATCTTATAGATTTCACTGCATCACTTCTATGACCCTTTCTTGCGTCAGAACGCCCCTCCTGCATACATTATACCTGGCGTAGGTATAATGTAGCTCAGGGGTTTACAAAGTGACGCATCTACCTAGATGCGTCACTTTGTAAATATGGTGCAACAAGGCACATTTTTTACACTGCTGGTGCGTCACAAAAAGTGATGCACCGGCGGCGTAAAAGTGACTCACGGCCTCATAAATGAGGCCCCATGTGTTTAAAATGGTGTGCACATAAACATATCACATAAAGATTAATGTAAATCTAAGAGAATTAAGCCCCTGTGAAGAAAGATTCAATTCAAGGAATCGTATATCATGACAAATAACAATTCACAATTTATGATTCCTTAAATGGAATGTATTCAAAAATCGATTTATTAGAAGTGGTCGCAGTTTGCGGGCCCACTTCTAACGAATCCATTGGTATTTTAAGAACTAACCCATGTATTAAAAGGTTGACTCTCAAAATACCAATTAGTAATGGGTTGCAAATCAACTTACCTTATTAACATGCATGTGGTAGGTTGCAAATTGCGATGCACTACGATTGGCTACAATGACAGGCATGAGTGGCCTGCTGCATTCAGCAGATAGAGAGTCATGTCTGTGACTGCTTTTAAATAAAGCAATCTTATGTTTTTTTAATGCAGGATGTTTTCCTTAAAGGAGGAATAAAATAAATAAATAAATAAATAAACAAACTTTTTTATGAGCAGGCAGTGGTCTCATGGATCACTGCCTGCTCATAAAAAACGCTTTAGTGAACATTCACAAAGGGGTCCCATATGGACCCCTTCTCATTTGCAAATGACTTACCACCAGTGGCGGGCGGCACAGGTAAGAGCGGTGCGCGATGGGGCTGGGCAGGGTTGGGGTCAGGTAAGTTGACATACTAGGGATAAGTTAAATTAAATGCTAAAAAAATGCACTGAGCTTGCGCTCGATGCAACGTCGATTCGGCAATGCAGGGAGCCCAAGTTAAGTGGGTTTATGTTTTTTTCATTTATTTTAACTTATCTCGTCGTATGACAACTTCCCTGACCACCACCATGCCCTGCCCCCGCCCCAAATCTCTCACCTGGGCAGGCTGCCACTGGTGGTAAAATATGAATCTTTTGCAACCGGATTTTGGTAGCAAAACATTAATACATAGCTTAAAGATTCGATATCTCGAAGGGTCGCCCTTTTAACGCCCCTTCAAATACCAGATCTACATTTCTTCCCCGATCCTTGTTAAAGATTTGTTAAGATTTGGTAAAATGTTTCCAAATTGCTATTTGGGTTTGGTGAATTAAAAAATTCAATTTTGCGGTCGGAAAAGCTTTGATTTTACGAATCAGAGCCTTAACTGCCGTAAAATTGCTTGGTAGGTGAGGGCCTTAGTTTTAACTTTGGAAATCAAAATTGGTATTCTGACAGAAAACAGAGGTCTGGCAACATGAATTTCCTTCCCAACTGTGTCTTTCTAGGTTTTCTCACGCACTTCGGATGTGAGTGAAAGGTTCCTGGTGAAGCTCATACTGGGATACTTCTGTGGTGGTACTTCTTACCTAAGGAGACACAGTAAGAATATCTCTGCAACATAATGCTATATACGTTTAAAGTTGGCGCCTGCATAATGCAAATGATGTTAAAAATACATACATCAGTGTTATTTATCCTGTAGACTGAGAACACTGCAAAGTGTGTGCATGTGCACTTATCATAAAATTGCACATTCGATAAAAACATTCTTGGTGTTTATAGCCGTTTTTTTACTCAATGTAGCAAAGGCCGACTTTCACCATCTATAAAGAAAGCACGTGCAGTAGCTACTTTTCACTGGCCACTTACAAATAATTTTAGGTCTCCGTTTATTACACCCTGTAATATGTGTGAGATTGTTCTGATGACAGACAATGTTATGTGTCCCTGACAGACATTAGATTTACACATTGGACAGAGTTGCCAATTTGTTTATAGCAACATTTAACATAAAAAACGTATTAACCTCAGGTTAATTTATCTTGAAATGAACTCCAGACATTTGAAGAAACGTCTAGTAAAATGCCCAGTGGGAGTTATTCATTTTACAGCAAGAAAAGCTCGTAGTTTGTTCTTTGTATTTTGACAAAGCATATTTTTTCATGGCCTCCTGTTTTTCCAATAATATATTTCAGCCTTGCTGTCTTGAAGTTACCCTTTGGGTATGGTTAAGTAATGTAACTAGCGCTTATTGCATTACTTAACTTATGGCTCATATATCCGAAAGGCCCTGAAAAATAGTAATTTGTAGTCAGTCATATGGTTGTTTTGAAGACGTTTGTCTTTATGAAATCAGGTGTTGATTTAAATGTTGGTAATGAAAGCATAAGGATATTAACAATATAACAAAGATTTGCAAATACAGTAAATATTATGAAAAGGAAAGGGTATTCTGTAAATAAAAATGTCATTCTAACGTTTGGAAACCAGAAGCACCATTGCATATAGGCCGGATCAAAAACTTTTCTAAGCATCTGGTAGAAACATATATTCCTCTGCACAGAAGATACTGCGAGCTTAGAAAATACCCTCGCAGGTGCTACTAGTATGGTCATTTACAGGTTGGCGTTAATGGATTGCTGCCAATTATTGCTGACTGTCCAGCTCGAATCCATTGCTATATATTACCACTTCTAGTGTTCTGGGATGCTGGGTTTTCCTATTGAGTAGCTGCCACTGACTTTTTCTTCTAGTGAGCCCGTTAGTGTAGTATATGGCGCCTAATTAAAGTAGGCCTTTTGGGCCCATGCCAGTCATTTATTTCCCTGTCGATACCACCAATGCACAGCATGATGGTAAAAGACTGTTAGAAAGGTGACCATTTGCCCTGTTTATCCCCAATTTTTTGCTGAATGATACTGGTGGTAACTAACTGACTGTACCCTGGCCTCTGCTATCCAGGCCCAGGGCTGGTGCTATGTGTAAAAGAGTACAAGTAATAGGGTACACAATTGGCAATGACAGGCCCTATAAGTCTCCAGTTGATATTAGGGTCAGGGGTTGCAATCTACCTATAAGTCGCTAGTTTATAATGGGGTATGGAAGATTAGAGATCCAGAAAACGTCCTGCACTTGCTTGTTTGGGCTGCTGTGGGCCTTCTGTCATTTTAATGACAGCCTGGCCTGTGCAAACTCGACGTGCGGTGGTATGGGTGCTAAAAGTGACAATCTGCCTTATGGTTACATATTTGGTACTCCTAGGGTCTCCCCTAAGTGTCCCAGGGGTGGGGGGCCTTATAACTAAATTCAGGGGCCTTATAAAAGATGTTTTATATGCCTTGGTGAGAGAAAAACTGCCTTTATCATTTCCCCTCATTGTAGACACTTAGCTCCATAGGCTAACATTGCAATATTTTATTTAGTCATAAATATTGGTAGGAAAGGAGTGAAATATCATTCAAGGGCATAAAAGATTGGTGTTCATAAATGCAACAACTTGCCACTGTTGAATTTATCATCACTAGTACAGAAGAGAAGTTATAGAACTTTCTCTTGTGTAAGCCACAATTCAGCTTTCTAGTAGTGTCTGCTGATTGGTCAGCCTTAACAAGCTTAGCCAGGCTGCTTTGATTAGGTGATAAGTGGCCTGGCAGGAGCAGAGGTTATATGATGGAAAGAGCTCTGTACCTGGGAAGGATGGATCCTGCAGAGGGGGCTGGCAAATGAAACTGAGTTCAAAGGGAGAGCAGATCAATAAGGCATGCCTGGTGTACCTACCCCCACATCCAGTACCCCAGCCAAATGGCAGGTTTAGAACAGGAATTTGCAGAGGTCAAGGGGAGGAGAGCTAACGGAAATTACTCAAACAGTGTGTCAGTTTATGAAGGTCTTACTCCTGAGGAGAGAAAGCATTTTAGTTTGGAAGAGCAGTGCTTTGTGGGATTATGAGTTGCCACACTATGAAGGAAGTTGTCATGCTATGGGATGACAGCCAGTATCTCATTAGACAAAAATGCCCCCTGTTTGTCACCACAGGATAAATATCTGAGAGCTGCATAGTCTTTCAGATCTGCTGTCTGAAACTAAAGGAAAAGAAGGACTGCCCTGCTGGAATCTAGATTTGCACCAAAAGGCTTGCACTCTGAATGACTGAACCTGCTGCACAATCTTGTACTTCAGTCCTGGTGACTGTGCCTTGCTATAAGCAGGATTAAGGAGTGGACTACAGTAAACTACAGGTTAACAGAGCCCACCTGCATCGTCTCCGCCAACATCCCCATCCTGGAGTGTGTTCAGTGGATGTTTTAGAACTGTGCCAGGTGCATTGTGGAAATGATGGTCCAGACATCCCAGATACCATCTAGGAGATTCCCGACATTAAGATTTGTAATTTTGACACTTGGGACCTACACATATACCTTCAGGAAGCACCTTGTGAAGATTGGAGAACTTTGGTGAACTTTTAGGAAAAAGTTCCAGAAGGTGACCGACTCAACTGCGATGGTCCAGCCAACTACCTTCAACCACGACTCAGCCATGATTTCAGGTGCGTCCTGTCGAAACCTTCGAAGCACCGGACATCTAGGATTTGACCGGGGCCTTGCGAAAAATGTCAAGCCGGCGATCCATCTCCAAATACAGCCCGCTGTGAAGGGTTGAGGGACGTCGAAAGAAAAAGCTCCAGAAAAGTTTCTAAGTGTGAAGTTAAAATTTTAACCAGGGCCTCCCGCTTAGTGTATCTGACCAGGTATCCATTGCGGTCAGACTCAAAATTTGACTTTGTCCCGGTCAAGCGTGACCAGATGTCCCAGAGAGGTGCTATATGGTTTTAAGCCCTAGAAACTATATTTCATATTAGATAGGCCTGAATGCTCATTGTCAACTTCGAAGGGAAGAGCAAGGGGCTAATTTACTGAGATCTTTACTGGACCTAAAGTGTCTTAGTGGCCTTATGACTAGTCGTAGTGTGCATACTTACCCCTACCAGTAACTCACTTTCCAACAGACATGAAAAACCAATGTCTCCCATTCCATGGAGGATACCATTTATTGCATCAGGGACATTGTTTTTTTTTTCTTTGGTAAGCAAAATAAAATACAGACCAGTCGCTGAAACTGCTCCTGCCATTTAACCCCGTGGCCGCGGCGGTACTACCGCTGCGGCTCTGAGGGGGAAGGGGGGTCGCACGGCGCCACCATGCTTGTGACGGAACCACTCCATCACAAGCCACGGGCGCGCTGTTCTTATGACGGAGTGGTTCCGTCACGGCTCCGCCCACTCACTAATTCACCCGCACAGGCAGGGTATCAGTGCCGCGTGGGCGGAGCGGCTGCTGCATGCCGAAACCACTCCGTCATGAGCACAGTGCGCCCGTGGCTCGTGATGGAGTGGTTCCATCACTAGCACGGAAGGAGGTAAGGGGAAACAGTTATGGTTAAAACAAATGCTAGCTGAGTTTGTTTCTTTAAATATGTCAGGTCTGTCAAAGCTGGCCCCTTACTACCACACCAACATAGCGGCTAACTTGGCATGTTCTAACTGACCTCTTAACTCTCTTCACAAAGGTGAA
The DNA here is from genome assembly GCF_964261635.1 of Lissotriton helveticus. Classification (NCBI taxonomy): domain Eukaryota; kingdom Metazoa; phylum Chordata; class Amphibia; order Caudata; family Salamandridae; genus Lissotriton; species Lissotriton helveticus. The sequence continues at coordinate 548,288,756 of NC_136057.1, forward strand.
ATTGGAAGAAGTATAAAGGGTGTTATGGTAGGGCAAATACGGACATCTTATGTCATCACAGACATTCCTGGTTGAATCACTTTTGGCTCATTCACAGACTCAAACGTCTTGCTCAGGGTCAACAGAAAGGAAAGAAAAAAAAGAAGTTCCAAACTGCAGAAATTTAACAGGGCTCTTACATCCATGTTTAGTTCTTGTTGCTATTATCGTCTTCATGAACGGTGGCAAGAGCAGTGCATTACAGGGCAAACAAAGGTTGACAGACACCGCATCTGGCCAAATTGACATGAGACATAATCACCCCACTATTCATATTGATTAGGAGGCCGCAAATTTGAATAATTGGGATAATGAAATTCAAAGAAGAGAGAGAAGTTCACAAGATTAAGATACAAGGTCCAATTCTTAATCTCTACACGTGGTTGTCATGTCATTTTTAATTACAGCGAACAAGTCTAAGACTTTGATTACAAGTGACCTGTAAGTCTAGACTTGGCCAGTAACAGAATTCACTGCTTGATCTGGGGAATAGGGTTTGTGTGTTTCATTCACCCTCTCATTCCATTTTACCAACACACATTGTACTTATAGCTTTTTCTGAAACACGCTTGGGAAAATGCATTGAATGAATGAAAAATATGCAGAAATAGGTGCACAAATAGTGATTCCTGCTAATTATGCAGTGATCTGCTGCTCCTTGGTAATGATTCTGCTTTATAAAAACTGTTATCAACCCTTTGTTATGAGTCCCCTATCGGCCAGTTCCAGCCACATATCTGCCCCTTCAACCAAAGTTGTGAAGCAACCAGATCTTCTAACCAATCCGCTGCTGCCATAGTTGCTAAGATGTTCTTGTTAATATACTAATAGCAGCGATTTGCAACATCATCCTCTGGTATTCTACCATTCAGCAACAGTTTCCACTTATTCCTGTAGTGTTTCCTTTCACATTATATGCCAGCAGTCTTCTAGTTCCCCTGCAATACTTCAACTGGTCAATAGTCCTCTTTGTAGTAAGTCATTTGTCATTAGTCAGATGTCTTAAGTTAGAGATGAATCCCTGTCAGCCAAGAACCTTCACACCAATGGCAACCGTTGGCTAGTGGACGTTATTAGCTAGCTGTTCTTTAAATCAGCCCTAATCTCTCAGACAAAAATCAGACAGGAGTACTTATTATCTAATAGCCCTGCATACTAGTCACTAATCATCCAATGATCCTGTTACAAACAGTAGTCCCTATTGCCTCACTTACCAGTGACTCACCAACACCAGCAAGAGTGATATCTTCGTCTGAGGGTGTCTGGCCTTGCTGATCCTACCCTGAATGTTGCAATGCCGGTACTCTTAAAAGTTACTTCTACTTCTCAATTTCATCAACACTATTTGGAACCGTATACTAAGTGAAAGCTAGACAAAGCTTGTGGACTGATTCAGAACTACAAATGAGTATTAACACTGTTCCCCATATGTGATAAAGTCAGTCAGCAATTCCATCAAGGCCTGCGTACATCAACATACACCTACACCCTTCGCAGTACTACAAGAGCCGGGGTTTACATTCAATCTCATCAAAAGACTTCAAAGTCTATAAATGTTGCGAATGTGTAGACTGCAACAGTCTCTCCAGTCCCCATGTGGAACAATGAAAATCCAGCGGCTGTTACACTTAGGAGAGATAAAACGGTCCCCATTGTTTACATCTGTCCACTGAGCTGGCAAGCACATATGCCTAAAGATTCACATATGTGTAGGCTACAATTTGTATAGAGTATGAACTGGAAAACAAGTCATCCTCATGGCGGTGTATCTCTTCATGAATAAGGGAGACCCTTCTTTTGGAAAAGAAACCCCATAATCCTTTCTTTGCTCTAAAAATCTGCAAATGGGAATGGGCAAGTAGATACAAGAGCATCTTTGAATGTTCTTGCACACATGTCATTTAATTTCACTTTTGTGAATCAAATCTGTTTGCACATTTCTGTAAATTCTGAAAATTAATTTGTGTGATGCTTGAACTTGGTTTTATGAATAGTGCCAATAAAATACCCGAAAGGGGCACGTGTGAGTTGTGGCACTTAATTGCTATTCTCTCTTTTCTCAATTATGTTTTTTGTGCTATTGTTGTATTTTAAACAATATAATTCAAATCATAAAAACGACTGGCTACAAATCTGGTCTATCCAGCTGACTGAATGAGTAGTAGCAAGGCTCACTCACTATTCCTTTACATTAAAAATTGAAACGCACCAATGAAATATAAATTCCTGCCTTATAAATTTAAATAGAAGTGCTTTACATATCACTGCAAAGTTTACTATATATTTTATTTTACTGTAAATCAATGAAGCTCTAAACTTACAAACAATTCCTCTCACCGTGTCTGTTACGAACTACTCATATATGACACAATACATTTAGCATTATGCTTACATTTTGTTTTACTATAAATGGGGACCCTATACGACTGAATTAAAGCTAACCTACGCCCTTCTAATCTTCCCTTTGCTCTACGGAACATTCAAGACCCTTTGTTTTTTTAGAAGAACCTGAAAACGAATCTCTTTGTTTAATATTATTTTTTAATTACCACCCCTCTTGGTTTCACGCTGGGACACTCCTCTGAGTATCTGTGCGCGCTATAAAATAAAATAAAATAACATAACATAACATAACATAACCTAGGTGTTAGATCTGGGGGTCTCTAGTTGGCAGAGGTAGGTACCACTGTCCAAATAGGGACCCTTGCTTCTAGTCAGGGCAAGGAGATAACCCTCTGCGATAACCTCCGCTCACCCTCTAGGTAGCTTGGCGCGAGCAGTCTAGGCTAACCAGAGGCAATGCGTAAAGTATTTGTACCAACACTCACAGTAACACAGTGAAAACCCCACAAACTGACTCCACAACAGTTTAGAAAAATAAAGGTATTTTTAATCTAAACTACACAAGACCAAAACAACAAAAATCCAACATACACAGTTCAAGAATATGGTTTCAAAAAGAGTTCTTAAGGTTGCGTTAAAATTCTTCAAGTTGCGGTAAAATAAACCACAGATGCGTGAAAAGTTCACAGTTGCGTCACGTTTACTCACAGTACCTTTAGTTGCAACAAAGTTCCAAAAGCAGAAGCTGGTGCGGTGGAAAACAAGCGATGCGTTGCTCCTGAGACCCTGGGGAGGCGTTTGCGACAGCCCCGCTGCAGCAGCGGGCGTGTTGCGACGAATCCGGTCTGTATGGGGAGGAAGGCCACTTGTATGGATTCCGGTGCGTAGGTTCCGTAGGAAGTCTGTTCTCGCAAAGGGACGATGCGACGATCTCGTAGGTGCTGCGACGATCTCCGGGGCGACGATGCGCGGTCCAGCGGTGATCCTCTCTCTCGCAGCTCCTCGATGTGATGATTCTGCAACGATGATCGCAGCGACGTGATGCGGTCCGCAAGCAAGCGGTGCGGCGTTCTCACCCAGCGACGACAGGCTCTGCGACGATACTCGCAGCGATGTTCGATTCTCCCGCACCGGTCTGGTGCGTCCCGCAAACGAAGGATGCGACGTCTCTGGCAGCGGCGTCAGGCGCTGCGACGATCTCGACCTCCGTAGCGGCGGGAAACTTCTCGCACTGTCGGGGATGCGCTCCGCAAGCGAGCGATGCGACACATTTCAGTTTCAAAAGTCACTCAAGCTTAGTTTCAAGCTTCCCAGCACAGGTCCAACCTCCAGAGGCCCCACAACTGGATCAAGCACTCTAGGAGGGACAGAACTCTCTCAGCAGAGTTCAGGGAAGCTGGGGGTGAAGTCCTTTTGTTCCTGGGACTTCAAAACAGGGAGCCAGCTCTTCTCAGGCCCTTGGAGATTCCTTCAAGACAGGGGACACAGCACACAGCAAAGTCCTTCCCCTCTCCTTGGCAGCAAAGCAACAGCAGGTCAGTCCAGCAGAGCAACAGCAGGACAATCTTCCTTCTTCAGAGTCAGCTTTCTCCTTGGCAGAGGTTCCTTCTTGATTTCCAGGATGATCTAATTTTCTGTTGTCAGGGGTCCTGTACTTATACCCCTAAAGTCTTTGTTCTCTTGGTGCATGTGGGCCCTGAGCCCGGTCTGAACCAGTTCTGGGTGGTTCCTGAGTACTTTGTTTTGCTGGCTGCTTCTTTCCTTTCAGAGTGAGGGGCAGGGTCCTCAGCCGCCCAGCAGGGGGGTGGAGCCCGCATTGTGGAAGGCAGGCACAGCCCTATTCAGCCCAGGTGCTAACTCCTCCCACCACTCCAGTTGCAAATGCAGTCATTCAGCCTAGTGCTGACTCATCCAGCCTCCTGGGGAATTCCCCAGCCCCTGTCACTCTCAAACCAGACAGTCAATACACAAACAGGCCCAGGCACACAGAAGGGTCAGACAAGAGAACAGCAACTTTCTAAAAGTGCTGTTCTCAAACACAGGATTTAAAAACAACCTTTCCTAAAAGCTGTGTTATTAAATTCTGAGTTCAGGGATACTAGATACTTATGTCCTATCTTGTTCCTATGGGAAGAAATGCTGTTAACCACTGTAGCCAGCATCCCCCATGTTAATCTATGGAGCAAGATAGCCTTACAATAGTGAAAAACGAAAATGGCTGTAATTCACTACCAGAACATGTTACCTGCACCAGTACATGCTCTACCTTTCACATACACTGCACCCTTCCCAGGGGGGTACCTTGGGCCTTCCATAGGGATGACTGATGTGTACAAAAAGGGAAGGGTTAGGCCTGGTCAGGAAAGGGAGGAAGAAGCAAAAAGTTTGAGGATGACCCTGCAAGAAGGGCCAGTTCCAACACTAGGCCATTCTAATATTAAAAGAATCACCAATGATCATTTGCAACCAATTCAAAATAATTAATGACAATATCCAAATGCAAATCAAATGAATCCAATTGAACTTTTTTTACTATGGTGTTTGACGTTTTTGACCCACAAACTGACTTTAATATTACAATTACCATCCCGCTAGTTCACACAGTTTTCTGCACCTAGATTTTCATGTTAGAAATTAGATTTTTGAGTCCCTTTGACCTGTTTCGAGTAAAAAAATATTGCCCGCAACCATCCATTTTTAAAGTCATAATGAAAAGAGATTCAAGTTGGAATGGGAAAAAAGCGCCAGCACGCCCTCCTGCAGAAATATTGGCAGTTCGCGTGGATTAGCTATGGAGATCGTCGACGTGACAAAATCAGAAATGTCACCATAGTATGGTGGAGCCGATAATCACAAAATACTTCATCAATGGAAGTATACAAATATTTCCATAGCGTATTTTCTTAATATGAATATGTGTCAAAATAATTTGTATTAGAAGCCCTTTAAATGAATCCTTCTCAATTTACACGTTAGGACGTTGAACAGCAGCGTCTGTTTTTTAAATTCCTTCTTCTATTAAATACCCTCTAATCTACGAATCTAGTGACGTTCTTATGATTGCGGCTAGGACAGCCCCCAGGGTGTGGGCCCATCCCTTCAGGGGGGCTCAAAACCTTCAGGGGGGTCGTCATACAGCCAAAGGGCAATGAATACATGTGAGCCATGGGGCACTGAGGGGTCCCTCATCATATTCAAGTGAGGGGCTGGGTTGGCGTTATTTTGCATTGCGCCCCTGACACGCTCCATTGAAAAGCTTCTTATGACAGCTGAGCAGATTGCAGCACCCAGCACAATATCCATTCCAATACAGCATCCTAGGGTAAGTTCCATGCACCGGCTAACTTTGGGGTACATAGGAAGAAAACATATTTACTAAGTGTGCTCGGATTTAATACAATTACACAAATGTTTAGAACTTTCTTATCTCCTCAAGAAAAGGAGGTGAAATGTGGCAGGTTATTGTATTAAAACACTAGTGTTCTGAGCCATCAAGGCAAAATATTAAATTGCAATTGGAAGCGCATGGGTGGGTTCAATTGGTCATGGCCAGGCAAATGCACATAATTCGATTCTCAGTTTATTTCTACAGAAAAATACCTGTGGAACTTTTGTTCATGTGCTGGCCTTGCCCAAGCCCCCTAGAATTAATTAAAGCATTTTACAATTAGACGTGCAGTAGGCATCCATAGAACAGAGCATGTCCTGTATACTGAAGCCTCTAGTGAGATAAAGGGTGCATTTCCTCAGTGACTGAACATTGCTTACATTCTTGGAGCTATTAAACTGGGATAATTACAGAACAATCTATGTAATGTTCAATAGTCCATGCAGATGCCTGACAGTGCATGTTGTCTCTTAATTAGGAATTTAAATGCCTAATGCTTGTGTATTAACTGAAATAATTGGATAGATGTTTTACATTTTCTTCATTTCTACTGACAGTCAAGCTTGGCACTGCATGACCTTCATCTTCCCAAAACAATCAGCTTTATTTGCACATTACAGAGCATGCAATCTGGTAGCTACAATAAGTGTGGCTTTAAAAATAAATTATATTCTCTGAAGTATTCTTGTAGAATTGTATCTTGCTAAATAGCAATTTATGCGTCTGAATAATAATCACAGTGAATTCTTAAGGGTTTTAACATTCCCCATTTAAACATTTCTATTTGTTTGGGAATATCTTTCATGCAATTGTTTAACAAATTAAAGGACTTTACCAATAGCTCAGTGATTTTCGGCACTCACATTATGGTATGCAACTGTTATTTTTTCTTCTCAGCGTGCTGTTGCACAGCCGCGGCCCGTGGAGGGAGTTACGGTGGGGCAGGAAGGCGGGGCGGGGGAGGGGCAGGGCAGGGGGTGCTAAAAACCGGAATATGGATAATTGGAGGTAAGTAAACAATTTAATAAATAAAACGAATTTTGTAGCGCGCCCTGCATCGCAAAATGCGATGCAGTGCATTTTGAATTCGAGGACCCTGTGCCATGATCCGACATCTACCAAATTCTAATCTAAGATTGATGCCTGCCTGGGTCTATTAAAAGCATAATTCCCAGGTCTAAAGGATGGCAATCGACCATTGCAAGCCCTCAGAGAGTGGCTTAGTGTAAGTGCGTTCCTTTGTAGGACCTGAGGAGACCATGCCCGTGTTGGTGGGATATTGGGCTCTGGGATTGTCCAAACTGAATCCTCCTCACTTGTAATGCTTGTGGACAAGCCGTTCAAGGGCTCGAATCGGCAGTTAAAATCCCCGCCTAAGAAGACCCAACAGTTCTCCGGTATAGTTGAGAGAAATGAGGTTAGGCAATCAAGCGTGTGGGGGGATTGCCCATAGCATACTGGCCGAGAATAGACATTTATAAGAGCAATCCTTATAGAGTTAGGGAAGGAGAGGAGAACACACGGAATATCAGGGGAAGAGGTCTCTAACTGTTTGGCCTTGCACCCCAGGTGGACTCCAACCCAGGTGCCCCGCCCCCGGCCGGGTCTCCCCTGGACTGCTGGTGTACAGTATGACGCATAGCCCACTCTGAGTGTGTCTGCCCTTGACCATGTTTCCTGGAACATGAGTAGATCATGTTGGTCTCTGAGTGCCCCCCAGTCTGGGAGATCCAGTTTTGTGTTAAGACTAGCTATGTTCCATGATAGGATCCTCATACTTGGTGGTCCTCCTATATTGGCCAAAGGATCCTGGGGGGTGGCCGGGCACATGTCTGTGGGCCCTACCCCTCCCCAGGGCTGCACTCAGTGACCCAGTTGATTTTGCTAGATGGAATGGGGGAAGGATCTGAAAAACCTCCCGCATGAATCTGCTCCTTGTCTCTTTTTTGCTTTCCTTATCCATCCTTTTGTACTGGGCCACCCTGATGCAGGTGTTCCATTCTAATCTCGGGTTTATCACTGGGCCATTTGTGGGAGGGACAAATGGGCTTTAGTCAATCTACCTAATATAGAGGGCTAAATCTGTTGGCTAAGGGGAGATTGTATATCAGTGGTCTTGGACGGCCCCCGCTTATATGTGGCATGGGGCCGCCCTGATCACTCATTCCCCAACCAGTGGCCATGTTCCCCACATTATGTGGCATTTGTCTGGGAGGTAGAAGTATCCCAGAGTCAGAGAAGAGATGCACTCAGCCTCCCTAGGGTGACCCCAATCCATAATGATTGGACAGCCCGGGTGTCCCTAAAGTAGATTACTATACAGTCCCCGGCTATGTCCTTTCGCTTCCATCCCAGCCAGCTTACCCTTCGTGTGAATATGATTTTGTTTAGATCTTGGAAGGGAAGGTGCCTATATTTGGTTAACCAATGGATACATTTGTTTTTGAGTTTGGAGTGCGACTCCCCTGAGCCCCTTTCCAGCTCGGGTACTCCAGCTAACACAATGACATAGGAAATGGAGGCTGGGGGCAAGTTAATACAGGGTAGTGTGGACTGAGTTTCCCTAGATGTTATGCATGGTGGAGTCCTCTTACAGGCCTCTTAGTTATTGCCAGGTAGTTGTAAGTCAAGAGGGCCTGATGTGTTCAGTGTTAACCTATTTACAGGTTGAGGGGGGGACAATGGGAAGGCCTCTGTTTGGGGTTGGCTGGGTCCCTGCTCTGTGGGGTGGGGGCTCTGGGAGTGGGAGCTACTTTTCCATGCGTGGATGTGTTGAGCCCTACAGGTACAGACGATATGTCTGGAGCAGTTATAGCTACCTTATTTGGGTGCGGGCCAGCTTTGTAACAAGAGATTTGATAGACTCGATTATTTTGTGATTAGAATCAGCTTTGTCCACCCAGTGGTTTACCAATGATGATAATTCAACAATATATACTGTTATAGCATCTAGTACACCTTTTACAACTGAACTAAAGTGTGCTTTAAGGTCCAACACCATATAGATACCCACAAAGGTTGCTCTTGGGTCGTGCGTGGCTGGTCACCTGTTTCTTGTTCCCTCAGAGGTCTATATGATAACGTGTCAGATGCTTGTTTGTTCTGCTTTGCTACCTTGGCTGTAGTGGATTTCTGTTTCCCCCTTTCTTCTTTCCTCCACCTCCCAAAGAAGTCTTGGGAGCATGGCACGCTCCTGTCTGGGCTCATGTCCTTAGAGGCTCTGGGTCTGGGGTTGTGGTGGGTGTTTGAGATGGAGGCAAAGTCCCAGAATAAGATGGAGTGGGGCTTGGGGCTAAAAACCGTTTTAATGAGAGGCATCTCTCTGTGCACTCGATTTCAGTAGAGGCGGCACCTATTGCCCGCTGGAGCATTTTATCGATTGCAATTGGTTGTGCAATTGGAAGTGCAGATGCAGCTTTCTGCGGGGTGGTGGATCCTTTCGCTGGGGGGGGTATTTACCCATAGCTACTTGTGAAGTGGGCCTCAACAATGCATACGTTTCTTAATAGCTTTTGGGGAGAAGACAATAAGGGTTTGCTTGTGAGTGCACTAACCTTAAGTTTATTTGCTGGTTTCTTGCTGACCCTCAGACCGTCATCCATGTACGAAACCAAGGGGGGTGGCCCAGCCCAGTCTCATCCGGGCATGCATGGGCCCGCCCTTGGCCCTCCCACCGCGGGTAGCGCTGGGGGTTGTAGGTGCTTGGTCCCCGGTGTCAATACTGGCATCCCGCAATGCAGGAGTGCAGCTGCCCTTTTGTGCGCCTCCTGGCACGAGAACAGGTCGTGGGTGGCACTCCTGCAGCGGGTAGTGCTGGGAGTGTAGGCGCCCGGTGCCCGGTGTCTATACTGGCATCCCGCGCTGCAGAAGTGTACTGGCATCCCTCGCTGCGGGAGTGCAGCAGCCATTTTGTGCACCTCCAGTTGCGAGAGCACGACGTGGGCCCTCCTGCCACGGGTAGTGCTGGGGGTTGTAGGCGCTCAGTTCTCGGTGTCAATACTGGCGTCCCACACTGTGGAGGGCAGCGGCCCTTTTGTGCACCTCCTGGCGCGGGAACAGGTTGTGGGCAGCCCTCCTGCCACGGGTAGAGCTCGGGTAGGCGCTCGATCCCCGCTGCAAATACTGGTGGATATCTCTCTTTCAAGCAAAATACTTTGCACTAATCCAGGATAATATCATCAGTAATATTTAAAAAAGCATTTGTAGGGACAGCTGGTAATCTCATGGCCTTTCCTATGAGAATCTCATGCAGGGACAGACCCGTCTTTCTGTCTGGAGCCCATTAACACCAAAGGTAGTGCTTCCGGCCATTTCAAAGAATCCCAAACATTTGCTAATTTGATAGTTCTGTTCACCTGTTCAACTATTCTGGAAGCGTCAGGTCTGTGACTGCAGCGCAGTCTTTGCTCAGTTTGCAATGCAGTGCAGTCATTTTCAGAATTTAGTTCTTCTGTCATTTTTCCAAGTTGGGTAGGCTTCCACTCATCTTGAATAAAAGGACCTAAGACCGCTATAAACTGGCATTTCGATAAAGTCTATCTGCAACCTGTTGAAAGGACCACCTGATCTCCATATGTGTGTCAGTGTAACGTGTGTTATCTTTTCTGCATTCATTTCTGACATATGACACAGCTATGACAAAGTTCTTCAGCCAACATAAACCAACTTTGCTTGAAAAGCCAATCCATGCAATCCATTCCAGTGTGTATGTCATTGAAAACCGCACGCTATCAGACAACACTGGTCCCCTATCAACAGATACCCAAATGTTGTTTGCGTCTTTCTCACAACTTGCCTGTATCCACCTGTTCTGTTCTGCACCATGAACATTGTTCTCGACTCATTTTAGTTTGTCCCAGGTGTCCGTGACTTTCATCAACATGGTGAATGAATTCTCATCTTCAGACTAGCATGTGAAATTTCCATTAAATGTGCAGGCCAATAAAGCACAATACTATGTCACTGAATCTACATATCTATTACCCATAGCAAAGTACATGTTACCATTTCGATGAGCTGCACATTCAACAACTGTTATTTTTCCTAGCATTCTAAAACTTCCAACAGAGTTTTGACATGATTTCTATTCTGAATTGGGGTCCCTGAAGAGGCCAAGAAGCCCATTCGCAACCAATCAATTCAACAACTTGTGCTGTGGTCACTCTTTGAAGCCAGGGAGCTTTGATAATATAATATAATACAATTTATTATGCACACTGAATGTGCTGCTAATATCATAACATTCTTACCTCTTAGACATAAGCCATCTACAAAAAGTACATGGTGCAGCTCAATTCGGGGTTTATCCTTAATATCGGATCTTGCTTTGTTGTATATATCCTTGACATCTAGACAATCGCACTCACTTTCATCACAACCAACATCATTTATAGGAAGCAAAATTGTAGGGTTAAGCACACTGCACCTTTTGAGAACTACAATATAAGAAGACAAAATTGTCTGTTCATATTTTGTCAAGTGATGATGTGTAAAGTAGTGCGTTTTTGTTCTCATCAACAATAGCTCCACAGAGTACAGGACCATAACAGTCAAAGGGAATTCCATCACTATGTTCTCACTCTTTTCTTAACTAGGGCTCACTGTGGCTACTGCTTTTAGGCAACCAAGAAGGTCTGTGGCCATTGGGTCAAGTGCTATTGAAAAATATGCCACTGGTTTTCGGGCATTTCCATGCATTTGTGTCAACACTGAGAGAGCGTACCCATCACTCTCACTGAAAAAAAAGTAAATTATTTTGAATAATCAGGAATTCCTAGTGCAAGGGTGCAAAACAATTTGGGCCATATTATCAAGAAAGGGCGATACATTATCGCCGCTTTTATTGGCAGGAAACTGCCTCTAAAGAGGCGATATTGGGCTTGATAATATGCCCTTGTGAATTTCCATAGAAGCCCAGGTTAACACCAGAACCTGGGCTTCTATGGGAATTCACAAGGGCATATTACCAAGCCCATTATCGCCGCTTTAACGGCAGTTTCCTGCTGATAAAAGCAGCGATAATGTATCGCCCTTTCTTGATAATATGGTCCTTTGTCTTTTAATTCTAGGAAGGTTTCTGTGCAGGTGTTGTCCTGTGGAATCAGATCTGGCACGTCCCTATGTGTCAACCTCAGTAAAGGTTTTGCCTTTAATGAAAAGTTTGGTATCCGCTGCCTGCAGTGGTCAACCATTCCTAAAAACACCCTGACTTCCTTTTGAGTTTGCTGTTGATTCATCTGGAAGAGGACTTCCACTCTCTCTTGTGGCACCTTTGTAATTCCTTTCACAATAATGTGTCCCAGATATTGTACTTCTTCTTGACAGTACTGCAGTTTTCCTGGAGACACTTTGTGTCTATTTTCAGCCAGGTGATTTAATATTGGAGTGGTGTCTTGTTCACAAGCTTCTCGCGTTCCTGATGCCACAAGCAAATCATCAATGTGTTGACTTGCTGGGCATGTGTAGCGTCTATAGATTTATTTTCAGGATCTGGTTAAAGATAGATGGACTCTGTATACCCTTGTGGGACACAACACCATGCTAATGCCTTCTACTGAAACACAAAGGAAAATAAGTGTTTGCTCTGTTCCTGCAACAGCACTGAGAAGAAAGCTTGACACAAGCCAATAACTGAACACCATTCTGCAGTACGTGGGATCTGATAGAATATGGGGGCTATATTGCATACCATAGGACAACATGGAACAATGATTTCATTATTTTCCTGAAATCCTGCACTATTGTATATTTCCCATTGAGTTTCTGTAAACCCATAATTGGAGAGTTACATGGACTTCCAATTCATTCCCTCAGTATTCCTTTTTCCAGCATGTCCTCTATGACTGCCGTTATTTCTGCAATGACTTCTAATGTTAAATGGTAAGGGGGTGTTCTTGGAAATACTGCATTTGGCTTTACCATAATTTGGTCTGGTTCTTCACCATTTATGATTGCAATAACGTCCCTGCGCAATCCCAAACTTGAGCATTCACTGTCTCTTTCAAATCATCTGGCAATTCTTCTTAAAACAAGGGAAATATTCCTATCTCATTTTTCTTTCTAATCAATTTGAAGTCTAGGTCCTCATCATGGGTCTGGAAAGTAACACCATGAGGCGTGCAGTAAACGGTGCAATTTAACATACACAGAACATCTCTCCATAACATGTTTACAGGGCTAGAATCATAAAAACAAAGTGATGTTTGAGCCTATTCTTACTGGGACTTTTTCTGAAATGGGATTTCTGAATTATTTATTTGTAACTCCTACAACTTGGATTATATTTCCAGAGAGGTATATCTGGAACTTCCACTGTTCTCACTGTGGATCTGGTAGCGCCAGTATCAATAAAAAATGTGGCCACCTACTTCAGTATCCACATGTGGGCCACTTTGATCTACCTCCAAGACTGCACCAAGTATGCAATCTTCTTCCTCTCTCAAGCACCTTTATTGTGAGTTATCAGAACCTGACCCATCAACGTTGAAAAAGGGTACGCTGTAAAGCATCTAAGGTTGGATTTTGGAATTGTGCCATAAAATTATGAAAGGAGTATGTCTTCATTTTTGTCAACTGGGTTAAATCCAATTGACGGTTTCCCATACTTTAGGAGTTCATTTGGACTGGGAGGGGGCAAGGCGGCGGTCATCATTGAAGTCTGATCTTGCACAGACATTGGAATCTGTTGTGTTGGCACATTTTGCATTTGCATTCCTTTTGGCATTTGTACATTTCCACCATTTTTATTAGGATTATTCTCTCATCTAATGTCCAATTTTGTGACAGACGTGGCATGCTGTTATCTTTATCATTGCAGAAATATCTGTTCCAGAACCTGTACCCACAGGAACACCTTCTCCTTTACCTTGAGACATGTTAAACCCTCCTTGATTTCCCTGAAGACCAACCTGTGGAACACCAACACCTTTCATGTTTCCTTCAAGTCCTGCAAAAGAAAGATTCTGAAAACCTTTCTGAGCCGACTTCTATTGTGTCAACATAAACTTCTCTTTAATCTTTTTCTGCTTCATGTCTAACTCATCGCTTTAATACTTGGCCTACCTCAAAATATAATTGAGCAACTTGTTCAGCCAATAGGTCACTCTTTGGGTTGTGTGAGTACAGATCTCTGGCTTCAATCCTAAAACAAATTGTGACACACAAATCCCCATGTCCTTTTCCTCAGGATACAAATCTGAAAAGTAACATCCCTAGGTAATACTAGGCCAAGTTGATTATATGGACCTATCCAGAACACATTGACACTAGCATAGACTCAGTGTACAGCAAATTCAAAGTAAAAACGTCATTTTATTGATTCAATTTCATGTGAAAAGGTAATTATGCCAAATATATACCTCGCTACACAAAGGACAATGCAACATACTGTACTCAATGGAATAACATTTAGGTGTACAATAAACAAACAAATATAAAATACAAATTAGTGTGTAATTTGTAAAAAGATTTTAATAACTCAATACACAAACAAACACATATAAAAGATTTCACAAATAACATAGTGGCTGAATAATAAGGTTTCTTATTTTCTCTATCTGCGTTTCTACGTGCTGAGCGCCTTCTTCATGAAAGCCACAATGACTCCTAGACAGGCAATAAAAAACACTGAATATAGATACATAAATGTACACTGAGTCTTGGATCTAAACATCTAAATTGATACTATAAAACATATATACCTATATATAACTCCGTGTCTGAGATAAAACGTGAAGGAAGTTGATCCCAAAGGAAAGAATAAAAGGAGAAGAAAAAGAGAATTTTTTTTCCTTAACTTTACTTTTGGTGCCTATATGTTTTGTAGTGTAAAGACAGACCAAAACACAGCAAAGAGATAAAATATATATCCTTAAGAATGAACAGAGAAGGAGAAAGTATTGCATGCAATGCCCACACCATATGTGATAATCAGAAGAGAAAAGGGTAAAAATGAGAGTGGACCCAAAACAATAAATATGCAACTTATCCAAGTGTAAATGGTAGAGACCCAATGGATGTAAGGAGCCGATGATATTAAGATTAAATACATAATTTCTAAAGGAAGACAACGGCAATAACAGATAAGGAACATAATATTACAGAAATAATAATTGGGTATGGGCCCGATCAGGGTGGTAATAGTCAATGATCATCCTACCTACACTAGGGTTAAATGGCCCAAACTCCCAAGGTGCCGGATTTGAAATTGATAAAACTAGAATTAAACGATATTTCTACAACTAATGAAAAAAGACATAACATTAATATATAAAGTAAGACAGGCTAAGAATTACTGAGGTGGACTCAACATCTGATGAGAAGATCACCTTATAGTTGCTAAATCGTTGAATCAGCAGTACAAATTCTGTCTGGCACTTGAACCCAAGTAGCCAGAGCATAATAGGTCCACAAAGCGTAAATAGCTTTACTGATCCTCAGAGCGAAACTACAATTACATTGCAACGGGTACTCATTATAATTATGCTAGATCGAGGGATTTGAACTTACAGCAAATTATATGGCAAATATTTACCTTCAGTTTTAAAAACCGTCAGGAATAGATGTGTAATTGTCCAGCCTGAACGATCTGTAGGTGCCTCTAGGCATTATGATACACTATACGCTGCAAGAATGGCACATATGAAAGATATTTATAGACTAGGGTACATCTGACCTAGTGTTATGAATGAGCCTCTCTTGTGATCGGGTACTAGATGATGACCATCAACCATCCAAATGGAGGAGTACCACCATAAGACCTGTTGAGGTCTCACTTAAGTGGAAGAAGAGAAAATAAAGGGAATTGTCCTTTTCTAAGAAGACCCCTGACTCACCAACCTGGTTGGTGACATGCTTTATCATCAGGGTCCCAGCCGAACAGCCGAGTGCCGTCCGCGGGTGCTGCGACACCTGACTACAGTGGAGCGTGTTTTTTTTATGTGGAATTGTGAGTGAAAAAAAGTGAGTTAAAAATTGTCCTGGTATAATTCAGTTGAAAAAGACTTTATTCTAGAGCTACTGGACAATATATATATTAAAAACGTTTATCAGATACATGCATGGATATTATTGATCTATTGTTATCTATAAATAGTGAAAAAAGTGCAAAGTGACGGTCTATATGTTTCAAACTGTAACAGGAAATTAGCAAGTTTTCGTCATGACCAGAATGTGCGTGACCTGGGCGGTGTACACATGCTAAGGTGTACCCTGCCCTCGATCACCAGATACCAACTGTATACTCACAGTTGGCGCCCTTTCATCCAGTGTGAGAAAGAGAGAAAAAACCTGAAACGATAAAAATACAATGACAAGCAACCCAAATACATGCCTGTAACGTTGTGTCAGGACGATCAAGTGCTCCTTGCTCTCCCAGTGTGGTATCATGCCTCAAAAAAGCGAAATACCAGGTGTCTGGCTCCTTAGATGCGAGGCCTTGACAGTGTTTCATCATGGGCATATTGATTCGTGACAAACTCAGTCACTCAGGGAATGCCATCCACTCATTGGTAGTTGACGGTGGAAAATAGTGCACAACCAGCAGTGGATAGCAATCGTATCCAGTTACAGACATGGTGTCAATTCATTACCGTGTGTTTTGTTTATTACACCACTTTCATACCTTGCGAAGTCGGTGACTACGCTCTCAAGACATAGGTGAGGGCATCAGGAGTCATGCTAGCATGCCAGTCAACAGAACGTAACAAAGACAAACAAAGAAACAGGGCAAAAAAAATTAAACTTACTAGGATTTCCAGATTAGTGTGCCTCATGGGAGTCGGGATCGTATCGCTAACCCTATTGGCACAATCTAGACATTAAAGAGTGCAGTAAGTATCACATCAAGGGAGACTCATGGGTAATGGAGAATTAGTGTTGGGTACATGATTGAAACGGAACCCACCTGTATCAAAAGTGTTGAGCCCACACGCAAGACAGTATATCAAAAAGGGAGACTCATAGATAATGGAAAATTGGTGTTGAATCTATAATTCTAATGGAGTCCAACCGTATCATGAGTCTATGATTCTGTTAGAATCATAGACTCAACACCAATTTTCCATTATCTATGAGTCTCCCTTTTTAGGACCCATTGGATCACTGTTGACTGCAACAAATCTATATGATTACACTATGAGCCCAATAGGGATGTCTCTAGACCTTAGTATTTCAAAAGGCGCCATTGGTGAATGCAACTAGCGACCATGGATAGTGTTTTACCAACAAAAAAAAATCGGGATTAAATCGGGCCTGAGCAACAATGTAAAATAGATCATGATTAGAGTGTCATATGAGCTGGCAACACCACAATTATAGAACATCGTAGAGTAGCAAGCCAAATTTGGGGCATCACCATTCCAACAGAGAAGATCGCGTACTATGTTCCAAAGCCATGCAATCAGGTTAGAAGCAAAAGAAAAATGAAATTGTGTTCACTGACCCGAAGTAGTAATAAAGTTATATTGAAAAGTATAGTGAATCTCAATCATAGTGAAATCTCAACCACTAATGGCAGGTGCCATTCGCCAAACGAATATATTAAAAGTAAAATGATGTCTTTTAACAACGGATAGTGATGAGTGAATATGTTAGATTGGAACTTTTAGAGGATATACTACAGTTTCCAGAGATCCCCACTACTGGAAGTGTGACACGGTTTAATTGCGCAAGGCTGCACCTCACAGAAACGTGCACCAACAATCACGAGAACGCGGAAATTGCTATGCGCTCTGGTACTTTTGGAGAAAACAACTGCTAAGAAAGAGGTAAACTCCGCTTTTAAATTAACTCTGTAACATCGCTAGCATGGTTAGAGAGTTTTTGGGATAGCAGCTAATATGGTCACACTTAAAGTTGCAGGTCCGCCTCCCCCAGGACAATTAACCTGTCCCTAACGAAAGCATATTAAGACGAGCAGAGGAGAAGTGAAACCTCCGCCCAAGTGAGTAAACATTTATATGACAGCGCGCTCACACACAGTTTTAATGCAGATATGCCGATGTGAACAGATGGCTTTTGTTGATTGCAGGCGCACTCCGCAGGACAACTAACAGTCCAAGAGAGATGAGCGTCTTGATGAGACATTAATGCAAGTTCACGATTGTTGTCAACCATATTCCACAGACTTAAACTATAGAGTTCTGTTGCGATTAGTAAAAATAGGATGGGTTGTCCAATTGGAGTCTTTTCTGTTTGTCTTTTGATACAGTTGCCAACGTCGGTATTCACTAAATCAGAACAGCTAGATTAAGTGAAGGTAAGCGTTATCGAATAATAAGCTATAGTGTACAATCAGAGGCGGAATAGGGCATCTAGTGTGAATGTAAGACCATTTGTGTTTGTTTTTCAGCTGCTTGGTCCTGATGAGAACTCTACAATTGGAAAGATTTCGAAACGCTTAGACCGGTTTGTTTTTTCAGCCATAAAAGTATCAAATAAAGTCCAAACTGTTGAACATTTGTGTTATAAGATCGAGTTCTATGGCTTGTATTTGAAAAAGGTCAAAAAAGTTTCAAAAAAGAAATTCAAAGATATAGAATGAATGTGGTGTGGTGAGTGAATGTAAATACAGTATGAAGATAATATGAGAGTGGAAGAAATGGACGAATGTTGAATGTATGTTGAAGATTTTATCAAGTTCAAGTTCGGGCATTTGTATAGCGCACTACTCACCCAGAGGGTCTCAAGGCGCTAGGGGAAGGGGTTCAATATTTGTCGAATAGCCAGGTTTTAAGTTCTTTTCTGAAGGAGATGTGGTTCTGAGTAAGGCGGAGGTGGGTGGGGAGTGAGTTCCAGGTCTTGGCAGCCAGGAAGGAGAGGGATCTGCCACCCAAGGTGGATTTTCGGATGCACGGGACTGCGGCGAGGGCTTGATTGGACGATCTCAGTTGGCGGGTGGGTTTGTAGAAGGACAGGCGGGTGTTGAGGCATTTGGGTCCTAGATCGTAGAGGGCCTTGTGTGCGTGGGTGAGAAGGCGGAAAGTAATTCTTTTGTTGACGGGAAGCCAGTGGAGGTCTTTTAGGTGTCCGGTGATGTGATCTTGGCGAGGGATGTCTAATATGAGTCTCGCAGACGCGTTTTGGATGCGCTGGAGTTTTTTCTGTAATTTTGCTGTGATTCCGGCGTATAGTGTGTTACCATAATCCAGTCGACTCGTCACCAGTGCGTGGGTGACAGTCTTTCTTGTCTCGAGGGGGATCCAGCGGAAGATCTTTTTGAGAATGTGAAGTACGTTGAAGCAGGAGGACGAGACTGCGTTGACTTGTCTGGACATCGAGAGAGAGAGGAGTCTAGGATGAAGCCAAGGTTACATGCATGGTCTGTGGGTGTGGGTGCTGTGCCCAGAGTGGAAGGCCACCAGGAGTTGTCCCAAGCTGAGGGGGAGCATCCTAGGATGAGCAC
This sequence comes from Lissotriton helveticus, assembly GCF_964261635.1. Taxonomy (NCBI): domain Eukaryota; kingdom Metazoa; phylum Chordata; class Amphibia; order Caudata; family Salamandridae; genus Lissotriton; species Lissotriton helveticus. Next base: position 548,307,928 of record NC_136057.1, read on the forward strand.
CTCCGTTTTGTCTGAGTTGAGTTTTAGGCGGCTATGTTTCATCCACTCAGCTACTTCTTTCATGCCTTTGTGAAGATTGGTTTTGGCGGTGTTGGGGTCTTTGGTGAGGGAAAGGATTAACTGGGTGTCGTCGGCGTAAGAGATGATGTTGAGGTTGTGTTGACGCGCGATGGAGGCGAGAGGATTCATGTAGACGTTGAAGAGGGTGGGACTGAGTGAGGATCCTTGGGGTACACCGCAGATGACTTCGGTGGCCTCTGATCTAGAAGGGGGGAGGCGGACTCTTTGCGTTCTCCCAGCGAGGAATGAGATGATCCAGTCTAAGGCTTTTCCTTGTATGCCGATGTTGCTGAGGCGATGTATAAGGGTGCTGTGACAGACTGTGTCGAAGGCGGCTGATAGGTCGAGTAGGATGAGGGCCACTGTTTCTCCGTTGTCCAGGAGTGCTCAGACGTCGTCGGTTGCTGTAATGAGTGCTGTTTCGGTGCTATGTTTGGCTCGAAACCCGGATTGAGATGGATCAAGGGAGTTGTTGGATTCAAGGAAGGCGGCGAGCTGGCTGTTGACGGCTTTCTCGATGACTTTGGCCGGGAATGGGAGGAGGGATGTTGGTCGGTAGTTTTTAAGTTTAGAGGGGTCTGCTGTGGGTTTCTTCAGAAGGGCGCTGAGTTCGGCGTGTTTCCAGCTTTCTGGAAAGGTGGCAGAGTTGAACGAGCAGTTGATGACGTCACGGAGATGGGGTGCGATGATGGAGTCAGCTTTGTTGAAGATGTGGTGGGGGCAGGGGTCGGTAGGCGAGCCAGAGTGGATTGAGTTCATGAGGCGAATGGTCTCTTCAGTGGTGGTTGGGTTCCAGGCGCGGAGGTTGTTAGTTGGCAGAGTGGGATCTGAGGGGGGTGGGGAGGGTTGATCGCTGGGAGTATTCTCGAAGCTGTTGTGGATGTCGGCAATTTTGTTGTAGAAGAAGGAGGATAGCGCGTCGCAGAGGTCTTGGGAGGGGGTGATGTCGTTGGATGCTGCGGTGGGGTTGGTGAATTCTTTGACGATGTTGAAGAGTTCCTTGCTGTTATGGGTGTTGTTGTCGAGACGATCCTTGAATGCTGATTTCTTGGCGGATCGAATCAGTTGGTGGTGTTTGCGGGTGGCTGTCTTGAGGGAGGCCATGTTGTCGGAGGTTTGGTTTTTTCTCCATATCTTCTCCAGGGTGCGGCATAGCTTCTTGGATTTTTTAAGATCGTCATTGAACCAGGGAGCCTTTTTGTTGGCTGATTTCATCTGGGGCTTTTTCAGGGGTGCTAATTCGTCAGCACTGTGGGTAATCCATTGCCTGAGGTTGGTGGCTGCTTGGTTTGGGTCCATTGAGAGGGTGGGAGGGTGTTGGTTGAGTGATGTGAGGAGTTGGTCGGAGGTGATTTTGTTCCAGTTTCTCCGAGGAATAGGTTGTGGATGGTTGTGGATCAGGGTGGTTTTGTAGCTGAAGTGAACACAGCTGTGGTGCGCCATGAGACTCCCTTACGGGATGTGATATGTCTGCGCAATACAAATATCCAGACTAGACTAGACTAGACTGGTGCGATCGAAGGAGATGTGATTGCAGGAGGTGAAGATAGGGTCGAGCGTGTGTCCGGCTACATGGGTGGGTGTGTCAACAAGTTGTTTGAGTCCGAGATTGGCCAGGTTGTCCAGAAGGGTGGTGGTGTTGCTGTCGTGTTTGTTTTCAAGGTGGTAGTTGAAGTCTCCTAAGAGAATGTAGTTCTCGGAGGCGAGAGCATGTGGGCTGACGAAGTCGGTGATGTCATCGCTGAATTGACTGCGGGTACCTGGAGGCCTATAGATGAGGGTGCCTCTAAGTGTGGTCCTAGGGTCGGTGTGGATCTGAAAGTGGAGATGTTCGGCGGTTGCAAGATTATCCTCGGAGGTGGTCATGATTTTGATGGTGTTCTTGTGGATGATGGCGATGCCTCCTCCTGTTTGATTGGTGCGGTCTTTACGGGTAATCTTGTAAGCGTCCGGTATGGCTATGGCGATGTCGGGTGCTGATGATGTGTTCATCCATGTTTCTGTAAGGAAGGCGATGTCCGGTGACGTAGTGTCGAGTAGGTTCCAGAGTTCAATGGCGTGTCTGTGGACCGAGCGGGTGTTGAGCAGGATGCACTTCAGGTGGTTAGAGTCGGAGCTGTGTGTGGAGGAAGTGGATTTGGTGAGTGTCCTGAAGCAGTTGAACTTGCAGGAGAGGCAGGCGAATGGGCCGTGGGTATGTCCTGGGGTGGCTTCGCAGCATTGTGGTGCGCGTCCGGGGTTGAGGGCTGGGTACGGCGGGGACCAGGGGGTCTGGCGCTGGGCGCGGTCCGGGCGCGGACGGGCGTAGACGGGCTTACCTTTGGCGCACCTTCGGCGCGACCGCTGCGCGTGACCGCTGTGCGCATAAGCATCTGTCATAAATGGATAGTGGAGGGGGAGGGGCGTGGGAGGGTCAGCTGGGAGGCGGGAGCGTGTTGTAGGGACGGGCTGGGAAACCACAAAATGGCAGCAACAGAAAACAAAAGTGAGCAGGGTGAGGTTGGTGCGAGCAGGGGGGCGCAATAACTAACAATTAAGTTCCCAGCAGCAGTGATGAAACTTAAACGCTATAGAGGATAGCCGAGCAGCGCTATGATCCAATCACGAACAAAGCACAATGCAGCGCTGTGATTTTAAGCACAAGGAAAACTTGCAGAGCAGCGCTATGACTAGATCACGAAAAGCACAATGCCGCGCTATGAAATTATGAAAGATGCAAGCACAGAGCACAGGCAGCGTTTGAATAGCGCTACGGTACCCAGGAGGAGTGAGGGGAGTGACCGCTTCTGCTCTGGTCAGGACGGTCTTGACCTTGACGTGGACTGGTACGAGCCAGCACGGTTTTCTAGAAGCTTTGTTTCATGTTAGAAATGATATTAAAGTGAAGTGCCTCCGCTGGTCATACGGAAGTTCACCACAGAATAGACGTATTGATGTGGATGGCGAAGGAATTTGTGTCCTGACTGAACCCCAGTCGAGGCTGCAGAACCGGACTCCCCTCAGCTTGGGCTGGCAGGATGGTGCTCAGTGAGGTGGTCCTAAGTCAAAACATTTTCTTGTTTCTTTCTATTCTATGCCACTCTTTTCTTATTCTTTCTTATTTTTTCCATTCATTGCTGCATATATATATATCTATATATATCTATATATATATATATATATATATATATATATATATATAGATATATATATATATATAGATATATATATATATATATATATTCACTGAAAAAACCATAGGTTTCAGGCCTTATATAGTTAGGAATTAGCATGTTATATAGTTAGGAATTAGTTTTTAAAAAACCTTTGAAATTCACTCAAAAAACTATAAGTTTTAGTGGTGTTTTAGTTAGCTGGACATTTTACTCATACAAAACCAATTAAATTGCTCCTATATAGTTAGTTGTACTAACTATATTTCGCGCACCCGCAATCCACTGCTGATGATGTCACATATTAGATCATTCATGACATGGTCAGTGACATGAAACCAATGAAATTCCATATATAGTTAGTTGCACTAACTATATATCCCGCACCCGCAATCCACTGCTGATGATGTCACATATTACATCATTCATGACATGGTCAGTGACATCACTGATGACATCACTGATGACATCTCAAATGACATCACTGATGACATCACTGATGACATCTCAATTGACATCACTGATCACAACACTGATGATATCATTCATGTGATAATACGATGCACGTCCTCACACTCTAATATTACTTTTGATACACCCAGTGTTAAACACAGACAACCATTCTTGAAGTCATTGACACACCAATACCAGAAACTACATATGCACACACTGATTCCTAGGTCTATACACACAACCACTCATTTACCCATAAAATTACTCATACATATAGTCACTCATCAATACAACACTATCATCTGCACTCAAACACCTATACAGACACCCACATTCTGCCACTCATCCATTGAGTTACTAACACATCTAGTCAGTCATGCAAAGATTCAATCACACTTCTATTTCCTCAACTATACAGTTATACACAAAACACCTTACTTATTCAAACATATACTAACATATACTTACTTTGGTATACAATTACTGATACAAGTACACAATGATCCATACAGCCACTCGCACAATTAGTGGCTCTTATGTATAGTCATTTATATATGCCAGCTACCTACACACACACTCAGTCTCCCATACAAATACTCGGGCAACCAATCAATAACACATATAGCCTGTCGTATAGCTACTGATCAACACATGCAGTAGCTTACACACCAGACATACTGTTGCCCACATTCAGACAGTTTAGTCACTAACCCATGCATTCAGTAAGACACATTTAATCACTCAATCATACAGTCAGTCACGCACCTACTGAATCTTTCATCCAGACACTTATATATCCTCTAATTCTTCAATATGTAAAACATATTTAAACTTTACAGAAACACACAGTCACTGGATAATGTCATCAGTGATGTCATCAGTGATGTCATTTGAGATGTCATCAGTGATGTCATCAGTGATGTCACTGACCATGTCATGAATGATGTAATATGTGACATCATCAGCAGTGGATTGCGGGTGCGCGATATATAGTTAGTGCAACTAACTATATATGGAATTTCATTGGTTTTATGTCAATAAAATGTCCAGCTAACTATATATGGTCTCTAACCTATGGTTTTTTCAGTGAATTTTCAAGGTTTTGTAAATGCTAATTCCTAACTATATATGGGCTATAACCTATGGTTTTTTCAGTGAATTTCAATGGTTTTTTAATAGCAAATATCAAAACCTTTAAAATGTATTCTTCTTTAAATCGAAAAATATATTTTATATGTTTTTAATACATTTTTTTAAATTATTTTTTTTGTTTCGCTCCCGGTACGCGAACCGGTGAGCTTCCCGTTAGCTCAATTTGGTGCCGCGACTTGGTCCGCGAACCGGTAAACGTTCCGTTTTGCGCAACTACCGCGTTAGAAAACAACATCGTGACGCGTCGCGTAAGCGCGACGTATCGCGTTGTCGCGTAATGAGTCTTATGACGCGCCGCGTTAGCGTACCCGGAAGTGCTCCGGAGCGCGAACCGAGGCGCGAAGCGCAGCTCCCCGGAAGCGATCCAGGGCGTGGCGCGGAGCGCGTAACGTAAGCGTAACAGGTCATGTGACTTGTTAATAAAACTTTCTATTGGTTCATTTCACTTTTGGTTTCCTAATGATGTAAGGCTAGGTCATGTGACCTAAAAATAACACTTTTCATTGGTTTAGAACATTTTTTTTCCCAAATGATGAAAGACCCCACCTTCTTTCCTCACTCTGACTTTCATCTTTGTGAGAGGAAGACCTGTTTTTACTTATTAAAATAATGGCATCTGTAGTAGCTGCAGCTGGTGGACCCCCACCACCACCACAACCACCTAGGAAGGAAGGACCACCTCCACAGTTCCTTCCCAACCCAGAGGAGGAAGAGGAAGAAGAAGAGGAAGAGGAAGTAGAGAGGAGGCAGTTCTTGCGTGAAGAGCCCTGGAAATACCACCACAAAGATAGTTTTATTTGGCAGTTTTATTCTTTTCCTCGAGGCAAAAAAAAGTGAATGCCCGACATGTGACATGCCTCATTTGTAAAGATGTTTTATCTAGAGGTACAGACAAAAAGTATAGTTATGGTAACTATACTATGCACCGTCATATGCAGAGGTGGCATCCACTGAATTACAGCGTTGCAGAGATGCGTCACCTCCAAGACAACCCACCAACTCCTGTGGCCAGTACATCGGCACAGGTAACTCTGTCGGGACCAGAGGCGAGGGAAACGGCCCCAAACATCCAACAGAATTTTGTGCACATGAAGATAGTGTGCCTTTATTGTGGTGACCTACTCTCATGTGCAAATATGAGTATCAATTTGATAAACAGAGCATTTGAAAACCACAAGTGCTCAAAACGCCCCAAAAAATAATGTTTTTCTTTTTGCTCCTGTTGAGCCCTTTCAAATGCCTGTTTTTCGTTGTTCCCCCTCAAAAAAAACAAAAAAAATTTAAAATCGTTCAAAAAATACAAAAAAGTAAAAAAATGTTCAGAAAAATAATAAAAAAAATATAAAACAACAAAAATAATAAAAAAAAGTTATTTTCAGAACTACCTCCACTTTATAAAAAATTGCTAGAATGTTTAGCACTCTGGCAACCTCTATTTTTTTTGATTCGCTTCCCGGTTCGCGCGCCGGTACGCGAACCGGAAGCGAACCAGAAAAAAAAATTAAAAGAAAAGAAAGTATAAGGGAAGGAAACAGAGAGTAATATTAAAAGAAAGACAGCTAGAGGGAGTAACACAGAGATACTGTTTAATAGATCTATTTACCGAAGAAAAGATGGAAGAGGGTATAATTGTGAAAAACAAAATAGATAAGGAAGTGAAAGAAAAAAAAGAGAGTAGAAGAATAATAAACAAGAGTTTCTTAGAGAATGTGAATGAATGTTCAAAATAAGAAGAAAAATAGTAAAGGATGTGGAATAAGAGGTAGGGATAGAACCGGACTAAAAGAACAATCCTGAGGGAAAATGTTAAGAAAACAGTGAGCAAAAGTAAATAGGAATAAAACAAGATGTATGATAGTGACTAAGGTTAAAACATGTGGAATAACTGAGAGAAAAAACAGAAAGCAGAAAAGAAGAAGTGACAGAAAAGGAATGATTGAAACAGCAAAGATATGTAAATAACATAGGGGCATATTATCAACACAGGCGATAAAATTATCGCTGCTTTTATCGGCAGAAATCTGCCGCTAAAACCGCTTTTGCAGCAGAAAACTGCCGCTAAAGCTGCTTTTGCAGCAGTTTTCTGCCGATAAAAGCAGCAATAATTTTATCGCCTGTGTTGATAATATGCCCCTTAGTGTGCTTGAACTACAGGGAGAAAGCATAATGAACAAGTAGTGAAAGAGTGATCAGTCAGAGACAGTGAGAGTAATACAGACGGAGTGAGTGAACAGGAGTGAGGAACTATGAGAACAGAGGGACTGAGAAAAAGAGTGGAAGGAGTAGAGTAAGTAAGTAATAGAGAAAGGAATGAGGAAATTAGCAAAGGCAGGAAACTGAGGGTTAAAGAAATGAAGCAGTGGAACTAATAGAAGTTAAATGTGATAGAAATGTAACGAAAAGAGTACAAAACATTTACCTCATAATTGTCGTTAACTTAGTCACTTGTTATTTTTATACTTTCAATCTGTGAAAGAAACAACAAAAATTTGAAAAATATTAAAACATGTATTTAAAAATTAGAAAAGACAAGGGAAAAGATTGACAATCATCCAATTTTACAAAGAAATAAAGTTAGAGATAAACATGTAGAAAAAAAAGAGAAAGAAACGGTGATAGACAGTCAGAGACAAAAAGAAATTGAAATAGAGTAAATTACTAAGAGAAAAAAAAGAAGATACTTTCAGTGACAGAAAAGAAGGATAGAAGAGAAAACTAAATTGAAGTTGTGAAAGCTACTAAAAAAAAACTGAGTACGGTAAACTATATAAGGAAAGGGTGAATAAGGAAAAGAGAGTGAGGGAGAGAGGAGACAGAGGAAGTGAAGGAAAGAGTGTCAGATACAGACTGAGGGAGGCATCTACACAATGTGATTCATAATGTTAGGAAACACAGGTAATGTAATTGAAAAACGTTCAATTTTTTTTGTTTATTCCACAATCACATCAGTTGTGTTTCCTTTGCTTAGGTATCTCATTGTGCAGATGTAGTCTAGCATATGAAAGACTACGCAGAAGGTGACCACTGTATGCAACAACTTTGACACTTACAGAAGCCTCTGCTTCTCCATGCCCCCTACACAGTCCTAAATATATACATTTTAAACTAACAGTATCTTGTTGCAGATGAAGTGAGGCCTATCTTGGAACATGGTGCATCTTTTGCACTGCTGCTGTGTCACGCAAAAGAGGTGCACTGCCATCATAAAACTGCCCTTAACATTTTAAATGATTGTTTCAGGATGCCGATAAGGTGTGGCCTATCCAGAGATTTGTTTGAGGTGAGGCCTACTCAGGGTTGCAGATGAAATTTAGGCTTGTAGAAAAGTACAGAGGAGATAATACATGTGCAAGCCTACCAACGAAGTGAGTCATGTCCACTGCACTCTTGAACAAAGGCCAGACCTCCTCTGTCTCCCTGGACAGGCCTAAACCTCATCTGCACAATGTGAAACACAGGTGATATAATCGAAAAACGTGCAAATATTTTTGCTCATTTAACAATCACATCACCTGTATTTCCTCAGCTTAGGTATCTCATTGTACAGATGTAGTCTAGCATATCCAAGAGTACGCAGAAGGTGAGGACTGTATGCAACAGAGCAATGTACATTACTCACCTCCCTTGACACTTACAGTAGCCTCAGTTTCTCCATGCCTCCTACACAGTTCTAAATGTATATCATAAATACAAAAAGTACAGAATTAATTATACATGTTAAATGGTTTATTTTTGCTGTTCTCAGAATATATCAAATTTCACAAAAAACAGTGAGTTGAAGGTATTCATCATATATCAGCGGGGAAAAAAAAACACAATCAAAATGATTGTGTTTAAAAAACCCATATAACATAACCAATCAGAAATCAGAACTCCTCAAAAGTAACTTACTTTCCATGACGTCGAAGGATGTCCTATGAGCAGCTTATACTCTGTTGTGCTGTTATTATTTTCAGCCCGCCACTTTCTGAAAGAAAAACTCCATCGTTTTGACAAATATGTTACATACAATAAATGACTTCTCGCTCTCTACCGCACTTCTCCTCAAGGCCAAATCGTGTAAGAGCCATTTATAACTCTTAGAATTCTTCTAAGCAAATCCCACAAAGCCACAGCATTTGTAATTAAAGTTGAAAACTTACTTTCATCAGGTTTATATAGTTGGAATTTTCAAATGACATTATAACCAAAAGTTTGTTCAAAATATGTCGACAGCATTGCAGACTTACATTACCTCTACTCCATGTTTTGATTGGCTGCTTGAATTAGCTTATTAAAAGAAACAGTTTTTCTGAACTCATTCAAAGTGCAGTTATTTTTGCATGACGTCAAGTGTTATGGTAAGAACACCGTTTGCTTTGGGAAATACTCTGTTGTCCTTTAACTAATCCGTGCCCACCACTTTCTGCAAGAAAACCTTCTTTTTTTTCAGGAACTACTTAAAACTCAAAAAAAATTTTTGACTCTGTACTACACTTATCCTCAAGGCCAAATAGTGTAGGAGCCATTAGAACCTCTTGAAATTCCTCAGAGCCAATCCTGAGATTCTTTCCCTAAAATTTTGGTTGTAAAAACACCAGGTAAGAATTTTTAAGGTCAAAAGGCAATTTTTTTTGAAAGTTAAAACAGAATCATTGCAGAATGACCAGCCGTTTCTAGACTTCAAATAAGCTGTGTAATGTCCTGATGTTGTTGAAGGACCGTCATGATATATAATTGCTGCAGTTACAAAAGTCCTTCCTGATATTGACAACTGCGTAGCCACAAAATTTTTAATTAAAGTTGTCAATTTTGTTCCATCAGGCCTACATGGTTGGAACATTAAAATGACATACTGGCCTTATGTTCGTATAAATAATGTGGACAACATTTCAGACTTACATTGGCTACACTCCATGTTGTGATCGGCTGCTTTTACTAGCTTATTAAAGGACACTGATTTACTGTCTGGCAAAGTTAAATATATACATTTTTCTGAGTCTACACTAGTAGTACTTGATACCCTACAGTTCTCGCAGTCATGCTGCCATTGATAAGAAAGGCCAAACAGGTGATCTACATCTACACCTTCATCTTGCAATACATCAAGCATATACATTAAAAACTCCTGACAATCTTGCTAAATATTTTGAGAGAATTGCGTTCGACCTGAACATTTGTCTAACAGATTTCGAATTTCAGACACACTTTCTATTTTTGTTCTATCAGTGCTACATTTCTCTAACACAGAATTCAACAAACTGCAAAATCTTTGATCCGAATTGACCACAATCTCTTCTTTTAAAATTTCTAGAGAAAAGACAACATTAACCACAACATTAGCTTAGCAGTTGACACCAGAACTATTTTCAAATTGAAAACCAACAACATCTTCAACAGAATCCATTTTTTTTCTGCTTATAATTTTGGGTTCATCGACTTTTCGTCTTTTTGCTACAACCTCCCTACTATTGGTCACATTTCTTCGTTTCCGGCCTACCACACGTTTCTTAAACAAAGGATATTGAGGCAAATGTGGCACATACTCTCTTCTTAACCTATTGTATTCCTTAACACAATCTAGATCCGCACAAATGTTTGTGACATCACACTCAATCAAGTACAATCCCGATAAAGTTCTGACTCTTGACAATGCCACATATGCCATACCTTCCTTGAACACAGAACTGCCAATATTCACCAATGCACTGTCTACACTTAAACCTTGCGATTTATGGATTGTCACCGCATATGCCAAGCAAACAGGAAACTGCTTACGGCGAACATATAAGTCTTTTACAAGCAAAAACCTAGCAGAGCAACGACCAATTAGCTGTACTTCCTCAATGCCATCAAATTTAATTTTTAAAAATTCAATTCCATCTCTATTTCTGTATTTCTCAAAATCAACAACATTACCCATTGATCCATTTACCAGACCTCTTTCAACATGTAAATTCCTTCTTAAAATTATACAGCAATTTAAGCACACATTCAGAGTCTTTTCAAAACCAGCAGTTTTAGATATAGTCTTCTCTAATGAATCCAATTTTGATTTCAAATTCTCAGACAAAATAATTGTTGCTCCCATATGCTCTACTCTGTCAATAGCTTCCAGTTTCACAATCTCTTGGTTTTCTAAATTCAACATTTTGTTGTTAAAGATGGCACATTCTGCAAGAGTTGGCATCAAACATATTCCAGATTTCTTCTCAGTAATTTTCGAAAAAATATTCTCAGGCACAACGTCTTCTTCTGGATACAAATTTGATAGTAATCGTGCATGTAAAGCTTCTTTCCCATGCTCGGTCACTTTTCCGATTCAAACATCTTGTAGAATATTCTTATAATCTTCATCCTTCCCTTGACGCATATTTTCACGCAGTTCAGCATAATTGAAGTTTAACCATATATTAACGTTGCCAATGCTCCCTAGGCACTTCCTGGTATCTTCATGCGTGAGCATTTTGAACACAGGTTGTCCTTTCACTGGTGTCAGCTGCAGAAGATCACCGAAAACAATGATGTGTTTGCCACCAAATAACACATCATACTCTAAACACAAACAGACACTGTTGACATATTGCTGGATGAGTTACGAGGAGAATTTTGAAGATTGATTGACTTGTTCGTGTTATGAGGACTATAATATAAAAGAGAGATTACGGAAAGATACAGAGCCCTGAAGAAGTCGAGGTACAATATATACACGACGAAACACGTGTTGGCTGGTGTAATCAACTTGTGAAATAAATTATAAGGACTTCTTATACAGAAAGTGGACTTTTGTTTGCATTGACTTTGGAGATTATATTAATTTGAACCGACTCCTGAGGATTGGAGTTACTTGCCATATACACGTTGGAATTACTTGATTGAACTGTGGGTGTGCTCAGAGGATATTGTTTTCAGTATTGCTTCACATGAAGCCAGTTGATGTTGGATACGCATCATTCCTCTTGAAGCACCTTAGTGATTACTACAAATAATTATATTTTGTACCCTGATGTTAAGGTAGTGCGCCCATAATAGGTTGGTATCCACTTCTTAATTGAACACATCATACTCTGTTTTGAGAACTTCTTGCATTCTCAAATGCACAAAGGCAAGCATGACATTGGAAACCATGCTTAAATCGTCAATGATAAGAAGTTTCATTTTCCTCAAGACTCTTGAAACTTCACAACAAGCATCTCCAGATAACTTGTGGTATTGTTATTTGTTATCATGCTCCACTGGCAGCATCAGTAGACGATGCAAAGTAATACCTTTAACGTTATGTGCTGCCAGTCCAGTTGGAGCGGTGACAACACAAGACAGCGATGACTCAGTCCTTTTCTGCAAATAACATGAAATTGCTTTAATGAGGAAACTTTTCCCAGTTCCTCGTTCCTTTTCAAATTGTAGGTATTTTTGGGTGATTTCTTCATCACATTATGTCACAGCGAAGACATCAAACTGTTCACTCTTCCTTTAGAAATCACCGGTCGTGGAAAGGCGAAACGACATTTTGTGTAGAACTTGTCCTTGTTTCTGAATTTACGACGACAGTAATTTCCACAACGATGGCTTTGGAAGCGTAAAACTTGTGCTCTTAGGCTTTTGTCTTCCTTTGCCTTTGGAACAGCACATGTAGAATACTGTTCTATGAAAGTCATCCGGATCTGTTCCAAATTTGGGTGCATCTTTGATCCACAGCAGCATATGTATATGAGGAGCACCTCTTGCTTGGTACTCCTTTCTCCAGAAGAAATCCAACACCTCTCCAAGAGGTGGATTTTTCTTGTTCATGATGAAAGACATCATAGCTTCAAATCTATGATTGAAGTACCTGCATACATTCACTGGATCCAAAGAGCACAGTTCTCCGGGTGTCTTGAATTCGATATTTTCAATGTTTCCATTTGCCTCTCTTAGAAATTCAAGTAATCTTCCCAGCCATACTCGGCACAGCTGAGAGTGAGGAACCATGTGGGAGTTCCTAAGTTCCTCAGCATACATTTTAAATCACCATGACGACGGTACCAGTACTCATTAGTACCACGCTGACACGCCATGAGATTAATCAGGTGAGAATCCAAAATACTGTCTTGCACATTGACTTTATCCATAAAGTCCCTTACCGAGATATTTTGCATGTGTACACCACTTTTCAAGATGTGGTTCACTGCATATGACAGTCCAGACAGATCGCTTTCAAACAGTAGATGAAACAAATAGGGAATGCATTGACGAAACCTAGGATCTTCTGCATACAATCGTAAAGTCCGGTATTCAGAAGCAGGAATTTGATCAGGTCGCTCATCATATCTTCCTCCTTGACCTGTTGGAAATAGCTGTGGGAAACACCGAGCTTCCAAACTTTCCTCCCAAACACTAATGGGACTTCCTTTGGCTTGTTTCATTTGAAACAACTCAATAGCATTCCCCATGACTTCCTTGGAATGCAAAGGATGAACACTATAATGTTCATATATTTCTTCATTTTTAGAGGCTTCTACTTTCTCAATTTGACCAGCACACAAATCGCTATCCTCTTCTTCACTTACTTCCTCTTCTGCAACATATACATTCTTGTAGTACTTATTGTTTTTCTTCAAATACAATGTTGCCTTTTTGACTTTCCTAACATCCACTAAATCTTGCCAGATTTTCTTACTCTTTGTCGGAACCCCATTAACTAAGATAACCAGAGGTTCCTCTTCCACTTTCTCTACTCCAATTGTATTAATGTTTTTCTTCAAATCTAGAGGCAAATAAACAACTCTTCCCTTTAATCCTCTCTGTAAATCTGATGGAGGCAATTTCCCTGTCTTTGGCTCCATTCGTACAATAGCCTGAAAGGGATGGATACTTTGAATCAAAATAGATTCATAAGTATTTAAATCCTTCAATTCAGAAGGAATCTCAACCAATTCCAGAATATTATGAACCGCTCTAGCAGGCATCCGGTTTTGATTTAATTTGTTACAACAATAAGTACACACACGTTGATCCGATCCCAAATCAAAACAATTTTCTACCATCAAGTATGTTGCAAAATCCTTCCATTCACTATTATTTTCCCTTTCACTTTTCGCATATAAATCCACTAACTTAGTCTGATTCTTATAATAAGTGCGTCGACAACACACACAAGTGAAATTAGGCCTCTCACTTGATTTCACCTGAAACGTGGCAATTTCTTTCTGAAAATTATCTGTACTGGAAACCTGTACACTATCTTCCACATTACCTTCTTCTTCTGGGTCAATTTCAACATTCTCCTCTTTACTTGCAAAGTAACAAAACTAAATTTCTTCACAAATATTCTTCACATCTACTTCAGAACCATGCAAAAGAGCAGTGCATGATGGTTTAAGCATAATTGCTGGACTCTTAGCATAATACAACATTCTAACTAATTTCCTCACTTTATTATGATGCACTGCTAGCATCCTGAAATGATGAAAAACACTCTGGCATACTCTCCTGGAAAGACAAGCCAGTGAATGACCATGCAAACCTGTCACTTCTCTCACTCTGCAAGGATCTAATTCTTGCAACAACTTCATTTTCTGTTTTAAAGTTTTCTTATTAAATGTCTGTACAAAATCACAAAGCAAATTGATAGAATCCTGTCGCACACTGCAAATACTACTACACTTCCAGGTATACACTGGTCCCTTAGGACGTCTTCCTAAAACCTCATTACCTAACACCTCTTCTGCCTCTGTTGTCACAAGTTTTTCTTTTTCAACTGGACAACCATCTTTCACCTTGTAAGCTCGACCACTGGTGTCAACTGCATGCACCAAATCATTATCCTGGAAATAACTCTCCTCATTAAAAAATGCCTCACAACTTGAACTGTGCATCCATTCTCCTGAAAAAACTTCACAAAAATTACTATGATTAACTGTTCTCTTCCATCTACTATTTATTTTGAAATCATAAATTGCCTTGTTTAGTTTCCTAATTCTATTGATTATCAAAATAGATAACTTTCGCTTAATTTCGAATGCCTGATCAATAATTTTCTCAACTTTTTTTTTTCTCTTATAAAAAACCACTTTCTGTTGACCTTTCTTAATATTTTTTAACAAATTGCCAATTATCCTGTTGCGGATCATTTGTCTACGAATGTCCCTAAACTGATTTTTCCTTCTACTACCATGCACAGACTTATCTCCTACTCTAGCAGTAACATTTTTGATTGACCTTTCCTTTCCGTTTAAATTGGCTCTCTTTTTCTGGACTAAAACATATTCTGTAGTAATATTTTTTTTTCTACAAATGTTTCTTAGGAATGATTTTGTTGTCTTACCCGGAGCTTTCTTGGTGACTTGACGAGTTTTTATTGTAGAGGACTGCTGCAAGCATTTAGTAATCTGCTGTCTTTGACGTTTTGTAGCCTTTCAGCTTCGTTCTTTAGATGGCATATTGTACTTTTGAAATGATCTGCAGTTGAATCTGTGGTAAAATATAATAAAAAATGTTATTAACCACTATTACCAAACAGTAAATCAATAACAGTCATCAAAAAATTAACACACTACTTGTCAATTTTTCTATATAATAATTTTTAGTGCATTGGCAAATTTAGTACTCACAAATAGTAGCAAAGAAATAGAATGCTTCGACATTTGACCTTTGCTCTTTTACATGTGAATCTGAACTAATTTTTATCAGCATATTTCCCTATTTTATTAAAGACACTTCACACAAGCTGTTTTTGAAGATGTGTTTAATTTTAAATGAAACGGTTAACATGGTTACTTTTCATTTCCAGTAACTTTTAAAAATAACTGTTTATAGTTCCATAGGCTCGAGCAGGTCAGCTTCCCACCCTATGTCATACAATTCTGACAAATCGGCATCCTCATCATGTTCTTCATCATCCTCAGGATTTAAATCATCCAAGGGATCTACTTCCACTGATGTTTCAATCACAATTTCAATGATAATATCGAGATCAACAGATTGCTCATTATCACTCATGCTTGATGTTGTCGTTATCTTTAAAGAAAGAGAACAACAATGAGATGTTGCAGAGTAAAAGACAAATCTCAGAGACTATAATTGTAAAATTGTTTAACAAGAGTAACATTTTGCAGATATTATTTAACCATGTCCAGCGATGCTGAGAAGGTGAGGCCTATGTCCAATTTTTCAGTGAACAGGACTCATCTCTTCTTAACCTTGGATAAGCCTCACCAACACTGTGTCCCCTGCTAATACTTAAATTTGAAGGAGCAGATTTATGTTAACTGGTGCATCCCCAGGGATGCACCAGTTAACGTGCGCCACTGCTCTGCCACCCATGATGTGCCGCATTTACAATGCAGAGCACCATTGAGCAAAAACAGCACAGATGCGTCACGCATCTGTTCCACAAAAACGGCGCATTGCAGGAATCACATCGTAAGCGCGACATATCTACTGCAATGCACAGAGGCAAGCCACACATTGCATGGTGCATCACTCCTTATGCCTGTTTCAAACAGGCGTAAGGATTTGATTCAGCAATGCCATAAATGTGACTTAGTGAAATCTTCTTAATTTTACTGTGTTAGTTTTACAGGGCTTTCATGCAAATGACTGCCCACCCTACAACAAAACGCTCACATGAAATCTGATGCAGGTTTCATGTGGCACAGGACTTTACAGCATGACACATCTGCCTAGATGCATTAAGTTGTAAATATGTCGCAACATAGCAAATCTTTTGCACCGCCGCTGCGTCACAAAAGTGATGCACAGCGGCGCAAAAGAGACACACGGCTATCATAAATCTGTCCCTAACATTTTAAATGATTGATTCAGGATGACGATAAGGTGTGGCCTATCCAGAGGTTTGTTTGAGGTGAGGCCTACTCAGGGTTGCAGATGAAATTTAGGCTTGTTGAAGAGTACAGAGGAGATAATACATGTGCAGGCCTACCAATGAAGTGAATCATGTCCACTGCACTCTTGAACAAAGGTCAGACCTCTTCTGTGTCCGTGAACAAGCCTAAACCTCATCTACACAATGTGATTCGTAATGTTAGGAAACACAGGTGATGTAATTGAAAAATGTGGAATTTCTTTTCCTCATTTCACAATCACATCACCTGTGTTTCCTTTGCTTAGGTATCTCATTGTACAGATGGAGTCTAGCATATCAAAGAGTACGCAGAAGTTGAGCACTGTATGCAGCAATTTTGACATTTACAGAAGATTCAGCTTCTCCATGCCCCCTACACAGTCCTAAATGTTTACAGTTTAAACTGACGGTATCTTGTTGGAGATAAAGTGAGGCCTATCTTGCAACATGGTGCATCTTTTGCATCACTGCTGCATCACAAAAGTGACGCAACAGCGGCGCAAAAGAGGCACACGGCCATCATAAATCTGCCGCTAACATTTTAAATGATTGATTCAGGATGACGATAAGGTGTGGACTATCCAGAGGTTTGTTTGAGGTGAGGCCTACTCAGGGTTGCAGATGGAATTTAGGCTTGTTGAAGAGTACAGAGGAGATAGTACATGTGCAGGCCTACCAATGAAGTGAATCATGTCCACTGCACTATTGAACAAAGGTCAGACCTCTTCTGTGTCCGTGGACAGGCCTAAACCTCAACTGCACAATGTGATTCGTAAAGTTAGGAAACACAGGTGATGTAATTGAAAAATGTGGAATTTATTTTCCTCATTTCAGAATCACATAACCTGTGTTTCCTTTGCTTAGGTATCTCATTGTGCAGATGGAAACTAACATATCAAAGACTACGCAGAAGTTGAGCACTGTATGCAACAATTTTGACATTTACAGAAGATTCAGCTTCTCCATGCCCCCTACACAGTCCTAAATGTTTACAGTTTAAACTGACGGTATCTTGTTGGAGATGAAGTGAGGCCTGTCTTGCAACATGGTGCATCTTTTGCATCACTGCTGCATCACAAAAGTGACGCAACAGCGGCACAAAAGAGGCGCACGGCCATCATAAATCTGCCCCTAACATTTTAAATGATTGATTCAGGATGACGATAAGGTGTGGCCTATCCAGAGGTTTGTTTGAGGTGAGGCCTACTCAGGGTTGCAGATGAAATTTAGGCTTGTTGAAGAGTACAGAGGAGATAATACATGTGCAGGCCTACCAATGAAGTGAGTCATGTCCACTTCACTCTTGAACAAAGGCCAGACCTCTTCTGTGTCCCTGGACAGGCCTAAACCTCAACTGGACAATGTGATTCATAATGTTAGGAAACACAGGTGATGTAATTGAAAAATGTGGAATTTATTTTCCTCATTTCAGAATCACATAACCTGTGTTTCCTTTGCTTAGGTATCTCATTGTGCAGATGGAAACTAACATATCAAAGACTACGCAGAAGTTGAGCACTGTATGCAACAATTTTGACATTTACAGAAGATTCAGCTTCTCCATGCCCCCTACACAGTCCTAAATGTTTACAGTTTAAACTGACGGTATCTTGTTGGAGATGAAGTGAGGCCTGTCTTGCAACATGGTGCATCTTTTGCATCACTGCTGCATCACAAAAGTGACGCAACAGCGGCACAAAAAAGGCGCACGGCCATCATAAATCTGCCCCAAACATTTTAAATGATTGATTCATGATGACGATAAGGTGTGGCCTATCCAGAGGTTTGTTTGAGGTGAGGCCTACTCAGTGTTGCAGATGAAATTTAGGCTTGTTGAAGAGTACAGAGGAGATAATACATATGCAGGCCTACCAATGAAGTGAGTCATGTCCACTACACTCTTGAACAAAGGCCAGACCTCCTCTATCTCCCTGGACAGGCCTAAACCTCATCTGCACAATGTGATTTGTAATGTTAGGAAACACAGGTGATGTAATTGAAAAACGTGCAAATATTTATGCTCAATTCACAATCACATCACCTGTGTTTCCTCAGCTTAGTTATCTCATTGAGCAGATTTAGTCTAGCATATCCAAGAGTACGCAGAGGATGAGGACTGTATGCAACAGAGCAATGTACATTACTCACCTCCTTTGACACTTACAGAAACCTCAGTTTAATATTTCTCAGTTCAATATTTATTTAAAGAAGCAGACACCAATATGACCTTCTCATAAATGTAAAAAGCCTTTTTTTAAAAAAAAAAAAACGATTTTCTGGTCATAATTTGAAAACACAACACAGGTCCTATGTAGAAGCACATCCTATCAGTACTTAAATTAGTCAAGCACACATGGGGGCGTAATTACAAGGACCTTACACCACGGGGAAATAACTTAAATTAAAATGGGGAAAATAACATCAAAGGGACTCAAATGCCTTTTAAATATGCCCCAAGCAGCCTATGAAACTCTAGCAGTACATATCAAGAAACTTAAATGACTTCAATAAACGTTTTTAAACACATCAAGTAAAGCAGTTATTCAACTACATTCAAGGGGAAGTGACTTAAAATGCCCTAACACACATGAAAGCGTATTTTGAAGGCCCTTGCACCATTTTTCCATCACTTTTAACATGGCTATGTAACTCAAAGAAACAAAATCTAAATTTGCCAACCACACATGGGGGCGTATTTACAAGGACCTTGCACCACGGGGAAATGACTTAAATTAAAATGGGGAAAATAACATCAAAGGGACTCAAAGGCCTTGTAAATATGCCCCAAGCAGCCTATGAAACTTTATCAGTACATATCAAGAAACTTTAAATGACTTCAATAAACGTTTTTAAACACATCAACTAAAGCAGTTATTCAACTACATTCAAGGGGAAGTGACTTAAAATGCCCTAACACACATGAAAGCGTATTTTGAAGGCCCTTGCACCATTTTTCCATCACTTTTAACATGGCTATGTAACTCAAAGAAACAAAATCTAAATTTGCCAAGCACACATGGGGGCGTATTTACAAGAACCTTGCACCACGGGGAAATGACTTAAATTAAAATGGGGAAAATAACATCAAAGGGACTCAAAGGCCTTGTAAATATGCCCCAAGCAGCCTATGAAACTCTAGCAGTACATATCAAGAAACTTAAATGACTTCAATAAACGTTTTTAAACACATCAAGTAAAGCAGTTATTCAACTACATTCATGTGGAAGTGACTTAAAATGCCCTAACACACATGAAAGCGTATTTTGAAGGCCCTTAAACCATTTTTGCATCACTTTTAACATGGCTATGTAACTCAAAGAAACAAAATCTAAATTTGCCAAGCACACATGGGGGAGTATTTACAAGGACCTTGCACCACGGGGAAATGTCTTAAATTAAAATGGGAAAAATAATATCAAAGGGACTCAAAGGCCTTGTAAATATGCCCCAAGCAACCTATGAAACAAAGCAACATTTTAAATACACAACTTTCTTCATATTTTTCTCCCTAAAGCATACTATTCTCTATCTAAATTAAATGAATCTTTTCTTACCTTAGCAAATACTTTTTGAGTTTCAAAACAGTCTCAGACACACACCAATTTGTCTTCAGCAGAGCAAAAGGTATGCACTCCAGAGGCTGCAACCAACAATGGCACAGAAATGCTGTAATTCATCACACATATCTCTCATGTCACCCAATCAAAACTCTTCCCTCACTTTTTTCAAATCAACACCCTTCCCCCTTCTGCCCTTTCTGCCTTTTTTCCATAGCAACCACCTCCTGAAAGACCTCTCATGTTTGCAAGTTCACACAACAATGTTTCAATTGAACTCTGAACTCTCAGTACACCTGCGTATCCAGTGCAATCTTTCATAAAATGATTTTTTCTTGACCATTCAAATTACATCTTTCAAAGAACTCATCCATGCACCCTAACTTTCTGTTTTCAGCAATCAAAATCCACCAATCACTGCTACTGATTAATTACCACAGAAACTCCACAGTTTTTTTCATTACATACTCCTACTGTTCCAACTGCCATTTCATTCCCACACTTCATCTGACTGCAGCAGAACCTCCTCTCACCATGTTTTCTGTCTGGATTGTTGGACATAGTTATATCCACTGGGCTCAAAGGTATGCTGATAACAGAAATTTACACAACCTCAATTTACAAAATGTGGAAATCAACTGGATTGGCCACAGAGGATTAAGATGTCACCAATTGATACCATTGGTGAAAACCTTTTTGCATTTGCCAAAACCTGACCTGTTAATTGTGCACTGTGGAGGAAATGACTTGGGCACTTTGACTGGGGTAGGTCTGGAAATGCTATTAAAAGACACCTTTGACCAATTGATGGCACTTTTTCCTCAAACTGCCTTGGTATATTCAAATATATGCCAAAGACAGAAATGGAGGTGGTCCAACCAATTTTGTCCACAAATTGAGAAATCGAGGAAGCATGTAAATAAGTCTGTTTCAGCTTACATGAGAGACCATGGAATGGGCTCCATCTACAACAATAACTTGTGTTACTACATGCAAGATATCTACAGAAGAGATGGAGTTCACTTCTCAGATGAGGGGAACAGAATTTTCATCCTGAATTTAAGACTGTGCATTGGTACCTACTTGTAGGTACCTAAATCAGCCACAGGACCCAAAAGCTCTTTTCAGAGCAACCCACATCTGATCACTCACAATTATTATTTTACTCTAACTTTTTTCACTAATTTTCACCAAAGTACGCTCCCCGGAGCGCTAACCGGTACGCGCACCAGACGCTAACCGTGCAAAAATTTGAAAAAAAATGTTATTTTTTTCGCACATATGGGCCTCCTCAGCCACCCTCAGAAAACCTAGGAGGTCAGGATACGTCTACCGTGCCCCCTTCTACCCATTCTCAACATTATTTGCCCTCCATCTTGTATCTCAAATCTACCGAAACACAAAATGGAGGACTCCCGTAACGCTGCCCGTTCGCGTACCGGGGCGCGCACCGGGAAGCGCTCACTCAAAAAAGGTGGGAAAGTAATATACAGAAAAACCACTGGAGACACTTTCCCCAAATATAGATTAGCTCATACTACATACCAATCCCTACCATTTTCACAAATTTGGTTGGAATTCCATTTAGCCATTCAGCCTGTAGACCTCTCTAAATACCCTGGGGTAAATTACTTCACAAAACACATCTGAATTGTTGGAATTGACAACCAATTAAAATGTTATTTTCATTTTCTACTTTTTTTACCTGACATTTGATTGGTTATGTACCTGAATATATATAAAGAAAGAGAGAGAAACACAGCCATTTTGACTACTACTTCCTGAAGTACATTGCAAGAGCATTTTCACTGACAACTTAAACTTGTTTTTAAAAGGTAAGATGTTATTTTGTAAATTTGAAAGGAGAACTATGTCATGCACTTTAAATTAATTTGGGAAAACATTTTTAGATAGTTATATACTGTCCCTCTGTAAGAGTTAGACATTGAGAAAGGCTTGTTTATTATAATTATGGATTGATTTAGGTTTCTGTGGTATAATTATGAATTTACTTAGGCTTCTTCACAGGCACTTTATAATAGTACTACTTCACGCCTGAAACCATACAGTGCCCATAGATTACTTCTCTGTTATAAACTCACAAGTACCTGTCTGAACTTAAACCCAACAGTGCCCTATCTCTACTGATATATTTATTTTTTATGCAAATTACAGCAAGAAAATGGAAGGAGAGCAGAATATTTCCTTCAAAATTGTTCTGGAGAACAACACAGAAAAAGATATTGAGGACAATGATGACTCAGATTTCATGGATGAATCATGGGACCATGAATTAGTTCAATGTGTAGATGCAGTAGATTTGCTGATTGAAAATGAGGACATTTCCGACAATGTGTTGTTAAATGTTCTGTTAAATTTGGAAAAAGAATCACAAAAATAAATTTATATTTAATAAAAAAACCAAAAAAAAAACAACAAAATGAACAATCAATAAACATACAATATTTAAAAAGTCTATCATTCTTTTTTTCTTATAGTACGCTCCCCAGACCGCTTCCCGGTGCGCGTACCGGGCGCTCCCCACGCAAAAAAAAAGAATTTGTTTTTCCCCGCGGGCCCTTTTAAAGCCTTCACATCAAACCTAGGGGGTCAGGGAGGATCTGCTATGCCCCCTTATGGTCATTTACCCCTTTGTTTTGGCCTCCTCTTGTCTCTCGATCCTACTGAGAGACAAGATGGCGGCCGCTCCGGACTGTTTAGAATGTTGACAGACACCGGAGAGCCAATCAGCTTCGCTTCGCGAAGTTCCGTTACGCGTCAGGTACGCGAACCGGGGCGCTGCCCGGAGCGCGCTTACAGATATATATATTTTTTTAAACGTTAATTTCTCAAAATCCACTGGAGCACATATATTGAGACCTAGCAAAGGCACATCGGGCTACCAGTCCCTACAATTTTGCCAAGTTTCGTGGAAATCCATTCAGCCATTCGAGCTAAAAGTGAGTCCAACCGCCCTATGGAAAATTGCATGTGAAAATCGCGTTTTGGGACCCCCCCTTTTTTCTCGGCCCCCCCTTGACGAAACCCCCCCAAATTTTCAGGGGCTGCTCAGAAACAAAATGTGCCATTTTCCTGAAAATTTCAGCCAATTCCGTCCTCAAACGCCAAGTTATTCGACATAGAATTTTCAAAAATCCCATAGGAAAAAAATCCTAACTATATATACCTACTGGCGACCGCCAGTAGGTAATATATATATATATATATTCACTGAAAAAACC
Source organism: Lissotriton helveticus (assembly GCF_964261635.1). NCBI lineage: Eukaryota > Metazoa > Chordata > Amphibia > Caudata > Salamandridae > Lissotriton > Lissotriton helveticus. The sequence continues at coordinate 548,331,368 of NC_136057.1, forward strand.
ATAGGTTATAGACCATATATAGTTAGGAATTAGCATTTACAAAACCTTGAAAATTCACTGAAAAAACCATAGGTTATAGACCATATATCGTTAGGAATTAGCATTTAAAAAACCTTATTTTACCCACACAAAACCATTGAAATTCCATATATAGTTAGTTGCACTAACTATATATCGCGCACCCGCAATCCACTGCTGATGATGTCACATATTACATCATTCATGACATGGTCAGTGACATCACTGATGAGATCACTGATGACATCTCAAATGACATCACTGATGACATGACTGATAACAACATCCAGTGATTTTTTGTTTCTGTAAAGTTTAAATATGTCTTACATATTGAAGAATGATTGGATGTGTAAGTGTCTGGACGAAGGATTTAGTAGGTGCATGACTGACTGTATGACTGAGTGATTAAATGTGTCTCACTGAGTGCATGGGTTAGTGACTAAACTGTCTTAATTTGTGCATCATTATGTCTGTTGTTCTATAAACTGCTGCATGTGTTGATCAGTAGCTATATGAGTAACTATATGGGTTATTGATTGATTGCCCAAGTATTTGTATGGGAGACTGAGTGTGTGTGTGGCTGGCTGGGAGGTGTATGACTCTGTGCAGATCAATGTGTACTTGTATCAATGATTGTATAAGAAGGTAAGTATGTGTTAGTATATGTTTGAAAATGTAAGGTGCTCTATGTTTAACCGTATAGACAAGAAAATGGAAGTGTCATTGATTCTTTACAGGACTGACTAGGTGTGTGAGTAACTCCATGGATGAGTGGCAGACTGTGAGTGTCTGTATAGGTGTATGAGTGCATATGATAGTGTTGTAAAGATGAGTGATTGTATGTATGAATGATTGTATGGGTGAATGAGTGAAGGTGTGTGTAGACGTAGGAATCAGTGAGTGCGTATGTAGTAACTAGTATTGGTGTGTCAATGGTTTCAAAAATTATACTCTGTATTTAACACTGGGTGAAACAGAGGTTATATTAAAATGTGAGGAGATGCATTGTATTGTCACATGAATGATATCATCAGTGATGTGGTCATTGATGTCAAATGAGATGTCATCAGTGATGTCATCAGTGATGTCACTGACCATGTCATGAATGATGTAATATGTGACATCATCAGCAGTGGATTGCGGGTGCGCGATATATAGTTAGTGCAACTAACTATATATGGAATTTCAATGGTTTTGTGTGGGTAAAATAAGGTTTTTTAAATATATGGTCTATAACCTATGGTTTTTTCAGTGAATTTTCAAGGTTTTGTAAATGCTAATTCCTAACTATATATGGTCTATAATCTATGGTTTTTTCAGTGAATTTTCAAGGTTTTGTAAATGCTAATTCCTAACTATATATGGTCTATAACCTATGGTTTTTTCAGTGAATTTCAATGTTTTTTTAATAGCAAATATCATAAGCTGTCGAATGTCAAGTACGTGGTAAGTAAAAACATTTTCGTGTTTATGCACACTGATCTGCTTTGAATGCTGCCCCCCCCCCTCATTTCTATTAGGAGTACTCTCTCTTTGCAGATAGTGAAAGGTAGTTAACGCAGGCCTTTGCCCCCGTTGTAATACGTCGTGCCTGCTTCTCTCTCCATTTGATTGATTGTTATCCAAGCATTTACTGTTTTAGAATTGGTTCTCTTTGGTTCATTCTCTATTTACAAACAAACACAGAGTCGCAATACTCTGTTTAGTCTTTGCAGATAACGAAAAATCGTGTAAAAAAACAAAAGGAATCGAGCAAAATCAGTAGGCCACTAATGGGATCTCTTTTTGACCTCGCTAAAATAGAAACATTAAGAACAACCCCTCATGACAAATACGAAACTAGTGAGATGAACTGAACTCCACACCATGATGGCTGCAATACAGCTCGGCTCCGCCACCCACCCCGCCCAAAATAACGATAAAGAGCGGCTGCCATGATTGCTCGCGGAATGGCCACGACGGAGCTACGAAATGGTGGTGCTCTCATGCTAACCCCAGCTTCAGTCTGAAACATCCAGAAACACTGTAGACTACCAATTCGATCAGTTCCGGTAGCGCCCCAATGTAACCCGGTAGAGAAGAACTAGCTCTCCCCTCTTTGACTGATGGTTCTTGTTGCCTGTCCCTTCTGTTGTCATTTAACAGAACTATTTAGCCTGCTGAAAGGGGTTGTGTTCCGACCGCTGGTTGGTGGAGACATTTTGACTATATTCTGGACCTGCGTTGTCGCGTAATGCGTCATATGACGCGCCGCGTTAGCGCATCCGGAAGTCATCCGGGGCGCGACGCGCAGCGCGTAACGTAAGCATAACAGGTCATGTGACTTGTTAATAAAACTTTTCATTGGTTCATTTTACTTTTCTTATTCTAATGATGAAAGGCTTGGTCATATGACCTAAAAATTACGCTTTTTATTACTTCCGAACATTATTTTTTCTTAAATATATGTTATAATGTTCCAGGCTAATGTACTTTCCCGGAAAATTTACAACTGTCCTGCAAGTAAAATATATTCTTTTTTCGAGAAAAAGGGCGTTTCTTCGTCCCATGACGGAGCCGTTGAGCAAAAGAGGGTCGACCTGCTGTCTTAGTCGCCGATACGCCTGAATATGAGATTCTTATCGATCACTTTATGTTGCAGGAGTAGAAAACACAACAGCCCTTGACCATTTATCTTTACTGCGTTCCTGCGTATTATAGCTTTTACCCTTCATGTAATTGGTCTGCTTTATTTCACTTGCCTTTTAATGATTCTAAAACAGTGACTATTATTAAAAACTTTACCAATGTATATACTACTACCATGTTTTCTTTTAAAAACCTTTATTGTGAAAATTTCATTATACAAATACGAGCCTATAACCACGTGGGCCGGCCACGGAGCAAACTGTAATCGTATATGATGAGTAGACATTTACACTGTAGAGGAACGTAACGGGCGGGCCATTAGGTTGCAAGAACTAAGGTGTCTAACAGTTGCGGAATCGGTGGACGTACATTTTATAATTAAAATACGACAGGGCCAGTTACAATAAAATTATCTAGATATACATTTGCGGGCAAGTACCATGCGTGACGTTAATTCGAACTTTCAATAGTACAGTAATCAATAACACATCAGAACTTAATATCAATAGGGATGTCGAAATTCTCAATCAATTCTCGTCCCCGCCCGCCATGTGCTTCAAAACTGCATACGTATCTCGTGATTTCAAGGTTCTGCAACCAGTACACAACAAGGAGTTACGAGTCCCATTTATTCCGGCGCCATTTTGGGCGAGGACGGGCAGGTCCAGGATATAGTCAAAATGTCTCTACCAACCATCGACTATGATGATGTTCATATGCTGTATTTATAGAGTAACACTCATCTGTCCACATGAAATTAATTTGCCACAATCTAAACATGTCATTTTAATCTTTCCAAAGTTCTTCTAAATATTTGGGACCGTTTCCCTTGCCTCTGATGCTGTCAGTGCCACTTCTTTGATGAATGTACTGGCAGGTCGGGGGTTCTCCTCCAAATCTCTCTTTTATGCAGCACTATAATTAATTGGTGCCACCTCTCCATATGACGATGCATGGTATAGTTACCATAACTATATTTTTTTTCGGTTCCTCTGGAGAGTACATCGTGGCAGATGAAGCGTATAACGTACCGGGCATTTACCTTTTTTTGCATGTAGAGGAAAGGAAAAAAAAATCGAGCGTCCGAGTTCTAAGGTGTCCCAGGGCCATTTTAGTGGACCAGGCCCAAATCCAAAGAACAGGCCGCCATTTTGAGAGTCCTGTTGCAGCCGCCTGTCGCTGTAGCATCAAGAGTGGCCAAAACTCAGCTGAATGGCAACTGAAATGGTTAAGGGGCGCCCCACTACAGCAGATGAGCCTCCACCTAGGAAGGCCCGTTCACGCCGCCTCCCCCCCCCTTCGGGCACCCCACGCCGTTATTCGGAGCAGTATTGTAGGATGGCCACACCAGTGCAGCAACTTGCTAGACACCACCTCGGTGGTAACCGAATCTCAGCGCCTTGTGGTGTCTTCTATTCAGAAAACATTGTTGTGCTGCCTTCGACCTATTCGCCGCAAGTGCGCACGCAACTCAGCTGCATAGCTTGCTAGACACCACCTCGGTGCTAACCGAATCTCAGCGCCTTGTGGTGTCTTCTATTCCAAAAATATTGTTGCGCTGCCTTTGGCCCCATTCGCACATCGGTCCGCTACTGCCGCCATCTCACAGGCCAACGGGGCGCCCCACGCCGACTTTCAGCATTGTAGGATGGCCACACCAGTGCACCTTACTAGACACCACCTCGGTGCCATCCGGATCTTGGCATCTCAGCGCCTTGTGGTGTCTTCTATTCAGAAAATATTTTTGCGCTGCCTTTGGCCCCATTCGCACATCCGTCCGCTACTGACGCCATCTCACAGGCTAATGGGGCACCCCACGCCGAGTTTCAGCATTGTAGGATGGCCACACCAGTACAGCAACTTGCTAGACATCACCTCGGTGCCATCCGGATCTTGGCATCTCAGCGACTTGTGGTGTCTTCTAGTCAGAAAATATTGTTGCGCTGCCTTTGGCCCCATTCGCACATCGGTCCGCTACTGACACCATCTCACAGGCCAACAGGGCGCCCCACGCCGACTTTTACCATTGTAGGATGGCCACACCAGTGCCACAACTTGCTAGACACCACCTCGGTGCCATCCGGATCTTGGCTTCTCAGCGCCTTGTGGTGTCTTCTATTCCGAAAATATTGTTGCGCTGCCTTTGGCCCCATTCGCACATCGGTCCGCTACTGACGCCATCTCACAGGCCAACGGGGCGCCCCACGCCGACTTTCAACATTGTAGGATGGCCACACCAGTGCGGCAACTTACTAGACACCACCTCGGTGCCATCCGGATCTTGGCGCGTTGTGCTGCCTTCGGCCTATTCGCACATCGGTCCGCTACTGACGCGAACTCACAGGCCAACGGGGCGCCCCACGCCGACTTTCAGCATTGTAGGATGGCCACACCAGTGCTGCAACTTGCTGGACACCACCTCGGTGCCATCCGGATCTTGGCGCGTTGTGTTGCCTTCGGCCTATTCGCACATCGGTCCGCTACTGACGCCGCCTCACGTGCCAATGTATTTTCTCCGCATTTTATACCCTATGCCGCATAACAGGTCATGTGACTTGTTTATAAAACTTTTCATTGGTTCATTTTACTTTTGGTTTCCTAATGATGGAAGGCTTGATCATATGACCTAAAAATAACACTTTTCATTGGATGCAAACTTTTTTTTTTCCCAAACGATGAAAGCCCCACCTTGTTTCTGGATGTTTCACACTGAAGCTGCCGTCACCATGAAAGCACCACCATCTTGTGGCTGGGTCGTGGTCATTCCGCGAGCAATCATGGCAGCCGCTCCCCACCAGAAGCCTGCAGGAGTCGGGGGCCCCCAAAACTTTTGTTGAATCCTCAAGGCGGAGGGGACGCTTTCGAGAATGGGGTCCAAGACCTAGCAGACAAGCGTCCGATTTCCAAGGTGTCCCAGGGCCATTTCAGTGGACCAGGCCCAAAAAGAAAAGAGCCTGCCGCCATTTTGAGAGTCCTGTGGCAGCCGCCTATCGCTGCACCGCAAGAGTGGGCGCAACTCAGCTGAATTGCGGCTTTTGACACAGTGGACCAAAAGCGGACGGAATGGCAACTGAAACGGTAAAGGGGCGCCCCACTACAACAGACGAGACTCCACCTGGAGAGGCCCGTTCATGCCGCCTCCCCCCCCCCCGGGGCACCCCACGCCGTTATTCGGAGCAGCATTGTAGGATACCAAAACCAGTGCGGCAACTTACTGGACATCACCTTGGTGCCATCGTTCTGCTGCCTTGGAACTATTCGCACAACAGTTTGCTACTGATGACCCACCCCCCGCGACGCCCCACGCCGGATGCCGAAATCAGTGCGGCACCCAGGCAACATCACCTGGGTGCCGTCCAGAAATCTGGACGTTGTGCTGCGTTGGGACTATTCGCACAGCCGACCGCTACTTCGTTGTTTTTCCCTAAAAATGTTTATATGTTTTTACTGTTTTTGTTTTGTTGTATATATTTATAAGTTATTAAAGTTTTATAATCTTACTACTTTGTTGGAGTGCTATATATTTTTAATGTGACACATAATTGTAAAAACTTTGATGTACAAAGAGTCATCCCTGGAATCTTCCGCTTCAGGCTCGGTCCCCTCCCCAATCACAATACAGGATGGTTTTCAGATAGTAGGAACGCGTGTGCTGTGACGGATCTCATCGAGTGTGGGCCTTGATCTACTATAACTCCTTTGAAGAGGGATGATTCTTTACAGCCGGGGCCATAAACTACATCTGCAGGGCTAGCTGATAGCCTAGGACCGGCCTGGACAATCGGACACAGAGGAAAAGGAGTGTCAGAGGGTGCGGTAGTGAATAGGGCGAAAGGGAGGTGTCGGGCGGGCACAGGGTGTGATTCTCAGGGAAGAGCAGCGCAGATGGGGGGAGGTTTATTACCCATGCATAAGACAGAGAACGAGGGTGACCAGTGCCTGGGGGAGATGCTTGCGAGGGTGGGGAGCCATGCTAAGGATCGACAGCGTGCAGAGAGTGGGTCTGGTCAAGGCATCTAAAATGACTGCCGTGCACGACAAAAGTGTGGCATTTGAAAAAAGGCAAGATGGCGCAGACAATGTTTTTCAACACTTCCTGATTTCCTTCGAATCGAACGTTAACAGACGTTGGGGCATATTACCAAAGTTAAGCGATATTTATCCCTAACGATGCTTAGCAACGAATTTTTTACCGCTAAGCATCGTCAGAAATTATCGCAGATAAACCTTGCTATTATCAAGGTTTATCGCAAATGCCATAAAAAACGACCGCAATGCATTAATATCGCTGAAAACTCAGCGATATTCATGCATTACCGAGCTAATGCTCTTAGCCATGTTATCCACCTCCCATTGGATAACATGGCTAAGCACTGCTCAGGGCAGGTGGTAGCTTTTGGAGATATTCGCGCTTAGCGCGAATATCTCCAAAAGTTGGTAATAGGAGATAGCGATGTTAGCGACTGTTTCCAGTCGCTAACTTCTTGGCATGCCCACTTTGCATGTCATTAGTGATAAATATCACTGACATGCAAAGTGGGGCCCAAGATGGTCGCTATCTCCTACTAGCGGTCGCTAACTGGTGTTAGCAACAGCTAGGTAATACAGAGATAATTTTATCTCCGCGAAGCGGAGCGCTGTTACAGATATATATCTTTTTTTGAACGTTAATTTCTCAAAATCCACTGAAGCACATATATTGAGACCTAGCAAAGGCACATCGAGCTACCAGTCCCTACAATTTTGCCAAGTTTCGTGCAAATCCATTCAGCCGTTCGATTATTATTATTATTTTTTTTTTTGCCCCGCGGGGCCCTTTTAAAACCTCCACATCAAACCTAGGGGGTCAGGGAGGATCTACTATGCCCCCTTATGGTCATTTGCCCCTTCGCTTTGGCCTCCTCTTGTCTCTCGATCCTACCGAGAGACAAGATGGCGGCCGCTACGGACTGTTTGGAATGTTTACAGACGCCGGAGAACCAATCAGCTTCGCAAAGCTCCGTTACGCGAAAAGTACAAGAAGCGGAGCGCTGTTACAGATATATATCTTTTTTTGAACGTTAATTTCTCAAAATCCACTGGAGCACATATATTGAGACCTAGCAAAGGCACATCGGGCTACCAGTCCCTCCAATTTTGCCAAGTTTCGTGCAAATCCATTCAGCCGTTCGATTATTATTATTATTATTTTTTTTGCCCCGCGGGGCCCTTTTAAAACCTCCACATCAAACCTAGAGGGTCAGGGAGGATCTACTATGCCCCTTATGGTCATTTGCCCCTTCGCTTTGGCCTCCTCTTGTCTCTCGATCCTACCGAGAGACAAGATGGCGGCCGCTACGGACTGTTTGGAATGTTTACAGACGCCGGAGAACCAATCAGCTTCGCTTCACAAAGCTCCGTAACGCGTAAAGTCCGCGAACCGGAGCGCTGCCTGGTCCGCTGTTACAGATATATATCTTTTTTTGAACGTTAATTTCTCAAAATCCACTGGAGCACATATATTGAGACCTAGCAAAGGCACATCGGGCTACCAGTCCCTACAATTTTGCCAAGTTTCGTGCAAATCCATTCAGCCGTTCGGGCTAAAAGTGAGGCCAACCGCCCTATGGAAAACTCAATGTTAAAAACACGTTTTGGGACCCCCCTTTTTTCTCGGCCCCCCCTTGACGAACCCCCCCCAAATTTTCAGGGGCTGCTCAGAAACAAAATGTTAAATTTTCCTGAAAATTTCAGCCAATTCCGTCCACAAACGCCAAAGTTATTAGACATAGAATTTTCAAAAATCCCATAGAGAAAAAATCCTAACTATATATACCTACTGGCGATAGCCAGTAGGTATATATAGATAGGATTTTTTTCCTATGGGATTTTTGAAAATTCTATGTCGAATAACTTTAGCGTTTGAGGACAGAATTGGCTGAAATTTTCAGGAAAATGGAACATTTTGTTTCTGAGCAGCCCCTGAAAATTTGGGGGGGTTTCGTCAAGGGGGGGCCGAGAAAAAAGGGGGGTCCCAAAACGTGTTTTTCCCATGCAATTTTCCATAGGGCGGTTGGCCTCACTTTTAGCCTGAACGGCTGAATGGATTTACACCAAACTTGGCAAAATTGTAGGGACTGGTAGCCCGATGTGCCTTTGCTATGTCTCAAGATATAGGCTCCAGTGGTTTTTACGAAAATTAACTTTGAAAAATATATATTGGGCTACATTGGGCTATATATATGTTGGAGCCCAAATGTAGCCCAATGTAGCCCAATGTAGCCCAATGTAGCCCAAAGATGGCCACCAGAGACAAAAAAAACAAATGTAGCCCAAATATCAGCCAGATGTAGCCCAACTATAGCCCAATGACAGAATATCCCAGAGTGTTCTAAAGAACAACTAGAGTGCTAACAGTCCTACTTATTACAAAGGTATGGCACACCTGAAGCCATCTTGATTGGAATAAAGTGGTAACTCTTAAAACATTTAATTTAAAAATGAACAAAATGAGGGGGTTCATTTTGCCATAGAAAGTATGATTAGCGAATATATGACGAAATCCCGCATACCATCAGTCCGCAAAAAAAATCCTGCATGTACTATTAGGCCGCAAATTAAAATAACGAAAACTTTTAGAACGAATATGCCTTTAGCATACACTAAACAACTAAACTACCCTAAACCCTAAAACAATACCCCCAGCATGACCCTACACTACACAAACAGTACAACACTACCCTAAACCCTAAAACACTACCCCCAGCATGACCCTACACTACGCAAACACTACAACACTACCCTAAACCCTAAAATACTACACCCCAGCATGACCCTACACTACGCAAACACTACAAAACTACCCAAAACCCTAAAACACTACCCCCAGCATGACCCTAAACTACGCAAACACTACAACACTATCCTAAACCCTAAAACACTACGCCCAGCATGACCCTACACTACGCAAACACTACAACACTACCCTAAACCCTAAAACACTAGCCCCAGCATGACCCTACACTACGCAAACACTACAACACAACCCTAAACCCTAAAACACTACCCCCAGCATGACCCTACACTAAACAACCACCACAACTCTACACTACACTAACACAACACTACACTACACAACACTACACTACACTACACAATCACTAACCCACGAAAAAATTAACACAACCCCACTTACCTCTCTCGTCATCGTGGTTTTCACAACGCAAATGCATTTACCATACATGCCTTTAAAACGTAATTCTTTGTAAAGGCATGCGCGATAAATGCACATGCGTTTTCAAAAAATGCGGGATAATGGTATGCGAGGTCAATGACCTTGCGGGATAATGGTATGCGGACTGAAAGTCTGCGGGATAAAAAATGCGGGAAAATGGCTGCAAACCATGATTAGCAGCAGACTTCCCTGGTGAGCACTAGCTTTACTACAGTGATCTAATGAGCAACTAGAGTGCTAACATTCAGAATTTATGGCAAATGTGTGACACATCTGAATGCCTTCTTGATAGAACCAAAGTAAACAAGCATTGAAAATGCAATAGATCTCGCCCTCGTTTAAGTTAAAGCCATTCTGTTTGTAATGAGGTGGCTTTTTAGCTTTGCTTTTATTAGTGTTTTTAAAACTTTCATGTAAATAACATGCATATGTATGCATATATGTATATGTATGCATGCATTTATATTTATATAGATATGCAGATTATATATGTTTATATATGTATATTACCTACTGGCGATAGCCAGTGGGTATATATAGTTAGGATTTTTTCTCTATGGGATTTCTGAAAATTCTATGTCTAATAACTTTGGCGTTTGTGGACGGAATAGGCTGCAATTTTCAGGAAAATGGCACATTTTGTTTCTGAGCAGCCCCTGAAAATTTGGGGGGGTTTCGACAAGGGGGGGCAGAGAAAAAAGGGGGGTCCCAAAACGCGTTTTTCCCATTCATTTTTCCATAGGGCGGTTGGACACACTTTTAGCTCGAACGGCTGAATAGATTTACATGAAACTTGGCAAAATTGTAGATATGGTTTGCCCGACGTGCCTTTGCTATGTCTCAATATATGTGCTCCAGTGGATTTTGAGAAATTAACGTTTAAAAAAATATATATATATCTGTGACAGCGCTCCGGTTAGCGCCCCGGTTTGCGTACCTGACGCGTAACGGAACTTCGCGAAGTGAAGCTGATTGGCTCTCCGGTGTCTGTCAACATTCTAAACAGTCCGGAGCGGCCGCCATCTTGTCTCTCGGTACGCCGTAGAGGCGCGTCCCAGTACGCGAACCGGGCAGCTCACCGGGCAGCTCACCGGGCAGCTAACCAGGCAGCTAACCGGCAGCGTAGCTGTCAACATTGTAAACAGTCCGGAGCGGCCGCCATCTTGTCTCTCGGTAGGTTCGAGAGACAAGATGTGGTGAAAAAAGAAGGGGGAAATGAAGGAAATGGGGCAAGGTAAACCCCTCCTGACCCCCTAGGATTGATGAGGGGGATATTAAAGTCCCCCGCGATTTTTCGCGGTAGAGGCGCTGCCCGGTACGCGAACCGGGCAGCTAACCGGCAGCGTAGCGGGAGTCCGCCATCTTGTGTTTTTGGAGCGTCCGGTTCGCGTACCGGGTAGCGTCCCGGTAAGCGTAACAAGGGGAAAACCAAGAGAAACAGTAAAAAAAAAATTAAGGGAATAGATTTCCAGCAAACTTGGCAAAATTGTAGGGACTGTTTGTTTGATGTGCCTTTGCAAGGCCTCAAGATATGTGCACGTGTGGATTTTGTCTAATTAAGGTTAAAAAAATATATATATCTGTAAGCGTGCTCCGGCACGCTTACGTTACGGGTTTTGTTTGCGCTGCAGAGCCGATACGTCACGGTTATGCGACGCGTCATGAGGCGTCTCACGTGGCTACGTGATACGTCACGTAATAAAGAATATATTTTACAGCTATAGATATTAGCTTTTAAAAAACCAATGAAATTCACTGAAAAAACCATAGGTTATAGACCATATATAGTTAGGAATTTGCATTTACAAAACCTTGAAAATTCACTGAAAAAACCATAGGTTAGAGACCATATATAGTTAGCTGGACATTTTATTGACATAAAACCAATGAAATTCCATATATAGTTAGTTGCACTAACTATATATCGCGCACCCGCAATCCACTGCTGATGATGTCACATATTACATCATTCATGACATGGTCAGTGACATCACTGATGACATCACTGATGACATCTCAAATGACATCTCAAATGACATCACTGATGACATCATGACACACCAATACCAGTTACTACATACGCACTCACTGATTCCTACGTCTACACACACATTCACTCATTCACCCATACAATCACTCATACATACAGTCACTCATTATTACAACACTATCATATGCACTCATACACCTATGCAGACACTCACACACTGCCACTCATCCATGGAGTTACTCACACACCTAGTCAGTCCTGTAAAGAATCAATCACACTTCCATTTCCTCATCTATACAGTTAAACACAGAACACCATACTTCAGTGACATCACTGATGACATCACTGATGACATCTCAAATGACATCACTGATGACATCTCAAATGACATCACTGATGACATCATGACACACCAATACCAGTTACTACATACGCACTCACTGATTCCTACGTCTACACACACATTCACTCATTCACCCATACAATCATTCATACATACAATCACTCATCTTTACAACACTATCATATGCACTCATACACCTAGTCAGTTCTGTGAAGAATCAATCACACTTCGATTTCCTCATCTATACAGTTAAACACAGAACACCATACTTTTCACACATATACTAACACATACTTACTCTCTTATACAATCACTGATACAAGTACACATTGATATGCACAGTCACACACCTCCCAGCCAGCCACACACACACTCAGTCTTCCATACATCCACTCATTCTTCAATATGTAAAACATATTTAAACTTTACAAAAACACACAGACACTAGATGATGTCATCAGTGATGTCATTTGAGATGTCATCAGTGATGTCATCAGTGATGTCATTTGAGATGTCATCAGTGATGTCATCAGTGATGTCACTGACCATGTCATGAATGATGTAATATGTGACATCATCAGCAGTGGATTGCGGGTGCGCGATATATAGTTAGTGCAACTAACTATATATGGAATTTCATTGGTTTTATGTCAATAAAATGTCCAGCTAACTATATATGGTCTCTAACCTATGGTTTTTTCAGTGAATTTTCAAGGTTTTGTAAATGCAAATTCCTAACTATATATGGTCTATAACCTATGTTTTTTTCAGTGAATATATATATATATATATATATATATATATATATATATATATATATATATATATATATATATATATATATATATATATATATATATATACACATATATATATTTTTATTTATATATATATATATATATATATATATATATATATATATATATATATATATATATATATATATATATATATATATATATATATTACCTACTGGCGGTCGCCAGTAGGTAGTTATAGTTAGGATCGATTTCCATAGGGAAATCACAACATTCTATTTGGAATAACATTGGCGCCGGTTGAGGAATCAGCCTGAATTTTTCAGCAACTTTGCCTCGGGGCGCTCCGCTCCTTCCCTGAAAGTTTGGGGGGCATTCATCAAGCAGGGGCCGAGATAAAAGGGGGGTCCCAAAACGTGTTTTTCCCATGTTAATTTCCATAAGGCGGTCTGTCGCACTTTTAGCCCGAACCGCTGAATGGATTTCCACCAAACTTGGCAAAATTGTAGGGACTGGTAGCCCGATGTGCCTTTGCTATGTTTCAAGATATGTGCTCCAGAGGATTTTGAGTAATTTGGGTTCAAAAAAATTTATATATCTAGAGCCGCGCCCCGGTACGCGTACCGGGGAGCGCTCCGGGCGCGCCACGCGACTTGCGCACGGCAAGCTGATTGGTTCTCGGGTGTCTGTGAACATTCGAAACAGTCCATCTTGTGTCTCGGTAGGATTGAGACACAAGAGGTGGCAAAAATCAAAGGGGGAAATGAGCAAAAGGGGGCAGGGTACACCCCCCCTGACCCACTAGGTTTGATGTGAGGGCCATAAAAGGGTCCCGCGGGTATTTTTTTTTATTTTCGCGGGGGCGGGGGGGAGCGCTCGGTACGCGCACCGGGGAGCGTACCATGGAGATAAAAAATGACAGACTTTTAAAAAAAAAAATAGCCTTTTTTTTATAAATTGGAGGTAGTTCTGAAAAGAACTTTTTTTTGTTTTTGTTGTTTTATATTTTTTTAGACTTTTTAAAACAATTTTATATATTTTTTGGATTTTTTTCAGGGGAAAAACAAAAACAGGGATTCCAAAACTGCTCAATAGGAGCAAAAAAATTTGAACATTTAGGGACTGGCAGGGCAGCGGTGTTCCTGTTTCTTTATGGCAATGAGTTCAACACTCTGCTCCCCATAGCAGAGCAGTTCGTCACACTGCGTTCACAGAAATTTGATGCCTGCAAACACCGGCTGTATGTTAGGGACCATTCTTCCCGAAGGTGTTGCTCCACCAGTGGAGGTGCTGCCGCCATCTGTGGGTAAATTCCGTGCCAGCTCCCTGACACTCTCCCTGGCAAAGTTGTTTGGGTGTCTTCTTTTGACATGCCTGATTAAATTGGCATTTCCGAAGCTATATTTTTTTAGAGGATTGCCTCTGGATAAAGTACTGCTACATATTTTGCAGGTTATTTTTGCAGCATTGACTTTTTTTTGTCCTTCAGGGATGTCATAGAATTTCCAGATGAAATGGTTCTTTTTCTTCTGGTGAGGAGTGTCCTCATGCAAAAATCCGTCGGAATCACTGCTGGATGACTCCCTTGTAGCCATTGCTGTAGATAAGGAAAGTAGGAGATGAAGACAGTGCACAGAACAGCTCTTGCTCTCTCCAAGTACAAAGCAATAGTGAGAGAAATGGGTGGGTTTTTCACAATTTGTAAAAAAAAAAGTTCTGAACCAATGAAAAGTGTTATTTTAAAGTCACATGGCTTGACGCGCTTACGCTACGCGCCCTGGGGCGCGTCCCGGGTGTGTATCGTAAGCGCATCGGGGCGCTTACGTTGCACGATCGTATGCGCTTCCGGGTGCGCTTACGCGGTGCGTCATAAGACGCATCTCGCGGCTACGCGATACGTGTCTCATGACGCAAGGCGTGGCGGCTATGCGATACGTCACAATGTTGTTTTCGTTCGCGGCAATAGCGCTATCGGGACGCTCACCTGTACGCGCCCCAGGGCGCGCCGTAACATTGCGCTTACCCGTGCGTTCACTGGTACGCGGCCCGGGAGCGCCCCGGGGTGAAAAATATATATTTTTTTAAAATGACATAATTATACAATATAAAATTCACTTTAAAATTTATTATTTTTTATAACTATAATTCACTGAAAAAACCATAGGTTTCACACCAGTTACAGTTAGGAATTAGCATTTAAAAAACCTATGAAATTCACTGAAAAAAACATAGGTTTCACACCAGTTATAGTTAGGAATTAGCATTAAAAAAAAACTATGAAATTCACTGAAAAAAACATAGGTTTCACACCAGTTATAGTTAGGAATTAGCATTTAAAAAACCTATTAAATTCACTGAAAAAACCATAGGTTTCACACCAGTTATAGTTAGGAATTAGCATTTAAAAAACCTATTAAATTCACTGAAAAAAACATAGGTTTTACACCAGTTATAGTTAGCTGGAAGTTTTACTCGCATAAAACCATTGAAATTCCCACGTTATAGTTAGTTGGACTCACTATAACTTGCGCGTGCAATGCACTGCTGATGACGTCACATATTACATCACTCATGACATGGTCAGTGACATCACTCATGACATCACTGATGACACCATCCTTGTGACAGAGTGACAGACCTCCTTTCACTGTAATGTAACCCTTGAAACAAATATTCAAAAATAGAAACTAAAATTTACAAAAAAATGGAGATAGCCATACCACTTACAACAACCAATTCAATTATTCCACCATCTATATACACATGCACTCATTCACCAACAGTTCAATATAATCACTCATACATATACTGACTCATCATATGTAGTGATACACCTATACATCCTGTTACACACCGACAGTCATCCAAAAGTTACTCGCACACATACTCACACATGCAAATTAACTATTCAACATCCATTTATTTGCATATACAGCTATACACACACTACCACTTTACTTCTAAGGAAACTTACACATACTTACTCTCTTAAACAATCACTTATAGACACACATACTAATTTAAACAAGAACTCTTAGAGTCCCTCACTCTCATATTCATCAATATTCACATATATTAGATTAAAACATATGTAGTTACTGATAAAGACGCTAGTGAGACAGTCATTCACTCAGTAACACACACATATACACACTCATCCACCCATACAGTCCTGCACATATGCTGTCTTCAAAACACATACAAACAGAGAGTCAGTCATTCATGCATCTAGGTGCAAAGTAATACCCCCACCAAACCATACAAACACTCATACTGATACTAAGAAAAACATCTAATAACCCATATACATACACATGTAGCTACTCACCAACCCATGCAGCCACTTATACACAAAGTGAAACACTAATACATATATTTAAATATTTAAACATTACTCACTAATATATGTATTCACTAAGATACACCTAATAAGCCAGTTAACCAATCAATTAAAAAAAAAAATCCATGTAAACACTTATTTAAACATTTATTCTTACATCAACTTTTACATATACATATATAAAACATATTTAATTTTCAGAAAGACACACATTCACTGGATGGGGTCATCAGTAATTGGCAAAACAATCCCCAATTCCATCCCACCCTTCCCCCCCCACTTTGGCATCCCAGTCACACCAAAGCCATACCCTTAACAGAAATATCAACATGACTAAACCTGTAGTGGGGAGCACCCGCCTGAGGGGATCCGCCAAGTGCGCGCCACTCCATCCATCTCAGTTCTGTCTGTTATATAGGGTATCATACAATACTGGGCCAACATGCATCTCGAATCAAAACAAAGTGTTCCATCCACCAGGGGACAGGAAGATTTGCCATATCAATACCTAGGTTACATGACCATCTAGATCAACCTCGCTACATATATGCAGCCGCAACATTGCAACTCCCATACACAGCTATCTGTTATCAGTACCTTAAGATATACAAGCATTATATCCCAGCACATGATTATCAAACGTATCTGAAGGGCACATTAATCAGTCAAGGCTGTCTTTATACCCAGCGTCAATGTCTCCTGTCGGGATGCATTAATACATATTCATTCTATACATTACCACTAGTGGAGTACAGTGCACTCTCTGCTTCCAACATCTGAGCTGAGATGGATATCTCTTCAGTAAGAGAGTGCAGTGCAGAGAAGTTCACCTCAATTTCGGGGTCAAAGGTGGCAGCATCCAATCTTCAGAGTGTCGTCTCAATCATGTCCCATATGATATACGAGACATGTTAGCACATGGTAGATGTCAGTGTCCTTGAGTCATTTCGTTCTCTCCGGCAGCTGGCTGTAAAGTTAGTCAGAGGATGGGATGAGTTAGTCATGTCTTATTGAGAGTCCTGTTCAGCTAAGTGCGTTTTTGCTCTTTTCGTTTAGTGGTCAACTTTTTTATGAAGTCCTGTGTCGCTTTTTGTGTCTGCAGTACCGTTTCTCGCCTATCATATGTTACCCCCAGCCTAGCTGGGCACAACATTGCGTATTCGATACCCAGCTCTCTGAGCTTCTTTTTGGCAGGGTTAAAGTCTTTGCACGAAGGCTGCACCGTCATTGTAAAATCTGGGTAAAATGCCAGGTTGTTACCTTGGTAGTGGATCTGTTGTTTTTCCCAAGCCATCCTCAGGATTGCGTCCAGATCCCTGTAGTTTAGGCCCCTGGCGATGATAGGTTGTGGAGGGGCCCTCGGCGGAGGTCTGGGGCCAATGATCTATGTACCCATTCTATAATTAGTACTGTGGAAAAGTTATTGGCACTGAAGATATCACGTAGCATGTCTTCCACATATGCTTCCATCCTTCCCGTGTTTGTGCTCTCAGGAACTACCGCAATTCTAACGTTGTTGTGGCGCGATCTCGCCTCCAAATCCTCGGCCTTGTTCTTTTTGACTCTAGGATCTTCTCCATATCTCTGCATTTGCGGGTCGTAAAATGTGATTCATCTTCCGCTGCTGTTATGCGTTCTTCGGCGGCGTCCAGATGCTCACCCTGTTTATCCAATTTAGCAGATATTTTATCTACTCTTTGGGTGAGCGAGTCTAGCTTTCCGTCTATAGCTTGGAGACTCTGCTCTATAGCTTGGAGGGCGTTCTCCATGGCCTTGACCATCGTTTGCTCCGCCTCCAATTCTGTGCCGAATGCGCAGTTGCTCCTCTAGGGTTACGCTTAGTTTCGAAAGTTAGCTTCGACTGCTGCTTATATGGTTTTCCCATTATGACTGAAGATTTGGGGAATACCCGGTATCACCCGGCTGCGCATAGGAAGTCCTTACGGTAGGTTCACAGTGTTCTGCAGAACAGCCTTGCTACAATGGTGTTGTGCTGTATCAAAACCCAGTTACATATGCAGTAGATGAGGTCTGTAGCAACGGCTGACCACTGATAAGCAGTGCAGCAAGTGTTCATGGACGTTATAAGTATCGCCAACTCAGCAGGTCTGCATCACCATCAAGAGATACTCATGGAGACATGCCAGGGATTGTGTGTCTCACAGCAGTGTGTTGGGGAAGCCCCGGTGCGTATCGTGATCTGGCTACTGCTGAAGGACCCACTCCAATGTCTGCAACTTTCCCATTCAATTCGCCATTTAGAGCTTGAGGGTGAGGGTCTTATGAAGTGTGACACACGCCAGTCACCAGAATTGCCGCTCACAGGAGACAATGTCGTCTGTAATCGCCAGCCAGTTCAAGAAACGTGCGTAGTAGTATCAGAATAAGTCCACTATATAGTAGCATTTACTTATCCAGCTTCGGTGTCACGGTGTGCAGCAATGTTATCAATACTCCCCAGGGCATACAATCAGTGGCTTGGAAGCAGCAACGCGGGCAATTGGTGCGTCGTAGCCGTTACATCGTGCCACATAAAATGTGCACATTAATGATAAAGGGCACAACAGCAGTACAGATAATCGTAAGGTACCATGCAGAGATACTTGATTCTGTGCCAATCCACTGTCGCACCTCATCGCCAGCCAAAACCTCTGCCTTCACTGCTCATGGTTCCCAGGTTTCTCCTTCGCTACACCGGTCTGCCATCTTATGCGCATTAGAGTGCGTTCAATTCAATTCAAATCAATTCTTGCTTTATTTCGATTTTGGTTGCAAATCATAAAAGCATACAATAAAATGATCATACATAAAAACATACAATAAAAATACCGTACCTAAGTACAATAATAAAAAATTAAAAAAACATGATATTTACAGGTTAAAAAATATATAGCCCACCTCGTCTTTTTACAAGGAAACAAAAAAGGGCATATACATAACAACTAATTGATCTTTAGTTAAAACGATTCACAACCAACAGAGTAAATCCATTAAAATTAAAAAAAATGACATTACATGGTTATGTTAATACATTTCTGAAGTAATCTCCGTGCAATATTAATCTAAGTTCCTACGATGGCGAACAATACATTTAAGAAAGCTAACTACTATAAATACCAACTGCTCTCCCTCCAACATCTGTAAAAAAAGTAAAGCTGGGCGACATTGTCTATAACCAATACGCCTCAGGAACGGAATAAGCCATTTTTTCCTGGGTTCAGTATAAAATTTACAGAAAAGAATGGTATGCAAAGCCGATTGTAAAGAAGTGTCATCACAGGGACAGCAAGAAAGTTCTTTAGCCCAGTTGTTTCGACCTGGAAATGCAACCATTCGATGGAAAAAATTCATCCTGAATCTTACCAGAAGGTAAGGCTTGTAACTCGTGGTGTTATAAGGGAGGTACGGCTGTATAGTGGGTACCAATTGTATCGTTAAACTGTGGGTAACAGAAGGTTTGGCGGCTTGACTCATCAGTCTCAGGTCTTCGAGATGGGCGAGACATTTCTTTTTTAAGACCTTCCTCGAAACCTCACGTATTGAGGAGGGATTATGATAATATTTATCCCAACCCAAGTCGTGAAAAAACCTTGCAATGTACCACAACCACCTGGACCTGCGATCATTGTCCATTTTTAGACAGTTGGATAGAATAGATTGGGTAAGGGTTGCTTTGTCCGAAGTCCAAATCCTGCGCCATAATAAAAGTGGTTCAACTTTAGCTAGGTCCGTCACATATACAAGACCCAGCTCTGTGTGACAGGCAAAGGTACCGGCACTCCTAGGAAGTGCAAGAAGAAATCTCAGAAAATAATTTTTGACTCTCTGAATGCTATCCGTAACCACAAAGCCCCAGAGACCCGCCCTGTACAAAGCCACAGATAGACATTTAGCTTTATGGATCGTAATAATTTCAGGGGGAGCTCTCTTTCCCAACTTCCTGGTAAAATTGACAAGGGCTGTAGTTGTTCTCGTTTCTACAGCTGGTTTCTAGGATAGTTTGTGATCTATTGTTATGCCTAGATAGGAGTATTTTAGTGTAGTTGCTATTTTTTCTTGATTCAGATAGATGCCCCTCATTTTACTTTTGCTTTTGTGGCCAGAACTTGCCCTCATGACAAAGGTTTTACTGATATTTATCTTCAGGTCAAGGCCTGCTATAAATGTGGAATATCTGTACAAATTCTTTTGAAGTTCACGGGGGGTACGAGCTAATATGACGGTATCATCCGCATAAAGGAGTGCAGGTATTGGACGATTGTTCACCATTGGGAGATCCTGGCACCCCTTCATCATCTCTCTTTCCAGCCCATTAGTATATAGTGTAAAGAGGAAAGGGGCCAGGACACACCCTTGCCTAACCCCTTTTTCTACTGGGAACTCTTCCGTCAACCCCCCCCCCCCACCCCGTAACGCACTCTTGCAGTGGCATTTGAGTAAAGTTCCCTCAGGGACTTGACCAGATTCAATGGAGCCCCCATGTCAACCAGTAATGTCCAAAGTTTGGAGTGGGAAACGCAATCAAATGCGGGCGATAGATCCACATAGACCATGTACAGGTCTCCTCCTTTGATGTAAACATACTTATCTAACAGTAGTGAAAGGTTTAAAGCCTGTTCGATGGTCCCCAGGCCCTGGCGAAACCCGTACTGTAGATCTGAGATAATCCTGCAATCGTCCGCCCATTCTTGTAATTGCTCTAAAATTACTCGACCTGCCACCTTTCCAAGGGAGTCTAAAAGAGAGATTGGACGATAGCAGGTTACTGACTCCCGGTCACCTTTTTTAAAAATGGGAACTAGTACGGATTTTGACCATGAAACCAGTAAGCCTATATTACAAGTTGCGTTCAGGACTCTAGTTAGAAGGGGGGTCCAGAGGTCCATTTGAGCTTTGAATAAATCAATAGAGACGCCATCTGGGCCCGGTGCCTTCCCATTTTTACTTGCTCTCAGAGCCTGGGCGGTTTGTTTTAATGAGAACTGTAGGTCGATGGGATAGGCACTATCTCGGACGTCCCGGGAATTAGAGTGCTGAGATTTTAGGTCCTGAGGTTTAGCAGACTCCGGACCAACTGAAAAAATCTTCCTCTATTGCTAAATCTAACTTTGCATGATTAGTATTGTCAGTTAAAATGGGAGATTTGACCACTTGCCAAAAAGCAGCCGAATTTTTATGGATGCAGGTTTCATGCAATTGGTCCCAGAGTTGGTTTTTTAGTTCTTTTTTCCTGTTTTTTAATGCAGAGTTATAAGCTTTCCTTAATGATGTTATCTCGTGTGGGATCCTCACCAGTTTTCTCAATGCAGTTTTTAAATTGGAGTAAGCAACCGTGCACTCGTGGTTAAACCAACCCTTCCTCTTTTTTGACTTGTGTTTTATTTCTACCCACAGAGCCTCATTAATCGCTTTAACGATCAGTTCAAAGTTGTCAATGACTTCTGTATGTGTAGTATCTGGAGTAAGGCATTTCATAATGGAGGGGTAGGCCCTCGCTATCACTGACTTTGTTATTTCCATAGGGTCTACTTTCCCCCATTTCAGGGCATATCCATTTAATCTGTTTAATGCCAGATTATTTTGTGATAAAATGGAACCCAGGCCACTCTTCGGTTTATGGGACAATGACAGAGAAATGCTGAGAGGATAATGATCGCTTAGTGCAATTGTGTGTCTAGTGAATCTTGCATCTATAGTCCTCTCACTATTTGAGACCAGTATGTAATCTATAGTTGTTTGGTATCCTCAGGGTATTTGCCTGGACCAGGTCTAGCTCAAATGAGATTTCATTTAAACAATTACCTAGGGTAGAGTGTCTAAAATGTGAAATGGGGTTTTCAAATTCATCCAGGATACCACAGATATTATTATTACCAGTAAGGCATGGTCCCATATTGCAACCCCCCCCAAATAATTACCTCTTCATTAGTTGTCTTCCTTGTTTTGGATATTAATATAGACCGGATCAAGGATACCAAGTTCACTGCCTCAACATCAGGAAGGTTATTATAAAAGTTCACTATAAGGAAGTTATCCCTGTTGTTTAAGCTCAGCCTAAGAATCTGAAAATTAGGATCCAGATTTATAGGCACTACTTCCGTAGTATTAAGGAGGTTTGAAACATAAATTGTTAGACCTCCTTTCGCTCTGCCTGAGATGGAAGGTTGGGCAGGTGTGAAATAGGTTTTAAATCCCTCCATATGTATCACGTCAACAATCCAGGTCTCTTGAAGCGCTATAATATCAAATTTAGGGCTAAAGTCCCTCCATTCATCATTTATGACCTTAGATCATTGGCTTGCTATGTTCCAAAATAGAACTGCAATACGGGGTTTTTCTCCTCCCCTATACATCCCTGCGTATCTAATACGGATCCAGTGACAGGATTGGGATTTAGATCCTGTTCGGAAACAGGGATAGAATGGGCCTGATTCAGGCCTATGGACTTGCCCAACAGATCAGTGGATGTGACCTGAGACCGTTTACGTCTTGGATTAGAGACATAGGAGACATGAGCAGTATAGTTAGTATTTAGTTCAATGCTTGTAGAAGACACCTTTTGTGGACTATCAGCAGCATCCTCTACTATGCCCCGAAAATCAAGTCAGTCCACTCCCTCCAAACCTGATAATACCGCGTAGCGGTTGTAGACAGGTAAGAAGTGATCGTCCTGATGTTGAAATATGGGCCTAAAGCGGTCATCCTGATATTGAAATAGGGACCTAAAACGACCATCCTGATGTTGAGATGGGGGCCTAAAGTGACCATTCTGATATTGAAGTGAGGGGCTGAAGCGATCGACCTGAGGCTGAGATGGAGGCCCAAAACAGCAATCCTGATTTTGAGGTAGGGGCCTAAAAACGTTATTCTGATATTGGTATAAGGGTCTATAGTGATCCTTCTGATGTGGGAGTAGAGGCCTAAAGCAGTCAACCAGATGTTGAGGTTGGTGCCTGAAGCGATCAACTTGATGTTTAAGTGGGGGCCTAAGGTGATCATCCTGATGTTGGAGTAAAGGTCTAATGCAATCGTCCTGATTTGGAAATAGGGACCTCGAATTAGTTACAGAGGTCATCAGTGCTCTAGGGTAAATGTAGGGCAATTCGTGTGCTATAATTGCATTGCTGCCATTTGAGGGGGACCAGTTTAAAACATGTCTAACTGCCCTTTTATCTCTGAAATTTATTATAATAATATCCCCCATAATGTACTTTATTATGTGTCCTAACCAGGGAAGACGCCTAACGTTTAAAATTTCACCATTTACATTTAGAGGAAGTGGTTGCTTCTGCCTGAGCCAAATTATAACTTTATTTTTTAGCTGGTATTGGTCTTCTCTCTTCCCATCCTCTAAGACTGGGACTTCCGTGAGGACCACCACAAGCGGAGCTGCTTCCGAAGGCAGTTCCACATTTTGCCTCTTAGGCACGGATCTTCTCGCAGAATCTTCATGGCCATTAGGTTTTTGGGCACTTCCTGAGAGATTGGGTTTCCCTCCTACCTGAGCCTCTTTTTCTATGATTTTTGCTTTTTGCCGAATTGTTTTGGGGGACATTGGTTTCAGGGTTTTCGATTTAACTTGATTCGTGGATTTTACTTCCTTTTGGATAATAGTGTTTGGGGCGGATGCAGTAGTTAAGGGCACTAGTGGGGGCTTTGATAGATCCTTAGTTCCCTCTTTGATTTCCCTGATTGCCTGTTCTAAATTCCCCAACTGTTGGGCTATTCTTTTTAGTCTCTCTACTAAAGGGAATGTGAGAGATCTAATCAGTTTTTCAATACTTCCCATTAGGTCAGTCCCAGGTGTTTCTATTATTGGGAAGTGTGGTGGAATAGCTGGTGCGGGTATTGTAGGTGCATTGGATGAGGAGCTCTTAGAAGTACCAAAATTAGTTGGATTAATCTTATTTCTCTGTGGTCCACTCCCCCTCTTTCTCCTTTTTTTCGGGGGTGGACCTTGTACTCGAGGGTTTTTGGGAATTGTGTTAGATTTTTGGACAGTCTCTACAATTGGTGACGATGTATCTGGCAAGGCTTCTGCCTCTGGTATCGTGTTACCAAACGAAGCAGAAAGGTTTCTGATAAAGTCATTGTTTGACTCGAATGGGGGGGTTCTATATCGGTGGAGTAACGGTATGTTGTCACAGAAAGATGCATCAAAACCCTCGCTTTCGCGAAGCGTGCTGGAGTGCGGTGACGTGGCTAGCTGTGATGGGCCCAGAGATGAGCGTTTGTTCTTGATAAACTCAACAGAACGACGTCTCTTGGCCCGTCGCTCAGCAAGTGCGATATCCCTGTCAATTCCTGCGCTAGCCCTAATGACATAATTGTCTAACGTTCCTCGATTGCCTCCTCCTCCCACTAAGGATTTTTCTTTGGAGACAGGCAAAGTCATGATGCGTACTAAAAACTATGGATAGCTGGTAAAATCACACTTAGCCTTTAGTGCTGTCTCAGACAGAGCTGTGATTGTACATTTATCAATTATCAAGAAAGCCAATTGAAGGGCTTTAAGTAGATCTGCTTACTAGAGTCTTGTACAAACAGTCCGTCCTCGCCGTAGGTTGCACATCGAAGAGGGGGAGGCCCAGCCCAGCCTCCACTGGCCTCTGAGGGCCTAAGAGGGCCCGCCCTTGTCCTGGGCTTCTCCCGGGACACTCCCACGCGCTCCCGCGTCGTGGGGAAGATGGTGCAGTTATGTAGGGTGGGAGATGTGGGCAGGGCTTGCTCCCGGGCCAGGTGGTGCCAGCTGAAGGATCCTGGGACTTGGAGTCCGCCTTGATGTTCCGGCGCGTCTACCACAAGCCCAGGGTCACGGTGCTCTCCTCGATTGCCTCCTGTTGGAAATGGGATCCCTGGCTGGCCAGGGCTTTCGCCAAAGTCAGTCAGAGACCACCACTCCCAAGTCAGGGCAAGGGAGTTACACGCCAAGATAACCCCTACTCACCCTCTAGGTAACGTGGCGCGAGCAGCAAGGCTAAACTTGGAGGCGATGTAGGCTAAGTATTTGCGCACGCACCCCAGCAACAACACCCAAAGGCCCACCACAAAGGAAACTCCACACAAGGTTATATAAAAATAGCCTTTGTATTACACCAAAACACATTAGATAAAACACACTTTACAATGTGCCAGAGGCACGGGCAGAATTTACAAGGGATTATTTACAAGACAGGGCCACCTGGACCACTGTCAGGAATCAGCACTTTTATAAGTAACAATACAATACTTGTAGGCCTAGAACTTAGAACATAGCCTATCAGACAGTACCTTCCGTCCTGGTTGCACGGGATAATGCGAGTGACCTCCTTAGTAAGCTTGAGCGGGCAACCCAGCGAAGCGGCGCGGCTCAGGGGAGAGCGGCGCTGCTCGAGGCTTGGACGGGCTGCCGGCACGGTACAAGCGTTTCTCTGGGGCGACCAATGTGTGCGGCTCAGAAGAGGAGGGGGAGGCAGGATGCGGGCGACCCAGCGAAGCGGCGCGGCTCAGGGGAGAGCGGCGCTGCTCGAGGCTTGGACGGGCTGCTGTGCACGAGCTGCCGAGGGAACGAGCGAGGCACACTTCAGCGAGGCCCCAGGGGCCTAGGGAGATCAGACAAGTCCCAGCAATTTGGCAGGGAAGGCACCATAGAGTCCACTGGTCCTGGGACTCTGGTCAGGGGGCAAGCTTAGTATCAAGCCCTTGGAATATCACTTATAACAGAAGATCACTGTAACACAAAATAGGACATAAAGCACACAACCAGTACCCACTGGTAACTGGTAAGTCCCCCCTACGCAATCCTAACCACCCTAGGAACAGGTCACGCAGGGAACCAGGACCTCACTAGCACCACCTGTACTAGCAAGAACAACCAACTAAATATCACCATACATTTAGGGGTATAGACCTGGGAACAAAACACATGACGCCTAAACACATTCAGAGGTGCAGATAACACATGATGCACAAAATACATTCAGCGGTGTAAGAGCAAGGCACATGATGCATAAAAACATTCAGCGGTGTAGAACAAGGCACATGACGCATAAAAACACATTCAGAGGTGCAGGGGAAGGAAACACATGATGCAGAACCTACATTCAGCGGTGTAAAAGCAAAGCACATGACGCATAAAAACACATTCAGAGGTGCAGCACAAGAGAACACATGATGAATAAACTACCCATTCAGAGGTGTAAGAAAAGGAGACACAATAGCGCAAAATCCACATTAGCCACCACCTGTGGCGGTCCCTGTGTCCCAAGGTCAGGGCCTAAACGTGGCAGTTGCCCACAAAGTGCTGGGCAACTGGTGCAACATCAAAAATGGGCCAACGCTGGAGCCTCGCAGGCTCTGCCCAACTGACTGTCTCTCAAGAGCCTCACTGGGCTCTGAATACAACTGTGGCCCCTTTTTGGTGGGAGTCCCCCCTCTGGGGGACTCGAGAACAATGGGCGCCCAGAGCCTCTCAGGGCTCTAAATAGAGATATGCCCCTTGGGCCCTTCGTGGGCTCTTTGCAACAAAGAATGCACCTTCGTTGGAGCCTCCGTGGGCTCAGGATCAACACTACCCCCGTAGCCTCTCGGGGCTCTTGAAGCAAGTAATGCCCCAGGTAGTCGGGGCGGCCCTCTGCCAACCGGGGCCGCCCAAAGTGTTCTAACTCCGTTGGAGTCCCTCTCGGGGGACTCTGAACACCAAGCGCTGCCCTGCTGGGGCAGCAGAAAGGGAGGACAGGGCCCAGGTCACGGGGGCGGCACCGAAAGCGTGCCCGACACACACCCCTAACCGCCTCGATCAGAGCCCCACTCACCGGTCTCTTTCCTCTGGTGGGGGCTCCTCCGGACAGCAGCATCTTTTTCACCGGCGGCTGGCAGAGGTCCGGGGCTCTCCTGTCACTCGGGAGCCTCGGCAGGACGTGCAGGCTGCTTCCTGCTTCTCCGCCTGGCCCCGTCACGCTGCAGCTTGCCTGGCTTCCTGCCTCGGGTGTCCGCCAATGACAGCGCGGCCCCGAGCAGGGAGGCGGGCACTTCCGGGTCGCACTTGGCAGCGGCCCGGCAACGTTTTCAAAACACTCCGGGCTGCGGCGGTGAACCTTCTATTTTAAATATAAGGCGAGGTGGGCTCTCGCTATGGCCATGACAATAGCGGCACGGTCCCTGGCGAGGTGGGCACTCGCCAGGGGCTTCGAAATCAGCAAATCAGACGGGCAAATGCCGGGTGGGCACCGGCTGTGCAAAAAGCGCTCCCAAGCGCTACCACGGCAAATACAGCGCTCCCAGCGCTAGAGGGGCAACAAAGCGCTCCCAAGCGCTACAGGGGAAATCCAAAGCGCTCCCAGGTGCCCTCAGCAGGACAGAGTTCCAGCAAGTCCTTGTGGGGTCCATCAGCAAGCCAGGGGCTGGGCAGGACCCAGGGGGGGCAAGCCTTCCCCTGGGCCCAAGCAGCAGCATGCCCCTGGTAGATCCAAGTCAGAAACAAGAACATTTTCATGGGGTCACAGCCCCTCTTTTATACACCTTTTCCCTTTGTCTTTAGGTGCAGGGTGGGGGCAGAACCAGTCGCAGCTGGTCTGGGAGTACTGTTGATGGCCCAACCACCCATTCTATTCACAGGCAGGGCTAGGGTCATCAGACACACCACAGGGGGGCGGAGCCAGCATTGTGTGGGGAAAACCCAGCCCATCCAGGACACAGGTACACTCCTCCCACACATCACTCATGCTAATCTCCCACTCACCACCGGGGCAGACCCACACAGACTTCCTGGAGCCTGGCATCCCAGCCAGCTCCAGCCAATCACACGCCAGCACCCTCACAGCACACGTACAGCCATGTCTAGAAATGGCGTTTCCCTTCTAGACACATACATGCTGCATACACCATCTCGCAGCATTCACTCCCCCGAGTTCACACATACCAAACTTGACCATGCACACCTCACGCATCAGGAACTACCAGGGACACAGACATTCCCCATGCATTCCTATGGGAGGGCAGGCCAATCTCACACACGCACTCAGGGAGAGCACGCACTTTACACTGCGCCACAGTGTCAAAGTGCGCAAAGGACAGAAATCACTATAATTTAAGGCAAAAAGTTCAGGGGTGAACCTGCCACAAGGCCCAAGTCCAACACCTCCAGAGTCCTGTGGGCAGTTCAAAGATAGGATAAAGGGTCCGCTGTCACCCTCGCAAAAGATCAAACCAAGAACCCACACGCTGCGGCTCCCGCGAAGCAGGAGCGGCGAGGTCAATTAAAGCAGCTGGGAGGTGTGGGCACGGCTTGCTCCCGGGCCAGGTGGTGCCAGCTGAAGGATCCAGGGACTTGGAGTCCGCCTTGGTGTTCCGGCACGACTACCACAATCCCAGGGTCACGGTGCTCTCCTCGCTTGCCTCCAGAGTCCTGTGGGCAGTTCAAAGATAGGATAAAGGGTCCGCTGTCGCCCTCGCAATAGATCAAACCAAGAACCCACACGCTGCGGCTCCCGCGAAGCGGGGGCGGCGAGGTCAATTGAAGAAGCTGGATGGTGTGGGCGTGGCTTGCTCCCGGGCCAGGTGGTGCCAGCTGAAGGATCCTGGGACTTGGAGTCCACCTTGGTGTTCCGGCGCGACTACCACAAGCCCAGGGTCACGGTGCTCTCCTCGCTTGCCTCCAGAGTCCTGTGGGCAGTTCAAAGATAGGATAAAGGGTCCGCTGTCGCCCTCGCAGTAGATCAAACCAAGAACCCACACGCTGCGGCTCCCGTGAAGCGGGGGCGGCGAGGTCAATTAAAGAAGCTGGGAGGTGTGGGCGCGGCTTGCTCCCGGGCCAGGTGGTGCCAGCTGAAGGATCCTGGGACTTGGAGTCCGCCTTGGTGTTCCGGCATGACTACCACAAGCCCAGGGTCACGGTGCTCTCCTCGCTTGCCTCCAGAGTCCTGTGGGCTGTTCAAAGATAGGATAAAGGGTCCGCTGTCGCCCTTGCAGTAGATCAAACCAAGAACCACACGCTGCGGCTCATATCCATGCTGGGTAGAGAGCCTGTTCAGGGATATATCTCACAAATTGCCGCAATAAACAGCATATCCTGAGCGTCAGCTTGTCTCCCACGCCATGCAGCCCTGTCTTAGCCACAAAACACTCTTGGATGTATTATAGTGATCCTCACACACACCGGGCGATCGACATACAGGGCGCCTCCATTTTGGGATCACCATGTCGCCACCGCGCGCTTAGTTTTGACTCGCGGTTTTCTCATCTGCAGAGCTTCAGTCGGTGACTCCAGTCATTCCCAATTGCTGCTGAGTAAATCTGATGTGTCTGGCGGTAGTTTGTTTATATGTTGACACCAGCAAAAAGGCTTTATTGTTGGGTAATGTTTTCGACTGGCGGAGCTGCCTCAGGGAGCCTCTAGCGCCCCTCTCCTGTAATAATCTTTCATAATCTTTATGTACTGTTTTCTTTCAGCTCTTGGTTTGTTCTTTTAATTAAGCATGGGCGTAAAATCCGCTCCGATCGCGGATTTTTCGGATTTTCGGCAAATTCGCAATCCGCGAACTCTCGCGAATTTGTCGAAAATCCGTGAATCCGCTCGCGGCGGATTTTTTGCTTGGTTGCAGCGCGCGGCGTGGTGCACGGCGTTCACTTTCCGTCATTTAGCGTTTGCCGAGTTGTTTTTCTTTGCGAGTGCCGCTCAATTTTGGATCTTGCTGCGTGATCCCGCGGGAGTTTGGCGCCCGCGAATACGTAATCGCGGCTTGCCACCTTGCACAGCACACCTCGCGAGAGTTCGCAATTGCGAACACGTAGTTGCGGCGGAAAGGAACAATCTCGCACTCGCGAAATAGAGATTTTGCAATTCTGCACAAGAAAATCACCAGCAAACAGGATAAACCTTCAGAAAATTATGATTTTTGGGGGGGGGGGGAGGAAGTGCCCCACAGTTTCCAACTTCCTGTTCCTGTCCAGCAGGCTCCTCCCAGTGCTTTGTCCATCTCCTGGTCACTTTCATTTGGATCTGGAGCTGGAAGGATTACTTTTTGTGGGTGCTGCTGGATATTTGGATTTGAGGCCTTTTTGACTGTCTTTGGATCACTTTTGGATTAGAAATCAACTTTCACAAGTAAGTTTGTTTGGGGCATTACAGTTGCTGCAAGTACAATTTTGGAACTTTTTCAGAACAATAAATAAATTATATTGTGGGTAGCCACAGTATCCAGTAGGACCAGGGTTGGTTAGGGGTGCATGATACAACTGTTTTGTTGAATTTAAACACCATTGAGGCCATGGATGGGCTGGGATTGTGCTGATTTTATTGTTTTTTGTCGTTTTTTGGGGGCTGCTGGTGTGGCCTTTTGCCCAGGGGTGGTGGTGCATGGACTGAGTGTGCCTGTGGTGTGGTCTCACTCTCTTTAATGTAAACATCATGGATGGCATTGGATTGTGGTGATTTCTGGCTGTTTTTCTGTTTTTTGGGGGTGTACTGTTGATGTGGACTGGCCATGTGGGTGGTGGTGGTGGCCATCTTGAGTGCTGCTGGCTGGTACAGGCAACATGTGCTTGGGGTGTAAGGGGCCATTTTGAGGAGAGGCAGTGTCTGAGGCCTGCACTTATTTTGCCTACTTTTCATCCATTATGCCCAGGGGTAGTGAGTATTGCATGGGCCTAGTGTTTCTGAGGGGTGTCTTCTTGAATTTAAACACCATTGAGGCCATGGATGGGCTGGGATTGTGCTCATTTTATTGTTTTTTGTCATTTTTTTGGGGCTGCTGGTGGGGCCCATTGTCCAGGGGTAGTGGTGCATGGACTGAGTGTGCCTGTAGTGTGGTCTCACTCTCTTTAATGTAAACATCCTGGATGGCATTGGATTGTGGTGATTTTTGGCTGTTTTTCTGTGTTTTTTGGGGTGTACTGTTGATGTGGACTGGCCATGTGGGTGGTGGTGGTGGCCATCTTGAGTGCTGGCTGGTACAGGCAACATGTGCTTGGGGTGTAAGGGGCCATTTTGAGGAGAGGCAGTGTCTGAGGCCTGCACTTATTTTGCCTACTTTTCATCCATTATGCCCAGGGGTAGTGAGTGTTGCATGGGCCTAGTGTTTCTGAGGGGTGTCTTCTTGAATTTAAACACCATTGAGGCCATGGATGGGCTGGGATTGTGCTGATTTTATAGTTTTTTGTCGTTTTTTGGGGGCTGCTGGTGTGGCCTTTTGCCCAGGGGTGGTGATGCATGGACTGAGTGTGCCTGTGGTGTGGTCTCACTCTCTTTAATGTAGACATCATGGATGGCATTGGATTGTGGTGATTTCTGGCTGTTTTTCTGTTTTTTGGGGTGTACTGTGGATGTGGACCGGCCATGTGGGTGGTGGTGGTGGCCATCTTGAGTGCTGGCTGGTACAGGCAACATGTGCTTGGGGTGTAAGGGGCCATTTTGAGGAGAGGCAGTGTCTGAGGCCTGCACTTATTTTGCCTACTTTTCATCCATTATGCCCAGGGGTAGTGAGTGTTGCATGGGCCTAGTGTTTCTGAGGGGTGTCTTCTTGAATTTAAACACCATTGAGGCCATGGATGGGCTGGGATTGTGCTGATTTTATTGTTTTTGTCGTTTTTTTGGGGCTGCTGGTGGGGCCCTTTGCCCAGGGGTAGTGGTGCATGGACTGAGTGTGCCTGTAGTGTGGTCTCACTCTCTTTAATGTAAACATCCTGGATGGCATTGGATTGTGGTGATTTTTGGCTGTTTTTCTGTGTTTTTTGGGGTGTACTGTTGATGTGGACTGGCCATGTGGGTGGTGGTGGTGGCCATCTTGAGTGCTGGCTGGTACAGGCAACATGTGCTTGGGGTGTAAGGGGCCATTTTGAGGAGAGGCAGTGTCTGAGGCCTGCACTTATTTTGCCTACTTTTCATCCATTATGCCCAGGGGTAGTGAGTGTTGCATGGGCCTAGTGTTTCTGAGGGGTGTCTTCTTGAATTTAAACACCATTGAGGCCATGGATGGGCTGGGATTGTGCTGATTTTATTGTTTTTTTGTCGTTTTTTTGGGGCTGCTGGTGGGGCCTTTTGCCAAGGGGTAGTAGTGGTGCATGGACTGAGTGTGCCTGTAGTGTGGTCTCACTCTCTTTAATGTAAACATCATGGATGGCATTGGATTGTGGTGATTTCAGGCTGTTTTTCTGTGTTTTTTGGGGTGTACTGTTGATGTGGACTGGCCATGTGGGTGGTGGTGGGTGGCCATCTTGAGTGCTGCTGGCTGGTACAGGCAACATGTGCTTGGGGTGTAAGGGGCCATTTTGAGGAGAGGCAGTGTCTGAGGCCTGCACTTATTTTGGCTACTTTTCATCCATTATGCCCAGGGGTAGTGAGTGTTGCATGGGCCTAGTGTTTCTGAGGGGTGTCTTCTTGAATTTAAACACCATTGAGGCCATGGATGGGCTGGGATTGTGCTGATTTTATTGTTTTTTGTCGTTTTTTTGGGGCTGCTGGTGGGGCCCTTTGCCCAGGGGTAGTGGTGCATGGACTGAGTGTGCCTGTAGTGTGATCTCACTCTCTTTAATGTAAACATCATGGATGGCATTGGATTGTGGTGATTTCTGGCTGTTTTTCTGTGTTTTTTGGGGTATACTGTTGATGTGGACTGGCCATGTGGGTGGTGGTGGTGGTGGCCATCTTGAGTGCTGCTGGCTGGTACAGGCAACATGTGCTTGGGGTGTAAGGGGCCATTTTGAGGAGAGGCAGTGTCTGAGGCCTGCACTTATTTTGCCTACTTTTCATCCATTATGCCCAGGGGTAGTGAGTGTTGCATACTTGCATGTCCCTAGTCTTTCTGTGGGGTGTCTTCAATGTAAACATCATGGATGGCATGGGATTGTGCTAATTTTTCTGTGTTTTGTCGATTTTTTGGGGTGTATAACTGAACTGATGTTCCTCTGTCTTCCATTGCTTTTAGGTGCACAAGACTCAAGAGAACCACCAGTGCCAGGAAGAAGTCCTGCAGCGGTGTGTGTGTGCAGCATAACGTCACGCGACGTCACGTCTGGACACAGACAACTCTGCAACTCGTGCAACTGCTGCCTGCTGTTCTGACCTGCTCTGAAGAAGATGGCCCCAAAAAAAGTAACCCGTAGCTCCTCTAGCAAGAAAGGTGCCAGTAAGGAGCAGAAGAAGCAAGTTACCAAGGAGACTGGTGTGCCGCCCGCCCCTTTTTTTGGTGGTAAAAAAAAAAGTATGCCTGCAGCAGCAGCGGGATCTGCTGGGGACCAAGCTGGCAGCAGCACCCCCGCTCCATTGGGCTCAGTGCCACCACCACCACCACGCCAACTTAAGTCCAAGCCCTTGAGTGCTGCAGAGGCAGCCAGTATAGTTGTTCAATCACCATCGACCAGTGATGTTGGCTCATCGCAAGAAAGCAGCAGCAATGTCCCTCAATCAACACAGGTTGTTGTAGCTCATCTGACGAGTGTTGAACAACCACAGCCGCAACAACAATCACATGTGCAAGTACAAGCCCAAGTACATGTGGAAGGAGAGGCAGCGCAAGGAGATGCGCAAGCAGAGGTGCATGGAGGGTCACAAGTGCCCACAATAGTTGTCCCTCCCGAAGTAGGGGCACATCAGGAAATCGACAATCAAGGCGAGGTATCATTTGAGGAAGCCACTCCTCCTGATGATCCTTCATTGTCTTCCACACCCCTAGCAAGGAAGAGATCAAGGGTGGTGTCTACATCTTCTTCAAGCACACCTCCTTCTGATGATACGGATCAAACTTGGGAACCAGCACCACTGCCGTCTGAGAGTGAGGCACACCATGATCCGACAAAGGTAGTTAAGCGTAAAAGGAAGCTCGTCCAAAGTCTCAGAGTTATGGAGTGTGATGAGGCTCAACAAGAAGTGGCGGATACTGCTGCTGATGAAGACTCTGCCAACGACGACCCAGTCATCATAAAGGTCACTGCAGCCCCAGCGGGCATGCAGCAAACAGACATTTTGACCCTAGCCCGAAGAGCTGCTGAGCGTGATGATGATGATGTTGTCAATGAGGAGGCAGTGGAAACACCACAATCATTGGAGTTAAGTAGTACACCAACTCGTCCCGCTTCCATATTTCTTTCTGGCAAGAAGAGACCTCCATCCACCTTGACCTTAATTAGTGGCGGTGAAAGTGCACAACATACAAAAGTTGGGCAATCCAGATCCTCCACTTCATCTGGCATTAGCTTCATGACCACCACCACCAGTATCGCCGCCTCCTCCAGGTCCCACAGACACTTCAAGTCCCCAGTTTGGGACTTCTTTACTGTTTGTCAAAAAAATCCAAAGTTTGCCATTTGTACCCTTTGTAAGCTTGCAGTTAGTCGTGGTAAGCCAGGTACCAACTATGGTACCGGAGGCCAGAGAGGTCATCTTAGGAGACAGCACACTGTCCAATGGTTTGCGCACCTAGATGCGATCAAGAAAGGCCGAATTCAAGGAAACGTTGATGTTGCATCTGATGATGACGAGGAGGAAGAAGACGTGTCAAACACTTCCCTTACACCCAGTACCCCTGTCAGCCGCACACCCAATGTGAGGCACACTAAGAGTGTTGGAGCGAGTGAGACACCAACGCACAAAAGTTCACCAGCGAGCAAAATTGGGTCAA
This sequence comes from Lissotriton helveticus, assembly GCF_964261635.1. NCBI lineage: Eukaryota > Metazoa > Chordata > Amphibia > Caudata > Salamandridae > Lissotriton > Lissotriton helveticus. The sequence goes on from NC_136057.1 coordinate 548,366,251, forward strand.
CGAAGTCATTATCAGCCCGTAAATGCTTGGTCCAGGGCAACATTAGAACAATGCTTACTTCAGACGTGCCATATGAACGCAACCACCCACTGACGCGTCTGTATAACACTAAGCTGGCTAAAATGCTAGCTGTGGACCTTCTCCCTTTTTCTTTTGTAGAAGCGGTAGGTTTTCTAGAATTAGTGGCAACGCTCTGCCCTAAATGGAAGGTTCCTAGCCGGTTCTATTTTGCCAGAGTTGCGGTCCCAGCACTACATGAAGATGTGCTGGAGGCGATTGGGGCAGCTTTGCAGAAGAGTGCTGTTCACACAATATATCTGACAACAGACATGTGGACCAGTGGCGCAGGCGCTGATTACATGTGCATCACTGCACTCTGGGTCTCTTTTTCAGGTGTTAAAGCAAAGCTAAACGCAGGTGTTGACCCGGACAAAGTTTTCAAAGCTGCTCGGAAACATGCAACACTAGCCATGTTTGGCTTGGAGAAAAGTCACACATCCCAAAACATTTTGGACGAGTTTGACAAAAAGGTCTTGAAAATGCTATCTCCAATAAAACGCAAGATTGGTTATGTTTCCACGGATAATGGCGCCAATATAGTTAAGGCCATGTCGCTGGGTGACTATGTTAGAGTGCCGTGTTTGGCGCACTGTATCAACCTGGTAGTTCAAAAATTCTTGAGTGATAGAGACAGTGCAGCGTTCGCGGTAATGGCCACCTGCCGCAAAATGTGCAACCATTTCAGCCATTCTTTTAAGGCCCGGAAGCATCTGAGGAGGCTGCTACTTCAAAGTCGAATACCAGTGAAAGCACTCATCCAGGAGGTGGCAACACGTTGGAACTCAACCTTCTACATGCTTGGCGTCTGTATGAGCAGTATACGGTACTCGATCACTATTTCTTAACAGAGGGTACAACTCAGAAGGAGGACCTGCGGATGGCTGCGGCACAATGGGACATAGTTAAAAGCCTGACAGACATGCTTCGTCCTTTTGAGTTCTTCACGCGTGCAGTCAGCCAGGAGGACTGTAATTTGGGAAAAGCTATCCCATTGTTGTGCATGCTGGAGCACCAACTGATGGCGGTGTCTTCTGAGTTTCAAAAAGATGTACAAAAAAAAGACCATTTTATTTTGTCTGAGAAATTATTAGAGCGCCTACGTGGTGATGAACGTCTTCAAAAGATCAAGTCAGATCAGCATTACATTTGTGCTACTATTCTGGATCCACGCTACAAAAAGGCGCTGGCAGGCGAAGCATTCTTTCCTTTTGCTGATGCAGATGTTCAAAAGTACAAACATTGGTTAGCCTGGTCAGCCAAGAGGTTTGAAAAAGAACGGCAGGTTATTGAAGGAGAAGACAGTACATCAGCATCAGCAGGCCATCCCCAGTCACAAGAATCCACTTCTGCACCTGTGTCTGGGGCACAAGTGACCTCTCAGCCGTTAAAGACACCGGCAACTGGATCATCTGCACCACACACAACACTAACAGTGGCTGCTGAGGAGGATTGGCTAAGTTTGCTTGGGTATGGTTCTCGAAAAAATGTCAAAGGCACAGCAAAAAGTAAGCAAAGTGGAGGAACCGTTGATGACCTTGAGTCGATGGTGCAGGACTATATGAATGACTCAACAGAGGTCTTTCTTAATGATGAGCCATTGCAGTATTGGCATGGCAAAAAACAATTGTGGCCACAGCTCTCCAACCTGGCTATAAACTATTTGTCTTGCCCACTCGCAAGTGTGTCTTCTGAACGTGTTTTCAGTGCTGCTGGTGGCATTGTAACTCCCAAACGGAGCCGCCTCTCGCCCAAAAATGTGGAGCGGCTGACAATGATCAAGATGAATCAGCACCTCATACCACCAGATTACAAAGTACGAGAAAGCACGCCGCATGAAGACGAGGAGGACGGCAACGTAGATGAGGGGATTTGTTCTCTGTTCGGTGGCACTGACCTCATCCTGCCTGAATTCGCAGAGTATGATGACGAAATCTTCTTCTTATTCCCTGACACCGAGCCCTGAAAATGAGACAATGAATAAAGAACTTTCTTTTTCGTCCTTATTCACTTTTATTCCTGTGTGTCTCTCTTTCTTTGTTTTGCACAGTTAATTTAATTCAAACTTTAATCACCTAATCCCAAAAACAAGACCATCAGCAGAACTGTCTTCACTTGTTTGCTTATTGATTTGAAGGTGCCGCAGTCTACATTCCTCAGGTTCACAAGTTCTGAAGAACATGCTCCTCTATCCTCCTCCTCCAGACTGCGATTTCCCTCAAAGCAGAGTGCTGGATTACGCCCAATGAAGAAAGACTCAGCACTTGTGGGGGTGTTGTACTTCTTTGCGGGTGAGTTGACGGATTTGGGCCCATTGCTGTGAAGCTCTAATAATGGACAAAAGTGTTTTGGACCAAATATGAGGTGGAAATTTCTTGCCGTTTTTGCTGACTTGCTTGCCTTTGAGGTGCTCTTTGGCGGGGTTCCGGGTGTTTGTGGGTGATTTTTGGTGTCTGGGAGCCCTGCTGCGACAGTCTAATCTTGATTGCATTTTCTTTTCAGGAAATCCGTGGTGGAAAACAGGAGTTATGATGATTGATGATGATGACCTAGCTGCACAGCCCCGCGTATGGACCGAAGGCCGAGAGATATTGTAAGTATGAGATTTAGCATTTTCGCTGTTTGGGGGTGTTGTCGGGTGGTTTTTTGCAGGTGGGTTGGCGGGTCTTGCCTGGGGCATTCCTGGGAAGGCCTAATACCGGATAGAAGTGTTTTGGACAAAATCCTTAAGGAACAGCCTTTTTTTTGCTATTTCTTCTGACATCTTGTTCAATGTAGCGTTTTGGGGGGCTTCCTGCTGTTCGTGGGTGGGTTGCGGCCGGGGTCTCTGTCGAAGCACTGCTGCGACAGTCTAATCTTGATTGCATTTGCTTTTCAGGAAATCCGTGGTGGAAAACAGGAGTTATGATGATTGATGATGATGACCTAGCTGCACAGCGCCGCGTTTGGACCGAAGGCCGAGAGATATTGTAAGTATGAGATTTAGCATTTTCGCTGTTTGGGGGTGTTGTCGGGTGGTTTTTTGCAGGTGGGTTGGCGGGTCTTGCCTGGGGCATTCCTGGGAAGGCCTAATACCGGATAGAAGTGTTTTGGACAAAATCCTTAAGGAACAGCCTTTTTTTTGCTATTTCTTCTGACATCTTGTTCAATGTAGCGTTTTGGGGGGCTTCCTGCTGTTCGTGGGTGGGTTGCGGCCGGGGTCTCTGTCGAAGCACTGCTGCGACAGTCTAATCTTGATTGCATTTGCTTTTCAGGAAATCCGTGGTGGAAAACAGGAGTTATGATGATTGATGATGACCTAGCTGCACAGCGCCGCGTTTGGACCGAAGGCCGAGAGATATTGTAAGTATGAGATTTAGCTTTTTCGCTGTTTGGGGGTGTTGTCGGGTGGTTTTTTGCAGGTGGGTTGGCGGGTCTTGCCTGGGGCATTCCTGGGAAGGCCTAATACCGGATAGAAGTGTTTTGGACAAAATCCATAAGGAAACACCAGTTTTGGCACTTTTTGTAAGTTAGGGTTTGTTAGGGTTCGCCCTAGCAGCAGGATTGCATGTGTTTCGGGGGGTTCTATTGCAACGCAGTTCTGGGGTTTTACAGCACTGTTGGAGCGATGCTGGCTATGGATACTTTTGCTTGCTTGCAAGTGGTTTGAATACAATCCACGGTCTGTATTTGGGCCTACTGTTACTTTCAAAGTATGTTTTGTCACCATTTTTCTGCTAGGCATCGTTTTTGGAGATCTGATTGGGGTCTTCTACATTTTTGCGACTGGCTTTAGTAAGGGTCTTGGTGGGAGCATTGCTGGGAAGGTCAAATTTTGTTCTAAAACACAGTTTACAGTACACCTACCTTGAGGGGAAAGATCCGCTATAATATTTTGGCCATACTTATTTATCCTTAAAAAGGTGACTCAGACAGAGCACGCAATTTCAAAAATATTGTACTGTCTATTAGGGAAATCAAAGTGTCACTTTTTGCACCACACAGCGTACATGCCTTTCATTTATTTATCAGTGGTATTGTAATAGCACTTCCTGTTTTCCGTTCAATAATTACAGGCCGGGTTTCAGTCAACATCCGCCAGGCAGGCAGTGGACAGGGTGTTTTCTGTCAGTGGTCACCAACATTGATGGACGAAGCGTCAGCTGGAATGGAGGAGTGCCGCCAATAAGAGGAAATGTTTGCTGCATGCAACTTACTTACCAAATTCAACAGGACAACTCCAACAACATACGCAATACAGATACAGTATCCATTGTTTTATTCTATGAGTGTGACTGCATGTGCTTAGTTTGTACCCAAAGATTCTCTTTATCTTCAATTATTGTTTGTCCATGCTGTGCTTTTTTTTTCTTCTCTCAACAAAACCTACCCAAAAAGAAACCCCCATTCCCATCCATTTTCCAAACCCTAACCCTCTTCCCCCGGGCTGTGTTGTTTTGCTTGATGTCTGACTAAAATGACATCAATAATTCCACACACTTGCTGGGGAGGATAAGGTCATAGCAACAGGCTGGTGAAGGAATACGAGGATATCTTCTAGACTTACTCAGCTTCAGTACTATATCTTCTAGTAGTAGGAGCCAATGTCAAATAAATTCAACGCAAGTACTAGTTATACTTGCAAGCAAATACTTTACCATTTGTTAGGCTACATTATGGCACTGTTCTAGTGTACTGTCACCTGCTATATTCTCGATGGTACCGTAACCGTTGTAATGCTACAGTAAGGACAAACCAGGTTTCGTTTTCTTTTTTTCCATAGGCATGCAACTGCCACTGTGTCACACCAGTAGTACCACCGCAATGAGGAAATTTCACCTGGCCAGGATTGCCAACGTTAATCCCCATTTCACGTGGGGCCAGCCCTGGGCCTAGCCCTAATTTCTAACACAAATTACAGGTAAGATAAGTGTTTGGTGGGAGGTAGTATAATGGAGTATTATTTAGGACTAGACGAGAGATTGACGGTAGTACTACTAAAGTCCTACGACTGTTCAGGAAAACAAACTTACTGTTACACCCCCGTCCCCCACCCACCAGACTGAAAAGCAGTAAAAAACAGGTATGGTCAGATAAAGTTTAAAAATGTATATTTATGTAGCCCTAACAAAATAATCTCCCTCAAGACCCACCCTAACCCCAACGATTGTCTTTGAAAAGTCCCAAAACGATCCCAACTCCCAAATCCCACCCCCCAAAAGTCTATAAAAAAAGGGTAAGGGACACTCCACTACTGGAGGGTGCTGGACCTGGTGCATTTTGCGGCATGGGCATCATACTCCTTGCGGAGGGTGGCAAGCTCGAAGCGGAGGCCCTCTACCAAGTTCTTATAGTTCTGGACCTCCTGCTTCAGGTGGGACATTCGGACTCCTAGGCGGCGTTGGCGTGCCTTGCAGCTCCTGTGGGGGGCAGCTGGTCTTTCTGTTGCTTGGCGGTGGCGGTTGTCTTTGTTAGCCCGGCTCGGTCCCGCTGGAGCACTGAGCATGCTGGCGTCCCGTGGGGTCACGGAGGAGGATGCAGCGGTCCCAGTCGAGGATGTTGTTGTTGCACCGGTCGACTGCGTGTCCTCCTCCTCCTCCAGGGCCACCAGCCGCCGATATTCGGCGACAGTGGCATCCAGCCTCCGTTGCCGGGCCATTCGCGCCTGCTCCCTCCGTGATGTTGATTTGGAAGGAGCAACTATATGAAGAAAGAAAGACATAGTCTGTAACCAATGCTCCTTAGCATTAATAACACAAAGTGATTGAGCCAAAAGTTGGGTCACAGTACAAGTAGCAAATTGAAAGCACAGTACCTCCCCCTCCGACAAATCCCTTAGAGGTAACAGTCAACTACCCTCCTCTCTCCAGTTTTAAATCTGTTTCCATGCAACAAACTGGCAAGGCAATTCGGGCCTGCAAATCAGGAGCGCCCACTGACTCCTGTCCCCCTATCATTTTACATCACCTGATAGAGACAGTAAATCCATATATTAATGACATTATTAACGTATCCTTCGATTCCGGACTTGTTCCTGATGACTGGAAGAAGGCCACCGTAAAACCCCTATTGAAAAAGCAGAACAAATCGCCAACGGACTTGGCTAACATGCGTCCCATCTCCTTGCTTCCTGTCCTTGGCAAAATCACGGAGCATTTAATACATGAAGAGCTCAAAACATTTGTAGAGGCCCATAACATCTTGCACCCTCAACAATCGGGTTTTCGCTCTGGTCACTCCACCGAAACAGCTCTGATCGAACTTGCAGATTCCATCAAATTCCTGCAGGATGAGGGTAAGCAAGCGGTCCTCATCCTGCTCGACCTCACAGCAGCGTTCGACACAATCTCGCATCCCATCTTAATAAATAGAATGCGAGAGATTGGCGTGACAGACACAGCCTTAGCCTGGATTTCATCTTTTCTAGCTAATAGGTCCCAGACTGTGTCCCTCGGTCCCTTTCTATCCGACGAAAAACTAATTTCATCTGGAGTGCCCCAGGGGTCTATTTTAAGCCCTCTATTCTTTAACATCTATATGGCACCCCTCTTAGCTGTGATAGAATCGCATGGGATCCTTGTCACGTCTTATGCTGACGACACCCAATTGGTCGTCACCATTGACAAACAGTGGACTGACGCTGACCTCCGGTTCAAAAATTGTCTCTCTGATGTTTTTAAATGGCTAAATACCAACCACCTAAAATGCAACAGCGCCAAGACAGAAATCATTCCACTGGGTAAAGATCTGTCTTTTTGTCCGAAAGACTGGTGGCCCCTAGGATCGGAAGCCCCTCCCAGCGCAGTATCATCAGCCCGGAACCTTGGCGTGCAATTCGATTCATCTCTCTCCTTCGATGATCACGTTAGGATTACTGCCGGTCGCTGTTTTGGACAAATAAAATCCCTGAAGAAATTCTTTGACTTCCTTCCTATTGCAGCCAGAAAGTCAGTCGTGGTTGCCCTCATTCTCTCCCGGCTTGACTATTGCAATGGTCTCATGGCCGGAGTGAAAAAATCTACCCTCAGGAAGCTGCAGAGCATACAACACGCAGCAGCTAGGCTGGTTCTACAACTCCCTAGAAGGTCATCTGCGTCTGCAGCATTGAACCTGCTGCACTGGCTGCCGATGCATAAAAGAATCCTCTTCAAATTGCTTCTTACAGTTTTCAAAACCATTCATAATACAGGGCCCCACTACTTTGTAAATCGTTTCACGCGCTATAACCCCCCGCGCTGCTTGAGATCTTCCGGGACAAATCTTGTCATAATCCCAAGATACAAATATAAGACTAAAGGTGGGAAATCTTTCACTGTTCTGGCAGCCAGGGCCTGGAACAACCTTCCTGTTAACCTTAGACTTATAGAAAACGCGAACAGTTTCAGAGGATTTCTCAAGACATGGGTCTATCAACAATCAGACTCCTCTGTTTTGGCTGCCATCTAATTTTCTTTCTTCCATCGCACTCAGTTACCCTCCGCAGCTTGCCCAGCGCCATGATGCTCCCTCGGGAGCGAACGCTTGCGCTTTACAAATACAAATAAATATCAAATATCAAATAGTACATAACTATTGAGGACAGTATCTATGTAACCTCCCACTTCTGCATCCTTGCTCTAACATTAGTGGTAGTTTAATGAACAAATTCTACGACCACTATGGACTTCCATTACAGTCGACTATGACAGTACACCAGTCTTATTCTTCTTCTTCTCTCTTGTTTAGACAAATTGGTACGTTATCTTATGCAAGCCGGCAGAATGGCAGCACAGTGAACTTGCACCCGAGAAAAACAGTTGCACACCATGATGAGTGAGACAGACTTGCGTTACTGTACCCGTCCAGTACATGCGGGTGGTGAAGCTATTACTTTTCTATTACGGGTGGCACTGAGAATACTCTGTTACAAGGGCTACTGCTTAATTAATTTACCTTTCACCCTACAGTGCAAATGAGTACTAGAAAAGGAAAATGAAGAAGCTAAATAATTTGATTATCTATCACTTCACTTGGGACGTATTTGATGACATATGGGATGACTTTAGGTGCTTTGCTTAATATTGAGTGAACAGTGATACACCTACACATGAATGACGCACAACAACTAAACTAAAGTTATTAAGAGAGGTACGGAGTGTCCACCGTAATAACCAGATATATGCTGTGCTTGCAGTTGCAATACAAAGTACTGCTACTATTCATGGTAGTATTGGACACATTTACAATTTCTTTTCCTTGCCTTCCCTACACTGGAACGGACGTGCGGGTGCGGTGGTACATGCTCTTCAAGGTAACACTTAGTTCATCCAGCAACCATCTACTCTCTATAGATACACATGTGCTATCTAAGAGTCAGAGAATACCATGCTCCAGGCATCCATTCATTCAAAGTATACGCACACATACAGTTTCTGTTTCACCCACCCAGGCTGATGTCCTTCCACCCATCCTTGCTTCATCATTGACCCAGCCATGCACCATACCATATTCTTTCCTTCCCAGCCACCTCGGGGGCCAAGCAAACACATATCGTTCTTCTTTGCCAGCCATCATACAATTTCGCGTCCCACTTACTTACACCCTTCTTTCGCTTTTCGTTCATCCCATCCATCACGTTCGTCTAAGAACTTATTTATTTATTTATTTATTTAGATTACGCAAATGGCCTCTTCTGCGGCCTTCCTGCTTATCTGGTCCATCGTCTCCAGGTTATACAAAATGCCGCTGTACAGCTTTTGTTTAACATTCCAAAAAGCTCAAGTGTCCGTCAATCTCTCCGTACCCTACACTGGCTCCCGGTTGCTCACAGGATTCTATTTAAAATCCTGGTCCTTGCCTTCCGAGCTGTCCATCAAGCCGGTCCTGTGTACTTAAGAAAAAGATTTTCCCTATATGTTCCTAACCGCCCCCTTAGATCAGCTAATTTACACCAAATGAATGTTCCAAAATTCAAATACAGCAGGCTTGGCGGCCAATCCATCTCAGTCCGAGCGGCGAGAGCATGGAACACCCTCCCACAACAGCTAAGAACAGCTCCTTCCATTACTCTGTTCAAGAAAGGATTGAAGACCTATCTTTTTAACATCAATGTATAGGATCTTCCTCTACCTCTTCTTCCCCTTTTTCGCGCCAGGATACTATTTTTTTAGTAACAGAGTGCGTTATAAAAGCCAAAAATAAATAAGAACTTATTGGGATTCTTCTCACCAAAAACTTCACAGCTAAATCGAAGTACATTTCGAGGAGGCTACTACCTGGTTGATTTGTAATACACCCGTGCAGAAAGCACACTATGCAGTCTTCAATCTCAATAAGTAAGGAATATATAGCTTACCTGTTCCCGCCACCACCGTGTGAACCCCCACAGGACCGTCCGCCGGCTCTTGCACCGCCTCCTCCCCAGAGTCCTCCGAGTCCTCCTCGCCCAACACCGCCACCTCCGCGCTGGCCCCGTCACCAGATGTTACACCTACAAAGTACATTTAAGAATGTTAGAATACACCACTCACTACTATATAATATTTGGTCTAGGAGAAATGTTAAAAAAACAGAATACAATGTAATAATTTGTGACTGTCTACTCTAAAGTAAAAATGTCCCTTTTTCCAGGGAAGGCTGTTGTCTTGCTGCACTTTTATGCACAACTGATGAATGCTTGCTTTTTATTTTTAACACGCACCACTTTTTCTCCTAACAAACAGAAGCTTGACTGCTAAGAACACGACCAGGATCAAGTTCAAACCAGGTGAGAGCTCGGCTCGACCACAAGAAATTTGTCCAATTAATCGTCAGCACTAAGCACTTTTCCGTTTTCAGTTAAATAGTTTTATGACAAAGTAGATTTTAATAAATGTGTTTACTTTTAATAAAGCTTTTAAACTTAAATAGACTCTGTGGTTTTTGGTCCTCCAGACTAGAGTGGATGAGCTAAAGGTTTTGGAATTTTTGCAAGCATGAGTGCCTCTGACACTTCTTGACTGTGCTGTGACTCCGTACTCTCTTGTCCTGCGTACGATAATCTAGAGATCATTGGGGATCAATCATCGATGACTTCGGGAGCTGAATGACTCTGCCACACTATCTAGTCAGTAAGGAGACAGTGCATAGAGCTATTGCTGAATAGAATGGGAGTCCAATGGAATTGCCAAATGTCCAATCTTAGTTAGCTACACAGACAGACTAATAAGAATAATCTACTAATACCACAGGGAGTCATATTCGAGCCAGGATAAGAATTTATATCCAGTCTACAAGAAGATCAAAGACGATTTAGAAAAAATCGAATGAGGAACGCTAGGAAAAAATAGGTACTCTTTATTACAATTAAAACTTACTGGGGCCAGCAAAGGAGCCCTCGCCTGCCCGATCCTGGCCTGCATCCTGAACAGCACCCTCCTCCTCCTGTGTCCTCTTGCCCTTGGGGGGAGCTGATGTACAACATGAAAGAAAGAAAGACCAGAAAACATGGATGAGATTTGTCAACCAAATCAACCATTTCAAAAGAACAATAACAACATTTTTTGGAGAAATAGCAAATAGATAGACAACTATTCCACGGGATCTATCTCATGTGGTATACTACGTTATTCGTATTGCCTGATTTGCGGACCGTTGACTTAGAAAGTTCCTATGTAACTCAATAAACAGACTACTAAAGAGGTTTGCCTAGGCCTGGCACTGCAGGCAGCAGTCCGCAGCACGCAAAGTGACAGACAAAGTCCATCCTGCTTGCAGATCAGTGAATACTCAAACTATCAATCCACCCACCACCACCACTATTTCTTCTTATAGCCATGTGTCTAAAGGAAGGACTGGACTTCAGTCTGTTGGGGCTGATTTAGAAGTCCCTTGCGGCTCATTTTCCTCCATTGTTGCGTGACTTTTGTGACGCAGCGGCAGAACAAAAGACTTGCCATGGTGTTGGTGCGGCGTATATATATAAAAAAAAAAATATGGGCGATGCATCACGTTGTAAAGCCCTGCGCCGTCAGGGGGCGTTCCGGCGCAAGGGAGGGCGTACCTGCGCAGGGACGAATCCTAAAAGTGGCTGAGGGAAATCTACAAGATGTCAATCAGTCACTTTTAAGACAATGATGCATGAGTCAAACCCTGCGCGCTTGAAGCCGACGTACGGCTTGATGCAGCATTGGGGAGATAGGGTACCCCAGAGCATTGCTGGAGCTGCGCCATCGTTGGCACGCAACTCCAGCAATGCGCCGCCTTTACGGCACAGATGCGTAAGGCTTCTGTGACGTTTTGGGCTAATGGGTGGTGGTGGCATGGCACACAATTACTGCCGCATCCCTGCTACTTTGCAGGGATGCGCCGGTAATTGAAAATATGACCCTTAGTGTCTAGCATTACGCAGTTCTTATCTTTACACTACACTCATACATAATTTCTCAGGCCAATGAAATGAACACAATTTACAAAACAAATAAGCATAGTAGCAAGCAAGGCTACTGAGAAGGAGAGCAGTGCACCTGAAATGCATAGAAGATTTTGAAATATAATTTACCTACAATGTAATCGGCAGCATTATTGCTCTTGGTAAAGAACAAAGATTTGCAAATAACAGAGCCGGATAAAACAGAGTAGTGATGAATAGCTACTACTACTCACCAAGCCCGGGGACCTCTACGCCGAGCGCGTCCAGCAAGTCCCGTTCCCGGTCCATGACATCGGTCCAGCGGTGGGTGGCCTGGTTATATGTGCGCCGGACCCCAGAGAGCTTATACATGGCCCGGCACACCTTCTCCCACCGCTTCCGGCGCTCCCGGATGCCATAGCCTGTTGTGATCTTGCCGCCTCCCAGGATCGTCTTGGGGAGGCGGCGCTGGACGTAGAAGATGAGCGCGGCCACCTCCTCCGCGCTGAAGATCTCCTGTGGCACCACTTGCTCCCCCCTCAAACGCCCACACGGGAGCCGGGCACGGGGTGCGGGACCCTTCCCCTTCTCAGGGTGCTTCCCGGCTCCCTTTACCATGGTCTGGGCAGAAATAAACTTAAATGATGAAGAAGAAATAGAATAGTGAAGAAGAAAAGAAAAGAGTTTAAAAAAGTAGTTTAAAAGTAACTAAAAGTAGCAGAAAACACAAAAATATACAGCTAGAAAAATAGAGGGATAGATAATAAGTAAAATAGATTAAATAAACTTCAAACAAGCAAAGGATGGCAGAGATTCAGAGAGGATACAGAAAGCATGCCCAGAACCATAGCAATGAATGAGAAACAAGATGGCCGCGCCCGTTCACGACCGCGTGGGTAAGTTCGCGCGAGATTTTCCTCGCGAGCACGCGCGAAATTGTACTAGCGAGCAGCACAGTTTGCGAGATTACACATAGCGGCCGGAAACGGAATTACGTCACGCAAACAAGATGGCCGCGCCCGTGTACGACCGCTAGGGTAACTTGGCAAACGTATAGCTACAAGCGCCTCGCGAACACGCGCAAAAGCACGCGAACATACACGTCGCAAAAAAAATTAGTGTATTCGCAAGCATTCGCGGCTTCCGAAATCGATCTCGCACGGATTCGCGCCCCAAAAAACGCGCGAAATTGCAGAAAAAACGATTTTTGCTAAACTGAAAGCAATGAGCAGGTGCAAAAGTTCAAACTTAACATTTGTAACATTCACTGTAGTGCTTCCTGAGGGGCCCCTCCAGAGTTTGCAACTATTCTATGACCCTGCTATGACCCAAACAGCAGGCTCATAGAATAGCTACAAGTAGACCATAAAGGTCCTGTGAAAAAAATTTTCACTGCAACAGAAAGCAATTTAGAGATAAGGAAGGAAGCAGGTGCCAGCCAGACTGGAACTTTCTAAATAACTGACACATTAATCAACCCCAAATTAATTCATGGCAGTTGAAGTAGGGGAGGTGTGCTTGCTTTTTTCACCCCCCATAAACTACAGTGATAAACAAACCTAATGGGTGGCAGTGAGGATGTACCAGAGGGTGGCATGGGTGTCCCAGAGGGTGGCAGTGGTGAAACAGAGGGTGCTGTGAACCTGTGAGATAAACCAGACGTAGAAACAACATAGTCGCGGCCGTTGCGTGCCGAAAAGTAAGTTCGCAATTGCGAAATTGTCCCAAAATCGGCGCGAACGCTCGCCAACACAAAAAACAGGAAAATCCGCAAGAGTTCGCGTATCTTCGCGGATTGCGAATCCGTAAATCCGCAATTTCGCGTACGCGAGATCCGCTAGATCCGCCCATGCTTACTTTTAATTGTAGGCCAATCTACATCTCTTAGTGGCACTCTGCCCTTCAGGAAAGTAATCACTCCTTGTTAGATCTGGGGGTCTCTAGTTGGCAATGGTATTCACCTTCGTCCAAATAGGGACCCTTACTTATAAGTCAGAATAAGGAGATTACACTCCTCAATAACCCCTGCTCACCCCCTTGGTAGCTTGGCACGAGCAGACAGGCTTATCTCGGAGGCAGTGTGTTAAACAGTTGTGAATATACACAGTAATACAGTGATAACACTACAGATGGACACCACACAGGTGTTATAAAAATAAGCATTCTTTATATAGACTTAAACACAAGACCACAAACGACAAAAATCCACAACACTACACTTAAGACTACTTAAAAGATGATTAAAGCCTCTTAGTTCAAGTTGATGGTAGATGTGACAAAGTTCTCAACAAAGTACCTGGATGCGTAACGCAAAGTAGACGAAAAGCCTCGCAGAAGGGGAGATGTGTCGGTTCCGTGACCCGGGGGAGCGGTTGCGTCCTTCCTGAATGCTTGCGCAGAGCAGGGGACTCGTAGTGAGCCTTACCAGTGCGGAGGTGATGCGTAGATTCTTGGCCTGTGGGCCTGTTGCGGTGCACAAATGGCGCCTTGATGCGATTATCCAGTTGTGATGCGAGAAGATGGCGCCCTTGATGCGTCGATGTAATGACGATGCAATGACGCCCTAGCAGCCTTGCAGCGACTCTGTACTTTGGAGCCGTGAGAGGCCCTGCGACGCGCTTCTCCGGCGATGTGATGGCGACTCTCTCGATAGCGTCACGCTTCTCCGGCGATGCGACAGCAGGCAGCTTTGATGAACACACGCTTCCAGGGAGATGCGACAAAGGTTTGCTTCTCTGGCGTTGCGATGATTTCAGCTGTGGCGGTGACACGCTTCTTCTCGATGCATCGCGCTTCCAGCTCCCAGCGGCATGCAAGTGACTGGAGTCAGAATTCCCAGCAAGGAAATTCAGGAGGGAGCTGTAGGTAAAGTCTTTTGGCCCTGAGACTTCAGCAGGAGGCAAGCACAGTTCAAGCCCTTGGAGAATATTCTCTACATGAAATTCCTTACAAAGTTCCTTCTACTTTCCCTTGGTAATGAAGCAACCACTGAAGGCCAACCCAGCAAACAGCACACTGGCAGAGGGGCAGTCCAAACTTCTGCAGCTTCCTTGGTTCTTCTCCTTGGCAGAAAGGTTTCTTGTTCCAGAAGTGATCTAAAGTCTGTGGGACTGGGTCCCGATATTTATACCCCAAAATCCTTTGTTCTCTGAAGGCAGAGAGGCCTCTGCCTAGTTCAAACCAGTTCCTGAGCACTTTGTTGACATGACTCTCTTCTCCTTTCACTGTGCAGGGCAGAGACATCAGCCACCCACAGGGGGTGGAGCCAGCACAGGGGAGGGAAGATACAGGTCTCGAGCACTCTGTTGACAGGATTCCTCTTCTCCTTTCACTGTGCAGGGCAGAGACATCAGATAAGCCACAGGGGGTGAAGCCAGCATTGTAGAGGGACGGCCCAGCCCTATTCAGGTCCCAGGTGTACTCCTCCCTCCCATCTGGATGTAAATCTCCCTATTCACCACTGGGCTGTCCCAGACTGTCTCCTGGAATTTCCCCAGCCCTGTCACGCACAAACCCAGACAAGGAATACACAACTCATCAGAGGCGGGCTCAAATGGTTAGGCAAGCAAATACCTGCTTTCTAAAAGTGTCATTTGCAAACACAGGATATTAAAATAAACGTTACTAAAAGATGTATTTTATTATTCTGAGTTCAGGCATACTAAATTCGAATTTCCACCATGTTCCCTGAGTCAGTTAGGATTGTAAGAATGTAACAATCTTAACTGCCCATTCTGGCCTATGAGAACAGGTAGCCTTCAATAGTGAAAAACTAAAATGGCTGTAATTTACTATTAGAGCATGCTACATACATTAGAGCATGTCCTACCTTATACTTACTTTTTTTTTAATGATTTTTATTGATTTTTATATAAAATCATAGAATACATAAATTTACACTGAGAAAGTTCATCGTAACCCCCTAACCCTCCCCGGACCCCTTGGTCTGGCAGACTTCTAAAGAAAAAGAGAAGATAAAGAAAGAAAAATATACAATAGGAATACCCCATTATGCATTGTTTGGCCCCGTAAAATAACTGTGTGCTGTGCCCTGAAATCAGTCATATAACTGTCATTGGAAAGTAATAAAGCAAGCTACATCAAACTAAACACATGTATAGAAATAGCACAGCATACAAATCTTCAAATAAGAATACAAAGGCCATTGCCAGTTCAAATACAGATACAAGAGCAGTTACCAGTTCCTCTATCCAGTTGTTACATGGTTTAATAGTTAAACCCCATATATAGACTTCACTAAGAGTGACACCAATAGATCTAGTTTAGGTTTAAAGGAATTGCCTATTATTATTATTATTATTTTTGCCTTGATTATCACACCATTCTTGTAGCGGAGCCCAGATTTTCAGGCTAGCAGTGCGTTTCCTTCTACCTTTCCCTTTAAAGATTGCAATTTCCAGCTTAAATGCGGCTAGTAATCTGGCGAGCCATTGCTGAAATGAGGGTGCCAGTTCATCTAACCAGGCCGATGCAATACACATCCTAAAAACAGCCATTGACACAAATATAAATTCCGCCCCTTGTCGATTCCAGTTTGGGTCAGTCGCTCCTAGAAGCATCATTTCAATAGTCAAGATAATGGGATTTTTCACAACCGCTGATATAAACCTCTCAATATCTAGTTTCAGTTGGGATAGGCCGTCGCAGGTAGCAAAAATATGTATACAGTCTGCATTCGGAAAGTGGCACCGGGGACAGTAAGTTCCTTTTCCCGAGCCCCATTTTGCAATTTTGTCGGGAGTATAATGTAACATAAAAAGGGTTTTGTAAAATTGCGTTTGCAGTTTAGTTGATAGCAAATAAGTTTGTGACATTGCCATTATACTTTCAATTTCAGCTGGAGGTATACCAATTTTGTTTTCCCACTTTGAGGCTATCTTTCCTATATCATCAGGTGCCGAGTTACTTAATAGGATATATATTTCACTAATGGTGTTAACTTTACTGGACGACAGTGTCTCAAATATCTCACATTTTGTACTGATGATTTCACAAAGATTTCTTTTAGTTATGAAGTCCCGTATTTGTAAGTATTTGAAGAAGTCTCTATTGTTAATTTGATATTTCATTCTTAGTTCCTCAAATGTGTGAAGCCCCGTAGAAGAACAGAGATTGCCGAAATGTGTAGTTCTGGCTGCTTCCCATTTCTTCATACAGCTATCCCTGAAAATAGCGGGCAGATCTAGATTATCTTTAAAAATTGTATAGTATGAGACTCGCCCAATATACATTAGTTTTCTTATTTTTTGCAAAATTTTAAAAGAATGTAGAAGCGGCTTAAATTTTACTTTTTTGTGATAGCTGTTATGTAGGTGACGCCATAGATATCCAGAATTTTTTTCACCTAACAATAGGTTATAAATAGATGGTTGCACACCCCGTGATGCTACATTCGCTGATTCAATTTGAAGAAGTTCTTGACTGTCAATCAGGGTTGCTGCCCAATAATAGAACCGCAAATTTGGTAAGCCTAAGCCCCCGTTCCTTTGGTGAAGTAAGGAATTTTCATGCACGTCTAGGTTGGGAATATGACCAAATACATTTTGAGAAGGTGTGTTCCATTGATTTTAAACAGGAATCCAGAAATTCTAGGCATATTGCTCTAAATAAATACAGCAATTTAGGGAAAAATGCCATTTTAATGGCGTTTACTCTACCAATCAGGGAAAGGTGCAGGTTATCTAGTCGGTGGAGATCCTTTTGCATTGTCCTTAAAACAGGTTTTACATTGAAATCTACCAGATCTTCTAGTTTGGCAGTGATAGAGATCCCCAAATATGTTGCGTTTGGAGTAACTCTGGGGTCGGCAAAAGCCAAATTATCATTAATCACAATTTGGGTTTTACCTTGATTAAGGACGTATCCGGAAACAGCTCCAAATTTGGTGGCTTCATCAACAATAGCAAGCATAGTAGGTGCTGGGTTCTTAGTGACGATTGCTATGTCGTCAGCATAGGCTAAAATTTTGGTGGAGTGATCGCGTGATATAATAGGCTCTATTACCAAATTCATTTCCAATCTTTGTAAAAAGGGATCTAAATAGAGGGCAAATAGCAGTGGCGTGCAGGGGCAGCCTTGTCTCGTCCCTCTCAATATCTTGAACGGTTTGGTAAGATTGCCATTGACAGATACCATAGTGGTCGGGTTGACATATAATTGTTGTATTGCCATATTAAAGCTTGGGGGAATTCCAACTCTTTTCAAAGCTGCCCAAAGGAATTTCTAGGAGACCCTATCAAATGCCTTTTCCGCATCTAAAAGTTTGAGGGCCATAGGGTCTCCTGTAATTCGTGACTGATCAAAAAGTGTAATTACTCTATGGACGTGATCAGTGGTAGATCTTCCTGGGACAAAGCCGTGTTGGTAATTGGCTATAACTAAATGAATAATTGGTACCAGGCGATTTGCTAGTAGTTTGGAGTATATTTTAGAATCCGCATTAATCAAGGTAATTGGTCTATATGAGCCTAATTGATCAGGGGGTTTATTTTTTTTCGGAAATATTATAATTTTTGCACTGGACCAAGATTTAGGAGGAGTTCCCCCTCTGAAAATATAACCAAATAGAGTCACCATTATATGTTGAAGTTCGGCTAGGAAAGTTGAAAAAAATTCTGACGGTAGACTATCTAAGCCTGTCGCCTTTCCCATTGGTAAGTTCTTGATTATTAGTTGAATTTCCTCCAAGTTTGGATCATCCGTTAATACCAATTGGTCTGCTTCATCAAAACTTGAGGTGTTTAGTAGGTTAAGATACTCATTTATCATATTTTCTATATTATCCTCGCTTCCCTCAGTATATAATGAGCTATAAAACTGAAAAAAGGCTTCCTTAATGTCTTCGGGATCAGTCACTATACCTTTTATTGGATCTGATATCTCTTGAATAGTATTGGTTGTTTCTAGTTGACGCATACAAACCGCAAGTTGATGACCAACAAGTTTGTTTACCTCGTATACCATCTCCCGATTAGCAGTTGCTTTTTCTACCGCTTTAGCTGTAATATAATCAATAATTACTGCTCTAGCTATTGCGACTTGAGTTTGATTTCTTTCAATTATTTCTGTCCCAGCATGCGCTTTGATAGCCTCGATTAGACCCTCTTCTGCCTGTCGAAGTTCTTCTTGTTGAGTCTGAGATTTAATGTGAGATAAACGGTTTGATCTTACGGAGTATTGTAAGGTTTCCCCCCGAATCCCTGCTTTTAACGCATCCCAGACCACATCTATTCCTGTACTACCCAGATTCTCCTGTATAAAGTTCGGGATTCACTCTCGCATATGTGAGCAGTAGTTAGGGTCATGTAACAGAGTTTTTTCAAAGGTCCATGATCTTATTCTTTTTTCAGATGTGCCTATATTCACCATACACATTAAAGGGTTGTGATCGGAGAGTATTTTGTTTAGTTTATTAATTTTACTTATAGTTTTTAGAGAGTTGGAAAGGAAAAAAAAATCAATTCTGGCATACGTGTGATGTGGATATGAGTAGAATGTATATACAGTGTCGTGAGGAAGTTGTGTGGTGGATTGAAATCCATCTACCAATCCATGCATACAGCAAAGATCTTTTACTGCCTTAAAGACCTTTGGTTTGCGGCCCTTATATACCCAGCGGTCTTTAGACGACCAATCATAAGGCAAATTTAAATTAAAGTCACCACACAGTATAACCGGTAATGGCCAGTGTGCTAGTTCGTTAGAGATTTCGTGGATGCTTGAGGGACCATCTTCATTGCTGCCATAAAGCGTGCAGATCGTCATTTTCCTCCCTTCAGTATCTTGTCGCACTGTGATTGCCCACCGCCCATTTTTGTCAACTTTGCTTTTCGGGAATGTGTGTCCCTGGCCCTTGAACAAAATAGCAACCCCCTTGGTCCTAACACCTTGAGTGGTAGCGCATACAAGCCTAAACCCGAGTGAGTTTAAAAGGTGGATTTGAGCAGCCTCAATATGGGTTTCTTGTAGACATATTATGTTTGCCCCTATTGATTGAAGCCAAAGGGCTACTTTTTGACGTTTGTTTATGTCGTTCAAGCCACAAATATTAACAGATAAAATTTTTAATGAAGACGTAGTAAAGTCTTAGGTATCGTTTTCCAGGTTTGTTCAATCATTTTAGTCAGCCGAGAACTTATCTTCTGTAAATAGCATTTCGCAATGTGGTATCCTTTTTTAACCCCACCAAAGTAATTAATATTAGCCAGACTACCCCTACTGTCCCTCCCTTTTGAACCCCACCCCTCCCCAATCCCACCCTGTCTTATACTTACAATGCACCCTGCCCTTGGGCCTACCATAGGGGCTTCTAATATGAAGCAAAGGGAAGGTTTAGGGACTGCAAAGTGGGTGCGCTTGGCCAAGTCAACATGGCAGTGCTAGACTGCACACAGGTCTTTCAATGGCAGGCCTGAGACATACTTTAAAAGTTGCTTCTGTGGGTGGCACAATCAGTGCTGCAAGCCCACCAGCAGTTTTTGATCTACAAGCCCTGGGCACACATGGTGCACTGTACTACGGGCTGACAGTAAATCAAATAACCCAATTGTGGAAGAACCAATCAGTACAATTTAACATAGGGAGCACTTGCACTGTGGCACTGATTAGCAGTGGCACAGTGCCCAAAGCATAAATCCAGCAAAAACATATCAAAACAGAGGAGGCAATCCGTCAAAAATGGAAGGGAGACTCACGCCAGTGATGTCAGGTCTAACACTCACTCATATTTCTCTACAGGAAATGGTGCTTTAGTTCTAATTTCCCTCAAAGGTTCTTCTTTTGGCATCTGTACAGCAGTCGTTCAGTCCACGCACTAATCAGCATATAATATTATAGCAAAGAAAGTATTCAAATCTTTCCACATCACCTTCAAAATCTCAATGAACCATTCAACTTGTCCGTACCATTGCACTGGTTTGTTGCTTACTTTGGGGAAATTGCTAGTAAACGCTGCCAAATGACCTCTATTCCATGGAACCTGTACATACAATCCTCCTGTTACTTCTCTGAGTGGGAATGCTGCTATCTCTCACTCGCTTCTCTTTTCTTACTTATTTGCTATAGTTTCCTCTCTCTTTTACCTTTCAAGCTTATTTGCCCACTTCATCTTTAATACTCCATTTGTGAATGCATTTGACTAGTTTTGTAATGTGTACACGCATTCCTAAATATTCTCTTGTTTGCTATTGCTGGATCATCCAAATGAACTCTAAAGCTTCTTTTCAAGTGAAAATTCTTCTCAAGATCAATCTCATATTTCTGAGCCAATTCTGTCAGTCTGTCATACAGTCATATACTATGGCTTCTGTTCCTGCATCCTCATTACACAGGTAAATTCCTTTCTTTGACATTGGTCAATATGTTCAAATTCTAAGCATCTCCTAAGTCTCTCCTTTAATTCGATCTTCAATTGTACTATATCTAAATGTGTTTCCCTCTCTGTGTCTTGCTTTTCTACCACCTCTGTGTTTTCTGTCTTCTAATGACCAGGATGTTACATATTGAAATGTGTTGGTTACAATGCTGTCTGTTGGCAGACAGCTTAAACTCTCTGTAACAGATTGCAAAGGCTGTGCCTCATATGATAGCATGATAGTACAATGATATTTTTAGAAAGGATTGCACTGGGAGAACTTTATTAATTGTTGTATTGCTTTTTTACCATTGGAAATCTCTTGTTTATTTGTTTTTACTGGATTGCACTTTTTTGCTCTCTGGCCTGCATATTTGATCAGCACTTATTTTTTAATACTGCCACCATTTCTCCTTTTTGAATTGAATCACAGTAGAGTCACCATCTTAGTCAGAGTACATTTGAGTGTTTCCTTCTGGAAATGTGCGACCACCCATTACCAACATGAGGGCTGGTGCAGCATGGACGTACAGAGGATATATGCAGTCACTGGGCTATCTAAGGTGCGTTGAAGGAAACCCTGTCTGTGCTCATTTGCAAACAGGTCAAACCTATTGCAAGGGATGCTGCCCTCTTTACTATTGGTTCCCATTAGAAGGTAAGAAGAGAACTGATTGTATCCCTATACAACCTACTAATAACACATTTAGGCTACATATACTAACCTTCATGTCTGACTCCCTCTATTTTGTGAAGCACAAATCTGATCTTACTAAGCTTCCCAATTCTATGGCTTTCATATAGACACTGCCTTAATTACTGAGATGTGGCTTGAAGAGAACACTGCCCCTGATGTTGCACTCTCAACTTCCCTGCACTATTGTGTTTAATTAATACATCATTTACACTGCCCTGGAGGTGTATTGCTGGTATTCAGAAAGGCGACTTGTCATTTTCAGCATAGACAAGTATCCTTTCTTTTGTTAAGGAGCCTTATTACTTATCATACTACAAATCCAACTTTTTCTAATAAAGTGCTGCTTTGCTAGAGAGACCTCCTGGTCATGAGAAGAACTTTATATCCTCTCTGCAGTATTTACCTTGCTCTGATCTTCTTGATACCAATAAATCTCCTTGGTGATTTCAACCTGCATGCTGACGAGGTGCGGGACAGAGCTGCAATTTGGTCAATCTTCGATCTACTTCAACAAGTACATGAGCCTACCCAGTTGTCAGGACATATAGTCGATCACATTTATGGGTGTAGAGCAATATTGACTGACTTGAACTTTTAGAACTTGCCTGGACTGATTAAAAGGCTATCTTGCATACCATTAATCAGACTAATTATAAAACCCCTAGTATACTACCTTGTACGTCAATGTGTCACCCATGGGCTAAACTTGACTTCTCTAAAATAAGTACTATTTAAGACAATACATGACCTACTAAGACTTACATATCTCTATTGATGGTTGTCAAACTAATCCTAGTCAGGGTAAGTGGAGTACACACTAAATGTTTACCTGTGTTCACCCTCTGGTAGCTTGGCACAGACTACTCAGGCTAAACTAAAGAGGCAATGTACAAAGTATTTGTGCACACACACAATAACACAGTTACAACACCACAAAAGTACTCCACACCTGTTTAGAAAAATATCCAATAGTTATCAGAGTAAAACAAGACCAAAATGAATTTAAAAAATAGACACAAATCAAGTCAAGTTATGACTTTTTAAAACTTGCATGGAAAACATTGCTTAAAACGTTCCTCATATCACAGGTGTTATTTGTAGTCACCCTACACTGTTAGAAAGTGAAATAGTCCAATCCAGGGTCTTGAGAGAGGTTGTTGCCCTGTATCTTGAGAACACAATGCCCCAGGTAACTAGCAAGTAGAAGGGGGACTGGAGATGGGGTCACTCAGACTGAAATAACTGCACAGTTTAGAGCTAACCGCAAGGGGGTGCAGACATGCCACACACACACCCCACAGGCCCTGCTGAGACACAATACCTGACTGGAGTGGCCACCAATGTTAGAACACATCACATGGGTTTTGTTGACGTAAGAGGGCTAGCCAACCTCATCACTGACAAGCTCCAGGTAACACAGGCAACACCTCCCTGGTGTTACCCTCTGTGGTGCAGCGGCATCGAAAAGGGAGTGCAGCAATTTCAATGATCACACAGTTTCTGTAGAACGCAGCGCTGGTCGGGCACAAGTGCAGATCTTGGTAGAACAAAGCGCTGATCTTTAGTAAATTGAAGTTGGAGAGCAGGCACATGCTGATCCTTGCCGAGTTAAGCTACAGGACTCATGAGTCCAGCAGCAGTTGTATGGAGATGAATTCTTTGATGACCCTGAGGCTTTTTGAACTGTCATGTATTCCTATAGGTTCTGAATCGATCCCCCTATTCCTGACCCTATTCTGGTTAAACTAACTATCAAGTTAACTAACAGTCAGCCCATGAGGCAAGAACAGCCCCCATGATGCAGATACCGTTATCTGACGCAGTCACACTACGGCACAGGAACGTGTTATCTGATTAGGTCATAACGCTTGAGATCTAATTAGACAAGCGACATTCCTCCAGCCCCTGATAAGGCATACAACGTTCTCATAACAAATCAAACCTATGACAACCTGGAAAATCCGTGCGGCCATTGTTTTGATTTCACAGAGAACTTTAGTAAAGAATGTGCTAACGAGCAAGTCGTATGACATCTTTATTGACGTATCTATGTCCATCCTTACGTCAATCTCGGCACCTTTAAGGTATAAATATTGCCGATCTTGCCCTATGCAAACACACGCGTGGTGACAAGACGGAGCAGCCATACTTGCCGAAGCCGAGAGCAGAAGCAGACCCCACTGACAGCAGCCCCGCCTTCCTGACGCGCTGAGAGACGCGCTGCTATCTCAAGCCGAGAGACCCAGCACCGGCGTTTCTGGGCAGCCCTCGCAGGCAGCCTGGAATATCGAGAGCAGAGAAAGAGATACCATTCCTCATTCATCCTAACTTCCAGGTACAGAACTGAATAACCCCTCACAGAGAATTCTTTAGTTATTCACTTGGCAAAAACAAACTTAACTTAAACTGTAACTTTCTATTCCCGCCCACGCATTAGACTTAGGTCAGGTACACGGGGTAGGCGTATTTAGAAACACCAGTTGAGTACGTTTAGTCAAATGTATATGTGTATGTAAATATATTTTAATCATTTTAAACATCATATGGCTCAGAAACCATATCAATGTTTTTACAGTATTATTTTATACTATTGCTTTTAATGTATGCACTTTACTTAACTATAAGTATTGCAATAATATCGATCCATTTCTCTTGTACGAGAAAAGAGACTGATCAATAAATAACACCTTTTTATTGAACACGCCCGTCTCTTCCTTTTCTCTACAATCTGATGAGACTAAGAATGCACGTACTGACTGAGTAAAATAATTGCCTTGTGCTCACACGACTCTCGAGATTGACTCTTGATTAGGGGAGAGCAAAGTTGTCATGTTCTATGGTTGTCAGAAACTAAATCCCTTCTTGTCTAATCAGGGAAGTTAATTCCTCCTTGAACATTCGAGAAAGTTTCTAGCGAACTCTGAGCTACGCTGGCAAACCCAAAAATTAAGTCTAGTATCGACAGTAGTAGACCTAGTTAACGTCTGCTCTAGGCCTTTACTGCTGTAGGTATTATTCCAATGCGCAGAGCCTATTGGGAAAATAGGAGCTACACTACATGGCGCCCAACGTGTTTGGAAAGGGCGATAAAACGAACGTAAGACATTTAGAGTAACTCAGTCGTGCTTTCTCACTCAGACCCCTTTTTCCATTATACTCCAAAGACGTCTGGAGTGGGTGAAAGGTAATATCCTCCAAAACCTCGCAGGAGGGAACTCCTATGTATGGTTCTTGGTATAGTCAACGTTGAAGGATAAAAACAGTCCCAAAATATTGTGCATCTAATCTCTGTTTCCATAAAGAAACCTGATCTGCAAACAAACATAATACCATCCTGTCTGTAAAATGGCAGAGAGTGATGATGAAAGAGAGGCAGTTAGATTAGCAACTGAACTCGCAGATGCTGATGCTACCATGCAAGCAGCAGACCCGAATATAACACTCATTCCGGTCATTAAAAGGAGATCTATAACCTTAAAACTTATAGAAAATGGACTGACACCTAGAGGTGGCACAGTCATATTCGTAATCGAGGCACACGAATATCGGCAGACAGAGGTATACTATTCATGGATACATTTTCCAGCAGCAAATGCTGTAACAAAGTACTTCCACTATTACAAAGTAGAGGAACCTCCTGAAACGTACAATCCTTTCGAGGAGGTGGAAGTACCACTCAAATTCCAAGAGCATTTGCTCTTATTTGATGGCGCCCTAATACATAACAATCACATTACAAGGCTCGGTCCTTTAGGAAGACCAGGAGCAACGTGGCCGGTCTTAGCCGGATACACACCACATCCAGACATCGAAAGAATGCCTGCAGCAGAGCTGTTAATACAGCTAAAACAACTACTAAAAATTCATAGATAATTAGTTCAGTATGTAATGCGGACTTCAACAATTCAGCCAGCGATTAAACTTCCACAGCTGACCCCTCACCAGGGGAACACAAATAAAATTACACCACAGAACATCCAATCCTGCCTAGGTAAAGTTCCAGCTAAACGGGAACAGATACCATTCTGGTTGGCACAGAAAATTACCCAAATAGAGGCGGTGTTTCCTGACACCACCCCATTAGAAAAACACAGGATTCTGACTATATGTCTCCCAATGGGAATCGCACCACACATTGAGGACTGTGACACTTGGGGTACAGTCTTTGCTTCCATCTACACAAAAACGCACGGTGTTCCATCCATTTCGGTAATACCAGATGTGCTAAAACAAATTCAAGATGAATACGGTCCAGAACCTGCTTTAACTCTTGGTATGAAATTACTAAAAGACTTCAAGCAGGTCTCGGCTATATTATTAGCCAACATAAAAGGTGAAGCAGCAAA
The DNA here is from genome assembly GCF_964261635.1 of Lissotriton helveticus. Classification (NCBI taxonomy): domain Eukaryota; kingdom Metazoa; phylum Chordata; class Amphibia; order Caudata; family Salamandridae; genus Lissotriton; species Lissotriton helveticus. The sequence goes on from NC_136057.1 coordinate 548,392,071, forward strand.
CGTGGTGATCCGCCAGAGGTTAAAAGAGACAGATATAGCAGACCAACCAGCTGAAATTGCCAGAATCATAGAAAAATCCTATGAAGAACTAGGCAGAGATAGTCTAGGTGGAATACCAGTAAAACCGCAACTGACTACAAGTCCAGAAAAAATATTTTTTAATAATAATTCACCAAAAAAGAACTGGGATGGAAACAAACAATCCAATCCTAAAGAAAAGAAATTCCAGTCCAGAGGGAGGTCTCCCAGGCGAAGAGAGAAATCTCCAAACCAAAGACAGAGGTCACCGCAGAGTGACCCCTCTGGGAATAGATATAACCTTAGAAATAGGGATAATATTAAAAAACCTGATAGATATCAAGACATTGATACACGTCCCTCTCAATCTTTTCAGACTTCCTCGCAGAAATCGGAAAGAAGAGGACGATCAGAAGAGCACGCCAAGTCCAAAGACAAGGAACCTGCTCAGCTAAAAAAGAAATTACAATTTCCAAAAAAGAAGGTAGCCAGTATCAAGGTAGTTAACAATGCCGAGAATACTGAGGACACAACTGAAAAACGGAGAGTGGGCTCAGACAATGCTAGACAGCGCAGCAGAGGTGAGCATAGCTCGCAAAGTCCTTATGAATCATCTGGAGACAGTGGACACGAATGAATATCTTCAAGTGGAAACTGCAGACACCAGAGTTAGCAAGCCCCACAAGATATACGAGATAACATTACGTATAGAGGGAGATAAGACTAGGAAAATAAGGGGACTATTTTGGGATAATCTCTCCAAGGGCTATGATATCCTTCTAGCTGAAAAAGACTGGCCACCAGAGTTTGTCAGGGAGTGCCCTCATGGCGAAGAAGTAATTATGCCTGCCTTCTCGAATCATATCCCGATTCATAAAAAATATACACTTGCTAGAAAGTGGGCAGTGGCTCTAGCACCTGCTTTATATAAAAATCATGTAGGATGGGATGAGGACTCCCCTCCTCACAAAATCCAGTTAAAATCACAACCTACTGCACAAAGGCAGTACCCAATTAAGCAAGAAGCTAGAAAACAGGTAAATGAAATACTAGATCAGCTAGAATACCAGGGGGTGATTGAAACTTGCACCTCACAAATGAACAATCCTTTGTTTCCGGTCTCCAAATCAGACAATTCATATCGTCTAGTTTTGGATTACCGACACCTTAACACATGTTGCAAAACTTTTGCAGTGCAAAACTCACACAGTGCTGCACTAATGAATAGCATAGTGCGCAAAAAATACAAAACAACCTTGGACATCTCCAATGGATTCTTTTGTCAAAACATAGCACCACAGAGCAGATATTTAACTGCATTCTCAGTAAATGGCACTCAAAAGCAATTCTGTCGGTTAGCCCAGGGGTACAAGAACAGCCCGGGGGTATTCTCAGCGAGAGTAACAGAATTACTACAACTATATGATGATGAAGCATTATCTTATGTCGATGACATTTACTTAACAGATGATGACTTGGAGACTCACTTGAAAAGGGTGAACACCATAATACTTGGGTTCGCTGCAGAGGGTTACAAATTCAACTTTAAAAAGTCCAGAATTGCCCATCTGACAGTCCTATTCTTAGGATATGAGTTATCAAGTGAAGGCAAAAGCTTGGCTGACAATTTCCTAGAGAAATGTGCCGTAATCCAAGCTCCTAAAACACTAAAAAACCTACAGTCAATTCTAGGTTTCCTAAATTTCGGAAGAACATACATTGCAAATTACGCAGAAAGGGTCAAACCCCTTTATGATCTAATTTAACCAGACTTTAAAAGATCCAATTGGACTCAAACACACACAGAAATTTTGAGATCCTTACAAACAGACATGCTAATTAAAACAAAATTAGAAACACGTGATAACACACGCAATCTTGTGATTCGAGTCATCGCAGGGAGATGCGGATTCACATACCTGACTTCTAATGAAGGAGAAAAGGTACCAATTGCATTCAAATCACACTTGTACACTAAGGCTGAAATGAAATTTAGCCCAACGGAAAAAATTCTTACAGCAACACAGACAGCTATAGCAAAAGAACGAGCCCTGGCACAAGGTAAACAAATAATAATCGTGACACCAATACCAGCCTTAGAGGCGGTAACAAAGGCAAGCATTCCAAATGCTAAAGCACTCCATCCAAGATGGATACAATGGGCTAACTCTCTTGCTGCAACAGACGTGGTGTACGAATTTGATCCTTATTTAAAAACACAAGAATTTCTCCAATATGAATTTGAATGTCCTCCGCCAACCGAAATTCTGCCTCTAGATCACTACGGCTGTATAATATATACAGACGGATCAGCACAACCCGCAGTAGGGGGTAAACAAGCTTACAGTGCTGCGTGCGCGATTGTTAAAGGTCGTGGGCACGAAGGGAAATTGAAACCAACCCTCACTAAAACACAATCCCTAGGAGATTGTACAGCTCAGCGAGCTGAACTACTAGCATTCAAGATGGCGCTTGAAAATACCGATCGAGAATTCCCCACACTCATAGTGTGTGATTCGTATTATTGCGTTCAGTCTTACAATGAATACTTGCAGATCTGGCTTCAGAACGGTTTCAAGGATGCGAAAGGTGGCACAATCAAGCATAACATGCTCTGGGAACAAGTAGCTCTTTTACAAAAAGAACTACCAAAGACTCACGTGATACATACACTGAGTCATCAACGTGATGGCGTTCACGTTGCAGGGAATTCATTGGCTGATGAGGCCGCGAAGGCAGCTGTGCAAACGGCTTCCGTAGCTGCCGTCACCCGGTCAAAAACAAAAATAGACAGCGAAATATTACAAGCTGTCAGCGCTTCAGAAAAGGATTCGATAGAACCACTCCCTAAAGGCTTTCCAGTAAAATACTCATACATAACTGATGCAAACAATGTTCCTTTTGCTCAAATCCCTGGAGTGGGGGATAGGGCAATTCCAAACATGGAACATAGGTTAGGACTAATAATAGCGGCACACGAAGGGCTTGCTTCTATCCATGCTGGCGTCTCAGCCACAGTATCATTATTAAAACAGAGATACTGGTGGCCACAAATGAGAAGACAAACGAGGAACTATGTTCTAGCATGTGAAATATGTCAAAAAATGAAAGTATCAACGGTGAGACGTCCAGCGCAGACGCCCCTTCTAATCTCGGATAAACCATTAGCCTGTGTTTATCTAGACCACTGCGGTCCCTTACAAAGGGATGGTAACTATAAATATATCTTGGTCGCAGTGGACTCATGCACGAGATTTATATGGATGTGGCCCCAGCGAACGGCTGACGCCAGAACTGTTATAAAAGATTTGCGAGTCTTTATCGGCACATACGCAATTGGCATGCTGCATTCGGACAATGGTCCTGCTTTTAGCTCTCGGGCTTATAAGGAGGCCATGGTCAGCATGGGCGTGCAATTGCGGTACTCTTGTCCATTTCACCCTGAGGGGAACGGAATTGTTGAAAGAAAAAACCGTGACATAAAGCAATCTATAACGGCAAAGGTATTAGGTTCGGGAGCTGGGTGGGTCAAACATCTAATAAGTGTCCAACGTAGTCTAAATAACTTGCCAAGAAATTCTCTGAAGGGATTCAGTCCGTACGAATTATTATTTGGAACTAGGATGTTGATCTCTGACCTTGATAGTCAGACTTCAGTGGTTAAAGAAAAAAGCTTTGATGTCAAAGACCGTTTGGCTATTTTGCAGGACTTAAACAAAACAAGAAAAGACCTGAGCAACATACAGTTGAAACAACAGCCAACGACCACTGAAGAATCACCACCTGTCCCAGCAAGACCTGTCTGGATTCCAAAAGTTGGGAATCTAGTCAGGGAAAAGATCGCGGTAAAGAAGGAATTTGGGCCTTCCTACAGAAAAGCAGTTCCTGTCTTGTCTGTCAACGGGACAAGATCAGTTGTACTACCGCCACTTGCTGGTAAAAAGGAGAACCGAGTTGTATCCATCGACCTGGTAAAACCACAACATGTGGCCGATAACAAACAGTAGGCCAAGTGGACTCCCAATAAGTAGCAGAACACCAAGGTTTGCTACCAGCACAGAGGTCCTATCAAAAAGGCTCATCACATTCGAAACGCCTAAAGAAGAACAAGAAGGACTATGCAACAATGCAATAGAACTCAGACCTCTTAAAACCCTAATAAAGACATTTAGCAGAGACACACCAATCTATACTGAAGTACCAAGTGAAAATGCAAAAAACAGAAATCCTGAACCAATTGGAACAATTGACAGAACTGCATCCGGTTACTTCATCAACTTCGATGATTCCTCTGACGGCTTCAGTGAATCAAAGACACAGCCATCATCAAAATCCTTTAAAGACAAAGCTAAGGAACTTTTGAAACATCTGAAAGAAACATATCTGGTTTCTCCATGGATTGAATTTTGGGTGGGTTTTGGTGCATTTATCCTCATACTTTGGCTCATCATGGTATTTACTTTGGGATGCTTCATTGAGGGAAAATATGCTAAAATGGACACAGCAAGTCAGAACATCAACTTGGTCCTCAAACCACACACATCTTCACACGTCGAGAAAAGAGAACTTTCTTCAGCCAACTTCACAGCCAATCCTATACCTGGTGGGGTAGCCTGGGACAACACTGACTATGAAATTTATGGTCCGGTCGAGATCCTGAAATATCCACACCAAATCAAGATCTCCTTGAGTGACTTTGCAAAACCAAACTCATTTGCTGATGATTGGGACTTCGAAAGTATTAACAACATGATGTCTGATCTAGTAATGTCTGCTAAATTTACAAAACATGATTATTTGCAAGGTTCTACAAATTATGATAGTATGTATTGCTATAACCACTATGGTAATCATTTTTTGCATAAATCTGCACAACCTAGAAATGTTTTAAATTATAATCAATGGGAACATTGTGCTACACCTCCAAAAGGAAGCTCTAGAACCGTATATGACAAATATTCATATTTTTCAGGTTTTAACATAAGTAATGCTGAAACATTTTATTTTAAATTGTCAAACAAGACAGGGATGAAAACCATGATAACCAACACAAAATTGATATATTCAGATTCATTCTTTGAAAAAATGAATACATTTGGATTTGATTATTGGGACAAAAATGTTGATTTGAAAAGTGTTTGGGGTACAAAAGAATGGCAAGTACAGGGTTTAGAAGCTTTGTTTAGAGCCTGCATGATCCCAGAACAAATGATATTTTTAAATGACACTGTTCAACAAACCACCTGTCTTGGCTTAGCCAAAATCAAAGATTTAATTAAACCGTCTATTCCAAAGCCAACAATGTTTAGCAATAGCTCTGATACAGATGAAGAGATAGACGTAAACCATATACTAAACCATATACTAAACCAAAACAGAACACATCCTGATTGGAAACAATGGTTGATCTGGCCCACAGATACAAATAACTGTCAAGATAGATTCCTGAATAAAACACAGGGTTTCAAAATGACCAGGCCAGACCCTAGATATCCCCAAAGACATCACCCAGGGATAATAACAACCTACAGTGTGGGCAAATTATGCCTTCAATGGCTACAAACTTCCACACTGCCTGAAATTAAGCAACACCTAACTTTACTTACTGATGGTGCTGACTTGCGTGATTTCATAATGGGACCACGCAAACAGCGTCAAAAGCGTTTCATAGCAGCCTCTGTATATGCAGCATACAATGAGGCCTGGAATGTTACTCAAATTGAGACAGCAGAAAGAATACGGGAAATTGACCGTATTAATTTGGAAAAATCACTATCTGTAGTGGACAATGGGTTAATGACTCTGTCCTCCAGAATTTTTTCATTGGACAGCATTGTGTCTTCAGCAATCGATATATTATCGCAAGACTTACTGTTATTACAACATGGTCAGTCACAATTGCGTTCCATTGTACAGCTTGGCTGGACGTTACAAAATCTGCGTTCAGGCTATATGCCTTGGCGTTTAATCAACACAACGTCACTATTCCAAATCTTTAACCTTACTGATAGACAAATCGGTATGGCGCAAAAGGGTGCTGATTATACAATCTTGAGCATTGAAAAACTAGAAAGATTACCAATGACAATGTCAGAACGACCTGTCAGTGAATGGATAATCCACGGAATCATAAATATTCCAATCTCAACCTTCAGGTTTCAATACTGCCAAAAATATATACAGGCTGGCATGTACGAGAAATTGGGAAAGGGGTACCTTAAAACAACTTGGAACCTGCCCTATTCACATGCATGTGTCAGTAATAAAGGACAGAAAGTGTTTCTTAGTGGCAACAATTGTGCTATGTCACTAAGCGGCACGCTTCTGTGTAACGGTATTAGTTTGCACGGAGCCTGTGAAGGGAATTCATACAACCTTTCATGTCACCAGCAAGGCGCACCTGCAACTGAAATAGAACCATTCTTTCAAAGACTCTATAATGGGAGTTACATTCTTATTGTAGACCGCAGATGTTGTAGTCTTATGCCCGGGACTCCTTATCTAGTCACTACGACGGCGAAGGTCAAGTGCTGTGGACGTTCTTTATTCCCCAGCTCCTTTCCAGACAGGGAGGCAAGGGCATGGCCCAGTTTGAAAATTACTTCTATTCGAATAGATACTTTAAGCAGAATGAAAACAGTGCTTCTTCAGACGCCTACAAGGCTCACGTCATCAAAAGAAACGTATGATCTACAAGTCGCAAGGACGACTGCAGAGATACATACATTATTATCAACTAATTCCCCCGTACATTTCGCGGAAATCCTGAGCGAAATCTTAAATATTTCTGATACCAATGGGATCTCAGGGGTATTTAAGACAGTATTTTCGATGGCATTAACACCATTCAAAGCCATACTGGGTATTTTTCCAGATTTCGTCCATTCGATTTTTGGCGGACTTCCCCTGATCCTGGGACTAATTGCAGGAATCCTATTCTTAGTCCTTATTTTTCGTTATGGCAACCCATGTCACAGATCAAACTCTCGCGACAATGGAAGATACGATCCTAGCCATTGGATACTGGGACCGGATATCAAAAATCCTGGGACTATCCCGGCTTAGAGACCTGAACATGACTTGGTTTCTATCATTTCGACCAATGTGGCAAAGATGTGTTTTACCTGTACTAAGGTGTCTGCTATGCGGAGAAGAATGCGTGTTAGACACCTGTCTGACGCTACAATCGGATGCGCCAGTGGATGCAGATACACTGTTGGTTCCTACCAAGGTTCACGCTTTGTGCTGCCCTCAAAGGCTGCCAATCCTGATGACGGCATTCCTGGAATCTTCACCACTGCGATTGAAGAGTAGTGAAGTTCAAGATGAAAGCAGCATCGAACAGGTACGACCTTCTGTCAGCAATGCGAATCAGAATGTCAATGCAGACAATCATGCGCACGAATGCATGGTTACCCCTATTTCCGACTTAGTGGAACTTTCCCATGAAGCTGTTGACAGTTTTTTCGAAAGCCTGAATGATATGATGTTCTCTCCAGAACAGAAATAGAGACTTTTGAGCAAGCTCGCACACGGCGTTCCCTGAATTCGGCCTTCAACTTTAAAAATAAAGTCACATGAACAATTCTTCCCACCAGTTCACGGACAACAATTTTTTAGCAGCCCCAAATTATTTTTCACAAATTTTTCGGGACACTTATCTTCTGCTTAAAGTAAGAAACTATTCCTAGAGAACTAAGATTTCTATTTTTAGATACTTTATAAACTTTAGTTGCCCGCTGGGATGTTCACAAATATTTTATTATGTGATGAGATGGTCTCGAACTTCCTTTCTGTATAGCTATATTAAGAGCCATTTCATGTGTATTTTTCAAATACCAAATTAGCAATAATGCATACAAATGCGTGTTTACTTTTGCATTTAATTCATAGCTTAAGTGCATACAATATATATGACTGCAATTTTTCAATATATTTGAAAATTTCAAAATGCATTTATGTATTTTGGGGTGGTAAGGTATACACTATACTCTATAGTATGTTGTATTATGTTATACTATGCATAGATTAGTAAATATGACCATAGTTAGCGTGGAGTGGGTGTCATGTATTCCTATAGGTTCTGAATCGATCCCCCTATTCCTGACCCTATTCTGGTTAAACTAACTATCAAGTTAACTAACAGTCAGCCCATGAGGCAAGAACAGCCCCCATGATGCAGATACCGTTATCTGACGCAGTCACACTACGGCACAGGAACGTGTTATCTGATTAGGTCATAACGCTTGAGATCTAATTAGACAAGCGACATTCCTCCAGCCCCTGATAAGGCATACGACGTTCTCATAACAAATCAAACCTATGACAACCTGGAAAATCCGTGCGGCCATTGTTTTGATTTCACAGAGAACTTTAGTAAAGAATGTGCTAACGAGCAAGTCGTATGACATCTTTATTGACGTATCTATGTCCATCCTTACGTCAATCTCGGCACCTTTAAGGTATAAATATTGCCGATCTTGCCCTATGCAAACACACGCGTGGTGACAAGACGGAGCAGCCATACTTGCCGAAGCCGAGAGCAGAAGCAGACCCCGCTGACAGCAGCCCCGCCTTCCTGACGCGCTGAGAGACGCGCTGCTATCTCAAGCCGAGAGACCCAGCACCGGCGTTTCTGGGCAGCCCTCGCAGGCAGCCTGGAATATCGAGAGCAGAGAAAGAGATACCATTCCTCATTCATCCTAACTTCCAGGTACAGAACTGAATAACCCCTCACAGAGAATTCTTTAGTTATTCACTTGGCAAAAACAAACTTAACTTAAACTGTAACTTTCTATTCCCGCCCACGCATTAGACTTAGGTCAGGTACACGGGGTAGGCGTATTTAGAAACACCAGTTGAGTACGTTTAATCAAATGTATATGTGTATGTAAATATATTTTAATCATTTTAAACATCATATGGCTCAGAAACCATATCAATGTTTTTACAGTATTATTTTATACTATTGCTTTTAATGTATGCACTTTACTTAACTATAAGTATTGCAATAATATCGATCCATTTCTCTTGTACGAGAAAAGAGACTGATCAATAAATAACACCTTTTTATTGAACACGCCCGTCTCTTCCTTTTCTCTACAATCTGATGAGACTAAGAATGCACGTACTGACTGAGTAAAATAATTGCCTTGTGCTCACACGACTCTCGAGATTGACTCTTGATTAGGGGAGAGCAAAGTTGTCATGTTCTATGGTTGTCAGAAACTAAATCCCTTCTTGTCTAATCAGGGAAGTTAATTCCTCCTTGAACATTCGAGAAAGTTTCTAGCGAACTCTGAGCTACGCTGGCAAACCCAAAAATTAAGTCTAGTATCGACAGTAGTAGACCTAGTTAACGTCTAGTCTAGGCCTTTACTGCTGTAGGTATTATTCCAATGCGCAGAGCCTATTGGGAAAATAGGAGCTACACTACAGAACAGGGGATAAGCCAGCAAGCCCTTACAGTTACTTTAGTTTCAAAGGTTGTTTGGAGCACATCCAGTCTATCTCATTTCCAGGCAGCAGACAGCAGGCCGACAAGGTAACGTAAATAGCAAAGTGGAAGTCCCTCCTACAGCACAACAATCAGCATGCCAACACATCGAAGCAGTTACCAAAGTGGCAGCGTAGCAGCTCTTCCTGCAGAATCTCCTCACGTCCCAAAAGTAAACTAAGTACATGGTATCAGAGGCCCTGTAATTATACTCATTTTAGTCTTTGATATTGAGAGACTTCAAAGAAGGTGTTTGTAGTGCACAAGACCCTTCCCTTCCTTGGATCCAGACTCACCACAGGGGGGTATTTTGCCTTTTGTGTAGGGACAAGACCTTGCCCTTTCACATAGGATTCTCTGGCCTTCCCACACATCCTGCTCAGTCAGATGAATCAACATGCAGATGACCACTCATGCACGCCATGCTCTGAGGCATCAGTCTGTACCACACATTTTGGGAGAAGTCAGGGCCTCCAAGTATGGGCACCATGCACATATCCTCCTTCAAAGACTCATAGCTATCTGGCAAGCCTCTGTCCAAATCACTTGACATGGCTGCTTCTTGGAAGTCAGCTCTGTCAAGAGGGCAACAATGGTGCCATACCCCTTACAAAATCCCCAGCAGTAGGCAGTGAGGTACTCACTTCTGTCTGGGTCTTGGGGGGTGTCCAAGCCAAAATGGTATAAAACCCTGCCTTATCTGGCACTTCCTGTCCTTGACAGATAGGCCTGCAGTCTGCAGGGCCAGCAGGATATATCCAAGGTGTTGCAAATGGTGCTCTCAACAGTAGCTGAAGACTGCAATCTAATCCAGGTATGCAGCACTGAAGTTCTACAACTCAGTCAGGACCTGGTTGACCAGCCTCTGGAAGGTGGCAGGTGCGTCCTTCAACCCCAAAGGCATGACACTGAACTGGTAGTGCCCTTCTGGTATTGAGTATGCTGACCTCCCTTGGGCCCCCTCAGTCAAGGCAATCTGCCAGTGTCCTGATATTAAATCAAACATGCTAAGGAACTTGGCAGCTCCAAGTCAATCAATGAGTTCATCAGCTCTGGGGATTGGGTGTGCATCAGTCTTGGTGATCGCACTGATCCCATGGTAGACAAGAAAGAAGTGTAGTTTGGGTTGCTTCCAGTCCTCCTTTACCAAACTGAGAGTTTCCCTCACAGGGTGGCTTTACACAAGTTCTAGAGGGTCGAAGCCAACCCCCTTCTGTGGTATCTCCCTGTAGGCAAACAAAAGACATGGCAAGCGGACGTTCCATTTAAACCTTTTAGTTTCCAGTAGACCCATTAGCATGCCTTCGAGTGTACGGTTGAATCTTTCAACCAAACCATTAGTTTGGGGGTGGAAATGAGTAGAGAACCTATAGGTTCCGCATACTCCTTCCACACTGCCTTCATGTACAGGGTCATGAATTGGTACCACTGTCGGATTCCATCTCTTTGGAGAAACCCACTTGGGTATAGATCTCAATCAGTGTCCTGGTCATACTGTCACACTGCCCTCAGGGAGGTAGCTTCCAGGTACGGGATGGCCTGGTCCACCAGGGCAAGGATGAACCTGTTGCCCATTGTTGTCTCGGGATTCAGAGGCCCCACAATGTCAATGCCCAGCAGTTTGAAAGTAGTGCTCAGGACAGGAAACGGTTGCAGTGGGGCTTTGCATTTCCCCCATCTTGCCACTCTCCTTGCAGGTAGAACAGGACCTGCAGAACGCATCTGAGACCTTTTTAATTTGCGGCCAATAAAAGTGAGTGACAAGCCTGTCAAAGGTCTTGCCTTGCCCCAAATAACCTGTGAGTGGCACATCATAAGACAGACTCAGTAGGAAAGTTCTGGGGTACCACCAGCACATGGGCTGCACCAGGCTCAGGAAACTTAGGCTCACTAGACAGGAGGTTATTCTCCTAATAGATCAGGTATTTGCTAGAGGCATCACCAGCAACCTGAGCATGGGCTACTGCCAAAGACCCACAAGGTTAGGGCCCTCCTCCTGCATGGCGCAGAACTCCTCGCTGGAAGGGCCTCCATCCTGCTGCCAATGGGTCATCTCAGGTAGGTTGCCCAGTTTGTCAGCCTTCTCCCGGACGTCACAAAAGTACTCCACACCAGTTTAGAAAAATAGCCAATATGTATCTGAGTAAAACAAGGCCAAAATTATAAAAAATATAAAAATCCAAAACATACAAGTCAAGTTATTACTTTTTAAAGCTTTGAAGGAAAACAGTGCTTCAAACATTCTTCATATTGCAAATGTTATTTACAATCATGCTAGATCAGTGGAAAGTGGCAAAGTCCAATCCGAGGTCTTCCAGAGAGGTTATCTTGAGAACACAATGCCTCCAAATTGCTAGTGAAGTAGAATGAGGATCAGGGGTAGCTCAGGCTGAAGTAACTGCACAGTTTAGAGCTGCCCACGAGGCAGTATAGGCGAGCTACATGCACCCCACAGAGCCCGCTGAGGCACAGTACCTGACAGGAGGGGTCGCCGATGTCAAAACACACCATATGGGTTGTGTTGATACAGGTGGGCTGATGAGCCACACGGTCAGGACTCGTGTCACTGGCAAGCCCCAGGTAACCCACGCAACGGTATCTGGTGGAAGGGTATACTCAGATGTGAGTCCCTTGCTCATTGCACCATCAGGATTCAAGCAAGCCGGGCCGAAGACGCCTGAAATGGCAGAAACCGGTCCCCGGAAGCTTGTTTCCTTCCCAGTATAAGAATTGGCTTGGTAGTTTGGTTTGCCCTGTTCCCATCATGCACTGGGACAGGAACAGACTAATTTGCATATAGCCAAGTTCTGAGCTGGGATGGTGCAGTGAGCTAAAAAACGGTGATGGATCAAGCCCTGATCTTTGGACTGGGTAAGAGTGGTCTGCTTAATTCAGGCACTCTGTTCATCACCACCCCCTTTTCTGAATCATTTTGTCCACCATGAGCGTGGAAGGGTATACTCAGATGTGAGTCCCTTGCTCATTGCACCATCAGGATTCAAGCAAGCCGGGCCGAAGACGCCTGAAATGGCAGAAACCGGTCCCCGGAAGCTTGTTTCCTTCCCAGTATAAGAATTGGCTTGGTAGTTTGGTTTGCCCTGTTCCCATCATGCACTGGGACAGGAACAGACTAATTTGCATATAGCCAAGTTCTGAGCTGGGATGGTGCAGTGAGCTAAAAAACGGTGATGGATCAAGCCCTGATCTTTGGACTGGGTAAGAGTGGTCTGCTTAATTCAGGCACTCTGTTCATCACCACCCCCTTTTCTGAATCATTTTGTCCACCATGAGCGTGGAAGGGTATACTCAGATGTGAGTCCCTTGCTCATTGCACCATCAGGATTCAAGCAAGCCGGGCCGAAGACGCCTGAAATGGCAGAAACCGGTCCCCGGAAGCTTGTTTCCTTCCCAGTATAAGAATTGGCTTGGTAGTTTGGTTTGCCCTGTTCCCATCATGCACTGGGACAGGAACAGACTAATTTGCATATAGCCAAGTTCTGAGCTGGGATGGTGCAGTGAGCTAAAAAACGGTGATGGATCAAGCCCTGATCTTTGGACTGGGTAAGAGTGGTCTGCTTAATTCAGGCACTCTGTTCATCACCACCCCCTTTTCTGAATCATTTTGTCCACCATGAGCGTGGAAGGGTATACTCAGATGTGAGTCCCTTGCTCATTGCACCATCAGGATTCAAGCAAGCCGGGCCGAAGACGCCTGAAATGGCAGAAACCGGTCCCCGGAAGCTTGTTTCCTTCCCAGTATAAGAATTGGCTTGGTAGTTTGGTTTGCCCTGTTCCCATCATGCACTGGGACAGGAACAGACTAATTTGCATATAGCCAAGTTCTGAGCTGGGATGGTGCAGTGAGCTAAAAAACGGTGATGGATCAAGCCCTGATCTTTGGACTGGGTAAGAGTGGTCTGCTTAATTCAGGCACTCTGTTCATCACCACCCCCTTTTCTGAATCATTTTGTCCACCATGAGCGTGGAAGGGTATACTCAGATGTGAGTCCCTTGCTCATTGCACCATCAGGATTCAAGCAAGCCGGGCCGAAGACGCCTGAAATGGCAGAAACCGGTCCCCGGAAGCTTGTTTCCTTCCCAGTATAAGAATTGGCTTGGTAGTTTGGTTTGCCCTGTTCCCATCATGCACTGGGACAGGAACAGACTAATTTGCATATAGCCAAGTTCTGAGCTGGGATGGTGCAGTGAGCTAAAAAACGGTGATGGATCAAGCCCTGATCTTTGGACTGGGTAAGAGTGGTCTGCTTAATTCAGGCACTCTGTTCATCACCACCCCCTTTTCTGAATCATTTTGTCCACCATGAGCGTGGAAGGGTATACTCAGATGTGAGTCCCTTGCTCATTGCACCATCAGGATTCAAGCAAGCCGGGCCGAAGACGCCTGAAATGGCAGAAACCGGTCCCCGGAAGCTTGTTTCCTTCCCAGTATAAGAATTGGCTTGGTAGTTTGGTTTGCCCTGTTCCCATCATGCACTGGGACAGGAACAGACTAATTTGCATATAGCCAAGTTCTGAGCTGGGATGGTGCAGTGAGCTAAAAAACGGTGATGGATCAAGCCCTGATCTTTGGACTGGGTAAGAGTGGTCTGCTTAATTCAGGCACTCTGTTCATCACCACCCCCTTTTCTGAATCATTTTGTCCACCATGAGCGTGGAAGGGTATACTCAGATGTGAGTCCCTTGCTCATTGCACCATCAGGATTCAAGCAAGCCGGGCCGAAGACGCCTGAAATGGCAGAAACCGGTCCCCGGAAGCTTGTTTCCTTCCCAGTATAAGAATTGGCTTGGTAGTTTGGTTTTCCCTGTTCCCATCATGCACTGGGACAGGAACAGACTAATTTGCATATAGCCAAGTTCTGAGCTGGGATGGTGCAGTGAGCTAAAAAACGGTGATGGATCAAGCCCTGATCTTTGGACTGGGTAAGAGTGGTCTGCTTAATTCAGGCACTCTGTTCATCACCACCCCCTTTTCTGAATCATTTTGTCCACCATGAGCGTGGAAGGGTATACTCAGATGTGAGTCCCTTGCTCATTTCACCATCAGGATTCAAGCAAGCCGGGCCGAAGACGCCTGAAATGGCAGAAACTGGTCCCCGGAAGCTTGTTTCCTTCCCAGTATAAGAATTGGCTTGGTAGTTTGGTTTGCCCTGTTCCCATCATGCACTGGGACAGGAACAGACTAATTTGCATATAGCCAAGTTCTGAGCTGGGATGGTGCAGTGAGCTAAAACACGGTGATGGATCAAGCCCTGATCTTTGGACTGGGTAAGAGTGGTCTGCTTAATTCAGGCACTCTGTTCATCACCACCCCCTTTTCTGAATCATTTTGTCCACCATGAGCGTGGAAGGGTATACTCAGATGTGAGTCCCTTGCTCATTGCACCATCAGGATTCAAGCAAGCCGGGCCGAAGACGCCTGAAATGGCAGAAACCGGTCCCCGGAAGCTTGTTTCCTTCCCAGTATAAGAATTGGCTTGGTAGTTTGGTTTGCCCTGTTCCCATCATGCACTGGGACAGGAACAGACTAATTTGCATATAGCCAAGTTCTGAGCTGGGATGGTGCAGTGAGCTAAAAAACGGTGATGGATCAAGCGCTGATCTTTGGACTGGGTAAGAGTGGTCTGCTTAATTCAGGCACTCTGTTCATCACCACCCCCTTTTCTGAATCATTTTGTCCACCATGAGCGTGGAAGGGTATACTCAGATGTGAGTCCCTTGCTCATTGCACCATCAGGATTCAAGCAAGCCGGGCCGAAGACGCCTGAAATGGCAGAAACCGGTCCCCGGAAGCTTGTTTCCTTCCCAGTATAAGAATTGGCTTGGTAGTTTGGTTTGCCCTGTTCCCATCATGCACTGGGACAGGAACAGACTAATTTGCATATAGCCAAGTTCTGAGCTGGGATGGTGCAGTGAGCTAAAAAACGGTGATGGATCAAGCCCTGATCTTTGGACTGGGTAAGAGTGGTCTGCTTAATTCAGGCACTCTGTTCATCACCACCCCCTTTTCTGAATCATTTTGTCCACCATGAGCGTGGAAGGGTATACTCAGATGTGAGTCCCTTGCTCATTGCACCATCAGGATTCAAGCAAGCCGGGCCGAAGACGCCTAAAATGGCAGAAACCGGTCCCCGGAAGCTTGTTTCCTTCCCAGTATAAGAATTGGCTTGGTAGTTTGGTTTGCCCTGTTCCCATCATGCACTGGGACAGGAACAGACTAATTTGCATATAGCCAAGTTCTGAGCTGGGATGGTGCAGTGAGCTAAAAAACGGTGATGGATCAAGCCCTGATCTTTGGACTGGGTAAGAGTGGTCTGCTTAATTCAGGCACTCTGTTCATCACCACCCCCTTTTCTGAATCATTTTGTCCACCATGAGCGTGGAAGGGTATACTCAGATGTGAGTCCCTTGCTCATTGCACCATCAGGATTCAAGCAAGCCGGGCCGAAGACGCCTGAAATGGCAGAAACCGGTCCCCGGAAGCTTGTTTCCTTCCCAGTATAAGAATTGGCTTGGTAGTTTGGTTTGCCCTGTTCCCATCATGCACTGGGACAGGAACAGACTAATTTGCATATAGCCAAGTTCTGAGCTGGGATGGTGCAGTGAGCTAAAAAACGGTGATGGATCAAGCCCTGATCTTTGGACTGGGTAAGAGTGGTCTGCTTAATTCAGGCACTCTGTTCATCACCACCCCCTTTTCTGAATCATTTTGTCCACCATGAGCGTGGAAGGGTATACTCAGATGTGAGTCCCTTGCTCATTGCACCATCAGGATTCAAGCAAGCCGGGCCGAAGACGCCTGAAATGGCAGAAACCGGTCCCCGGAAGCTTGTTTCCTTCCCAGTATAAGAATTGGCTTGGTAGTTTGGTTTGCCCTGTTCCCATCATGCACTGGGACAGGAACAGACTAATTTGCATATAGCCAAGTTCTGAGCTGGGATGGTGCAGTGAGCTAAAAAACGGTGATGGATCAAGCCCTGATCTTTGGACTGGGTAAGAGTGGTCTGCTTAATTCAGGCACTCTGTTCATCACCACCCCCTTTTCTGAATCATTTTGTCCACCATGAGCGTGGAAGGGTATACTCAGATGTGAGTCCCTTGCTCATTGCACCATCAGGATTCAAGCAAGCCGGGCCGAAGACGCCTGAAATGGCAGAAACCGGTCCCCGGAAGCTTGTTTCCTTCCCAGTATAAGAATTGGCTTGGTAGTTTGGTTTGCCCTGTTCCCATCATGCACTGGGACAGGAACAGACTAATTTGCATATAGCCAAGTTCTGAGCTGGGATGGTGCAGTGAGCTAAAAAACGGTGATGGATCAAGCCCTGATCTTTGGACTGGGTAAGAGTGGTCTGCTTAATTCAGGCACTCTGTTCATCACCACCCCCTTTTCTGAATCATTTTGTCCACCATGAGCGTGGAAGGGTATACTCAGATGTGAGTCCCTTGCTCATTGCACCATCAGGATTCAAGCAAGCCGGGCCGAAGACGCCTGAAATGGCAGAAACCGGTCCCCGGAAGCTTGTTTCCTTCCCAGTATAAGAATTGGCTTGGTAGTTTGGTTTGCCCTGTTCCCATCATGCACTGGGACAGGAACAGACTAATTTGCATATAGCCAAGTTCTGAGCTGGGATGGTGCAGTGAGCTAAAAAACGGTGATGGATCAAGCCCTGATCTTTGGACTGGGTAAGAGTGGTCTGCTTAATTCAGGCACTCTGTTCATCACCACCCCCTTTTCTGAATCATTTTGTCCACCATGAGCGTGGAAGGGTATACTCAGATGTGAGTCCCTTGCTCATTGCACCATCAGGATTCAAGCAAGCCGGGCCGAAGACGCCTGAAATGGCAGAAACCGGTCCCCGGAAGCTTGTTTCCTTCCCAGTATAAGAATTGGCTTGGTAGTTTGGTTTGCCCTGTTCCCATCATGCACTGGGACAGGAACAGACTAATTTGCATATAGCCAAGTTCTGAGCTGGGATGGTGCAGTGAGCTAAAAAACGGTGATGGATCAAGCCCTGATCTTTGGACTGGGTAAGAGTGGTCTGCTTAATTCAGGCACTCTGTTCATCACCACCCCCTTTTCTGAATCATTTTGTCCACCATGAGCGTGGAAGGGTATACTCAGATGTGAGTCCCTTGCTCATTGCACCATCAGGATTCAAGCAAGCCGGGCCGAAGACGCCTGAAATGGCAGAAACCGGTCCCCGGAAGCTTGTTTCCTTCCCAGTATAAGAATTGGCTTGGTAGTTTGGTTTGCCCTGTTCCCATCATGCACTGGGACAGGAACAGACTAATTTGCATATAGCCAAGTTCTGAGCTGGGATGGTGCAGTGAGCTAAAAAACGGTGATGGATCAAGCCCTGATCTTTGGACTGGGTAAGAGTGGTCTGCTTAATTCAGGCACTCTGTTCATCACCACCCCCTTTTCTGAATCATTTTGTCCACCATGAGCGTGGAAGGGTATACTCAGATGTGAGTCCCTTGCTCATTGCACCATCAGGATTCAAGCAAGCCGGGCCGAAGACGCCTGAAATGGCAGAAACCGGTCCCCGGAAGCTTGTTTCCTTCCCAGTATAAGAATTGGCTTGGTAGTTTGGTTTGCCCTGTTCCCATCATGCACTGGGACAGGAACAGACTAATTTGCATATAGCCAAGTTCTGAGCTGGGATGATGCAGTGAGCTAAAAAACGGTGATGGATCAAGCCCTGATCTTTGGACTGGGTAAGAGTGGTCTGCTTAATTCAGGCACTCTGTTCATCACCACCCCCTTTTCTGAATCATTTTGTCCACCATGAGCGTGGAAGGGTATACTCAGATGTGAGTCCCTTGCTCATTGCACCATCAGGATTCAAGCAAGCCGGGCCGAAGACGCCTGAAATGGCAGAAACCGGTCCCCGGAAGCTTGTTTCCTTCCCAGTATAAGAATTGGCTTGGTAGTTTGGTTTGCCCTGTTCCCATCATGCACTGGGACAGGAACAGACTAATTTGCATATAGCCAAGTTCTGAGCTGGGATGGTGCAGTGAGCTAAAAAACGGTGATGGATCAAGCCCTGATCTTTGGACTGGGTAAGAGTGGTCTGCTTAATTCAGGCACTCTGTTCATCACCACCCCCTTTTCTGAATCATTTTGTCCACCATGAGCGTGGAAGGGTATACTCAGATGTGAGTCCCTTGCTCATTGCACCATCAGGATTCAAGCAAGCCGGGCCGAAGACGCCTGAAATGGCAGAAACCGGTCCCCGGAAGCTTGTTTCCTTCCCAGTATAAGAATTGGCTTGGTAGTTTGGTTTGCCCTGTTCCCATCATGCACTGGGACAGGAACAGACTAATTTGCATATAGCCAAGTTCTGAGCTGGGATGGTGCAGTGAGCTAAAAAACGGTGATGGATCAAGCCCTGATCTTTGGACTGGGTAAGAGTGGTCTGCTTAATTCAGGCACTCTGTTCATCACCACCCCCTTTTCTGAATCATTTTGTCCACCATGAGCGTGGAAGGGTATACTCAGATGTGAGTCCCTTGCTCATTGCACCATCAGGATTCAAGCAAGCCGGGCCGAAGACGCCTGAAATGGCAGAAACCGGTCCCCGGAAGCTTGTTTCCTTCCCAGTATAAGAATTGGCTTGGTAGTTTGGTTTGCCCTGTTCCCATCATGCACTGGGACAGGAACAGACTAATTTGCATATAGCCAAGTTCTGAGCTGGGATGGTGCAGTGAGCTAAAAAACAGTGATGGATCAAGCCCTGATCTTTGGACTGGGTAAGAGTGGTCTGCTTAATTCAGGCACTCTGTTCATCACCACCCCCTTTTCTGAATCATTTTGTCCACCATGAGCGTGGAAGGGTATACTCAGATGTGAGTCCCTTGCTCATTGCACCATCAGGATTCAAGCAAGCCGGGCCGAAGACGCCTGAAATGGCAGAAACCGGTCCCCGGAAGCTTGTTTCCTTCCCAGTATAAGAATTGGCTTGGTAGTTTGGTTTGCCCTGTTCCCATCATGCACTGGGACAGGAACAGACTAATTTGCATATAGCCAAGTTCTGAGCTGGGATGGTGCAGTGAGCTAAAAAACGGTGATGGATCAAGCCCTGATCTTTGGACTGGGTAAGAGTGGTCTGCTTAATTCAGGCACTCTGTTCATCACCACCCCCTTTTCTGAATCATTTTGTCCACCATGAGCGTGGAAGGGTATACTCAGATGTGAGTCCCTTGCTCATTGCACCATCAGGATTCAAGCAAGCCGGGCCGAAGACGCCTGAAATGGCAGAAACCGGTCCCCGGAAGCTTGTTTCCTTCCCAGTATAAGAATTGGCTTGGTAGTTTGGTTTGCCCTGTTCCCATCATGCACTGGGACAGGAACAGACTAATTTGCATATAGCCAAGTTCTGAGCTGGGATGGTGCAGTGAGCTAAAAAACGGTGATGGATCAAGCCCTGATCTTTGGACTGGGTAAGAGTGGTCTGCTTAATTCAGGCACTCTGTTCATCACCACCCCCTTTTCTGAATCATTTTGTCCACCATGAGCGTGGAAGGGTATACTCAGATGTGAGTCCCTTGCTCATTGCACCATCAGGATTCAAGCAAGCCGGGCCGAAGACGCCTGAAATGGCAGAAACCGGTCCCCGGAAGCTTGTTTCCTTCCCAGTATAAGAATTGGCTTGGTAGTTTGGTTTGCCCTGTTCCCATCATGCACTGGGACAGGAACAGACTAATTTGCATATAGCCAAGTTCTGAGCTGGGATGGTGCAGTGAGCTAAAAAACGGTGATGGATCAAGCCCTGATCTTTGGACTGGGTAAGAGTGGTCTGCTTAATTCAGGCACTCTGTTCATCACCACCCCCTTTTCTGAATCATTTTGTCCACCATGAGCGTGGAAGGGTATACTCAGATGTGAGTCCCTTGCTCATTGCACCATCAGGATTCAAGCAAGCCGGGCCGAAGACGCCTGAAATGGCAGAAACCGGTCCCCGGAAGCTTGTTTCCTTCCCAGTATAAGAATTGGCTTGGTAGTTTGGTTTGCCCTGTTCCCATCATGCACTGGGACAGGAACAGACTAATTTGCATATAGCCAAGTTCTGAGCTGGGATGGTGCAGTGAGCTAAAAAACGGTGATGGATCAAGCCCTGATCTTTGGACTGGGTAAGAGTGGTCTGCTTAATTCAGGCACTCTGTTCATCACCACCCCCTTTTCTGAATCATTTTGTCCACCATGAGCGTGGAAGGGTATACTCAGATGTGAGTCCCTTGCTCATTGCACCATCAGGATTCAAGCAAGCCGGGCCGAAGACGCCTGAAATGGCAGAAACCGGTCCCCGGAAGCTTGTTTCCTTCCCAGTATAAGAATTGGCTTGGTAGTTTGGTTTGCCCTGTTCCCATCATGCACTGGGACAGGAACAGACTAATTTGCATATAGCCAAGTTCTGAGCTGGGATGGTGCAGTGAGCTAAAAAACGGTGATGGATCAAGCCCTGATCTTTGGACTGGGTAAGAGTGGTCTGCTTAATTCAGGCACTCTGTTCATCACCACCCCCTTTTCTGAATCATTTTGTCCACCATGAGCGTGGAAGGGTATACTCAGATGTGAGTCCCTTGCTCATTGCACCATCAGGATTCAAGCAAGCCGGGCCGAAGACGCCTGAAATGGCAGAAACCGGTCCCCGGAAGCTTGTTTCCTTCCCAGTATAAGAATTGGCTTGGTAGTTTGGTTTGCCCTGTTCCCATCATGCACTGGGACAGGAACAGACTAATTTGCATATAGCCAAGTTCTGAGCTGGGATGGTGCAGTGAGCTAAAAAACGGTGATGGATCAAGCCCTGATCTTTGGACTGGGTAAGAGTGGTCTGCTTAATTCAGGCACTCTGTTCATCACCACCCCCTTTTCTGAATCATTTTGTCCACCATGAGCGTGGAAGGGTATACTCAGATGTGAGTCCCTTGCTCATTGCACCATCAGGATTCAAGCAAGCCGGGCCGAAGACGCCTGAAATGGCAGAAACCGGTCCCCGGAAGCTTGTTTCCTTCCCAGTATAAGAATTGGCTTGGTAGTTTGGTTTGCCCTGTTCCCATCATGCACTGGGACAGGAACAGACTAATTTGCATATAGCCAAGTTCTGAGCTGGGATGATGCAGTGAGCTAAAAAACGGTGATGGATCAAGCCCTGATCTTTGGACTGGGTAAGAGTGGTCTGCTTAATTCAGGCACTCTGTTCATCACCACCCCCTTTTCTGAATCATTTTGTCCACCATGAGCGTGGAAGGGTATACTCAGATGTGAGTCCCTTGCTCATTGCACCATCAGGATTCAAGCAAGCCGGGCCGAAGACGCCTGAAATGGCAGAAACCGGTCCCCGGAAGCTTGTTTCCTTCCCAGTATAAGAATTGGCTTGGTAGTTTGGTTTGCCCTGTTCCCATCATGCACTGGGACAGGAACAGACTAATTTGCATATAGCCAAGTTCTGAGCTGGGATGGTGCAGTGAGCTAAAAAACGGTGATGGATCAAGCCCTGATCTTTGGACTGGGTAAGAGTGGTCTGCTTAATTCAGGCACTCTGTTCATCACCACCCCCTTTTCTGAATCATTTTGTCCACCATGAGCGTGGAAGGGTATACTCAGATGTGAGTCCCTTGCTCATTGCACCATCAGGATTCAAGCAAGCCGGGCCGAAGACGCCTGAAATGGCAGAAACCGGTCCCCGGAAGCTTGTTTCCTTCCCAGTATAAGAATTGGCTTGGTAGTTTGGTTTGCCCTGTTCCCATCATGCACTGGGACAGGAACAGACTAATTTGCATATAGCCAAGTTCTGAGCTGGGATGGTGCAGTGAGCTAAAAAACGGTGATGGATCAAGCCCTGATCTTTGGACTGGGTAAGAGTGGTCTGCTTAATTCAGGCACTCTGTTCATCACCACCCCCTTTTCTGAATCATTTTGTCCACCATGAGCGTGGAAGGGTATACTCAGATGTGAGTCCCTTGCTCATTGCACCATCAGGATTCAAGCAAGCCGGGCCGAAGACGCCTGAAATGGCAGAAACCGGTCCCCGGAAGCTTGTTTCCTTCCCAGTATAAGAATTGGCTTGGTAGTTTGGTTTGCCCTGTTCCCATCATGCACTGGGACAGGAACAGACTAATTTGCATATAGCCAAGTTCTGAGCTGGGATGGTGCAGTGAGCTAAAAAACGGTGATGGATCAAGCCCTGATCTTTGGACTGGGTAAGAGTGGTCTGCTTAATTCAGGCACTCTGTTCATCACCACCCCCTTTTCTGAATCATTTTGTCCACCATGAGCGTGGAAGGGTATACTCAGATGTGAGTCCCTTGCTCATTGCACCATCAGGATTCAAGCAAGCCGGGCCGAAGACGCCTGAAATGGCAGAAACCGGTCCCCGGAAGCTTGTTTCCTTCCCAGTATAAGAATTGGCTTGGTAGTTTGGTTTGCCCTGTTCCCATCATGCACTGGGACAGGAACAGACTAATTTGCATATAGCCAAGTTCTGAGCTGGGATGGTGCAGTGAGCTAAAAAACGGTGATGGATCAAGCCCTGATCTTTGGACTGGGTAAGAGTGGTCTGCTTAATTCAGGCACTCTGTTCATCACCACCCCCTTTTCTGAATCATTTTGTCCACCATGAGCGTGGAAGGGTATACTCAGATGTGAGTCCCTTGCTCATTGCACCATCAGGATTCAAGCAAGCCGGGCCGAAGACGCCTGAAATGGCAGAAACCGGTCCCCGGAAGCTTGTTTCCTTCCCAGTATAAGAATTGGCTTGGTAGTTTGGTTTGCCCTGTTCCCATCATGCACTGGGACAGGAACAGACTAATTTGCATATAGCCAAGTTCTGAGCTGGGATGGTGCAGTGAGCTAAAAAACGGTGATGGATCAAGCCCTGATCTTTGGACTGGGTAAGAGTGGTCTGCTTAATTCAGGCACTCTGTTCATCACCACCCCCTTTTCTGAATCATTTTGTCCACCATGAGCGTGGAAGGGTATACTCAGATGTGAGTCCCTTGCTCATTGCACCATCAGGATTCAAGCAAGCCGGGCCGAAGACGCCTGAAATGGCAGAAACCGGTCCCCGGAAGCTTGTTTCCTTCCCAGTATAAGAATTGGCTTGGTAGTTTGGTTTGCCCTGTTCCCATCATGCACTGGGACAGGAACAGACTAATTTGCATATAGCCAAGTTCTGAGCTGGGATGGTGCAGTGAGCTAAAAAACGGTGATGGATCAAGCCCTGATCTTTGGACTGGGTAAGAGTGGTCTGCTTAATTCAGGCACTCTGTTCATCACCACCCCCTTTTCTGAATCATTTTGTCCACCATGAGCGTGGAAGGGTATACTCAGATGTGAGTCCCTTGCTCATTGCACCATCAGGATTCAAGCAAGCCGGGCCGAAGACGCCTGAAATGGCAGAAACCGGTCCCCGGAAGCTTGTTTCCTTCCCAGTATAAGAATTGGCTTGGTAGTTTGGTTTGCCCTGTTCCCATCATGCACTGGGACAGGAACAGACTAATTTGCATATAGCCAAGTTCTGAGCTGGGATGGTGCAGTGAGCTAAAAAACGGTGATGGATCAAGCCCTGATCTTTGGACTGGGTAAGAGTGGTCTGCTTAATTCAGGCACTCTGTTCATCACCACCCCCTTTTCTGAATCATTTTGTCCACCATGAGCGTGGAAGGGTATACTCAGATGTGAGTCCCTTGCTCATTGCACCATCAGGATTCAAGCAAGCCGGGCCGAAGACGCCTGAAATGGCAGAAACCGGTCCCCGGAAGCTTGTTTCCTTCCCAGTATAAGAATTGGCTTGGTAGTTTGGTTTGCCCTGTTCCCATCATGCACTGGGACAGGAACAGACTAATTTGCATATAGCCAAGTTCTGAGCTGGGATGGTGCAGTGAGCTAAAAAACGGTGATGGATCAAGCCCTGATCTTTGGACTGGGTAAGAGTGGTCTGCTTAATTCAGGCACTCTGTTCATCACCACCCCCTTTTCTGAATCATTTTGTCCACCATGAGCGTGGAAGGGTATACTCAGATGTGAGTCCCTTGCTCATTGCACCATCAGGATTCAAGCAAGCCGGGCCGAAGACGCCAGAATCGTCAGCAGAACCGGTCCCCGGAAGCTTGTTTCCTTCCCAGTATAAGAATTGGCTTGGTAGTTTGGTTTGCCCTGTTCCCATCATGCACTGGGACAGGAACAGACTAATTTGCATATAGCCAAGTTCTGAGCTGGGGATGGTGCAGTGAGCTAAAAAACGGTGATGGATCAAGCCCTGATCTTTGGACTGGGTAAGAGTGGTCTGCTTAATTCAGGCACTCTGTTCATCACCACCCCCTTTTCTGAATCATTTTGTCCACCATGGAGCGTGGAAGGGTATACTCATATGTGAGTCCCTTGCTCATTGGCACCATCAGGATTCAAGCAAGCCGGCCGAAGACGCC